>NC_134249.1:23883750-24237500 GCF_965152275.1 Natator depressus | reverse complement strand
CAAAGCAGGACCAATCCCCAATTTTTTCCCCAGGTCCCTCAATGGCCCCCTCGAGGATTAAACTCACAGCCTTGGGTTTAGCAGGCCAATGCTCAAAGCACTGAGCTATCCCTCCCCCATCTCCCACCAGGGGAGCTGGCCTTTTGAAGGAGTTTGTCTCCCTATTCATCTTTGGGCTGTGATTTCCCTACAGTGGCAACCGTGTTGGAACTAAAATAGTTTTTTCCTCACCAGGAGATGAATCATTATGTCCTCCTCCAAAACACCTTCCTGGAACAGCTTGGGACCAACCTCTGCCTCATCATGCCTTAGGGACAACAGCAACCCCCATTTGACCCATTCTTTTGGCCACGCTGGGGGCCATGGGACCAGTACCATCTCAGTGGTTTGCTGGAGAGTCACCCCTTCCCTCCCCTTTGAGGGGACAACTGGAGCTGCCTCCAGATTTTATTGAGGAATAGAAGTACACACTGGATCAAGCAGTTCTACAAGATCAGACGAGATTGCTGTCTTCATCGCCAAATGAGGTAGTGATTTCAGTGTCTCCAGCCTCCTCCAATGACTATAAGCACTTCAAGGAACTCCTTTGTAAAATTGGAGGGGAGCTGCAGATTCCTCTTGAGGAGGTTCAGGAGCCTCAACACAAGCTCCTGGACAACCTTCAGCCCTCCGCCTCCAGTAGAATAGTGCTTTTGGTTAATAAAACTATCCTGGAGCCAGCTGAGGTGGTCTGGCAGTCCCCAGCTACCTGCATCTCCATGCCCAAGAGGGCCGAGAAATGGTACTCTGTCCCAGCCAAGGTGATGGAATTTCTGTTCTTTCACTCTACTCCTAATTTTTGGTGGTCCAAATGGCTGTAGAGAGTTCTGGGCAGTAACACCCGCAATCTACCTTGACTGATAAAGAGGGCAAGCATCTCAACTTATTGGGAAGGAGAAACTATTTTCTTCTTCTAGCCTCCAGTTCAGAATAGCCAGCTACCAAGCACTATTGGCTAAGTATGACTTCCTAAACTATTCAAAATTCACAGACTCCGTTGACGGTCTCCCCCAGCAGGACGGAGCTCATTTCCAGGCTGTCATAGATGAAGGGAAAATGGTTGCCAAGACTGGTCTTCAATAAGCAGTAGCCTGTGCACCAGACAGGACAGTAATTATCAACGCATCACTGTTGGGTTGGAGAGTCCACGTGGACAACCATACAGAGCAAGTCATCTGGACGTCTTGAGAGTCCAGATGCACATCAATGTTCTAGAGTTACAAACAGTTCGAAGAGCTTGCAAAACCTTTCTCCCATTTGTTCAAGGTCACCATGCGCTCTGTGTCAGACAACATCACAGCCGTGTTTTACAACAACAAACAAGGAGTGAGCCCCGCCTGCCCCCTCCCCTTTGCCATGTGCAGAAGTGGTCAGCCTGCGGAACTGGTGCATTGGCAATCAGATTACCCTGTCAGTGTCTACCCCTGAGGAAACCAGAATGTGCTAGTGGACTCTCTCAGCAGACACTTTGCATTTGATCACAAGTGGGAGCTTCATGACTCTGTGGTAAACAATATTTTTGCTCCACAGGGGACCCCACCAGGGACTTGTTCCTCTCCAACAAACTAGAAAGTGCAACATATACTGTTCTAGAGGAGCCCTGAGTTGCCACTCACAGGGCAACGCTACTTCCATAGTCAGATCATCTGAACTATGCCTTCCCTCTATCACCACTCCTCTGCCTCGAGTTTTGCACAAGATTTGGCAGGAAAGGGCATGAGTTAATCTCATTGCCCCCAACTGGCCCAGATGGTTTTGGTTCCTTCCCATGGCATTTTGGGCACCGATCACATTCCTATATTTTCCTAGTCTCCTGACTCAAGGGCATGGCACTATCAGGCATTTCAGCCAATGGCTGCTTCATCTCAGAGCCTAGTTTTCGGATGGGTGTCATCCTTAGAGCAGTCATGTTCTGAAGCTGTGCAGAATGTCTTTCCTCATAGGAAAGATTCCACTAGGAAATGTTACGTAGTCAAGGGGATGCATTTATCTGGGCCTATTTCTCCAGAAGCCACAGATATTCCATTCATTCTGGACTATATTTTTTCCTTGAAGACAGCAGGTTTGCCTGTCAATTCGTTATGGATCCGCTTGGCAGCAATCAGTGCATACCATCTGCCTTCACAGAGCTACTTGATCTTTGCACACCCTCTAGGCCTTTCCAGAATCTGCTAGTCAATCAGAACCTTTCTGCCTATTTAAAAAAAAAAAGCCACATGCTCAATGGGGCTTGAACCTTGTTCTCTAAATTAATCCTCCTTTTGAACCATTAGCTTCTTGCTCCATGTCTGTCCTGTTCCTGAAGGTTGCATTCCTCGTAGCCATCACCTCAGCCAGGAGGGTTGATGAGCTTGGGGTATTGATGGTAGGTCCTCCTTATTCTGTATTTCATAAGGACAGAGTTTCATTATGTCTACACCTTAAATTAATTCCCAGAGTAGTCTCTGCGTTTCACCTGAACCAGTGTATCCACTTACCTGTGTTCTTCTCAAAACCTCACACATCCTCAGAAGAAAGGCAGCATTCCCTTCACATTCAGCGAGTCTTAGCCTTTTACCTGCAAAGAAGGGAAACAATCAAGAAATCCCATAGCAGAAAGGGTCAGAGGTCAGGATATATCCTCTCAAAGAATCTCAGAATGGGTCTCTGGCTGTATTTTGCTCTGTCAGCTGTCTGATCTCCCCTCATGGGGAAGAGCGCAAGCAACATCTATGGTGTCACTTCAAGAGGTGCCTCCATTTAATATTTGTAAGGCAGCTACATGGAGCTCAGTCCATACATTTGCTTGACACTGTCTCTTGGTGCAGAACTCCTCTGCTGATTGCATCTTTTGGAACATCAGTCCTTCATTTGGCTCTGCCATCTATGACCTAACACACTCCTCCTATTCGAGTACTGCTTGTCAGTCACCCACAATGGAATGCACAAAGGGACCAGCTATCGAAGAAAAGAAAGTTACTTACCTTATAGTAACTGGAGCTTCTTCGAGATGTGTGGTCTCTATCTGTATTCCACTTCTATACCTGCCCTCCTTCCCCTCTGCTTCGGAACTTCTCTGATTTGCAGTGGAGAAGACAGAGGTGGTCGGTCTGCCCCGTGCTTTATCTCCTCTGTCGGAGGCATGAAGTGAGCCGGGGCACATGTGTGGACCAATGGATGCCCTTTCTAAATTCTCCAGTTCCTGGTACGTGGAGCACATGCGTACTCAGTGGAATACAGATAGGGACCACGCATCTCAAAGAACCTCCAGTTTCTATAAGGTCAGTAACTTTCTCTTTCTGCCTTACACTCTCATTCTGGCCTCATTTATACTAACTTCCTCCCCTAAGTAGAACCACATTGACTTCACTTGGCTTGTACTGTTATGACTGGGCAGTCATATAATTCTGTAATCCTTATTTAAAAACAAGTCTCTTATTAGTAAAAAATAGGAAAACAATAAGAAAAGCATGGAAGATTTTAAGTGTGTTTGAATGTTCCTCCCATATAAAAGACCCCTCTCAAAAATTCTAGGTTTTAGTAATTTTTCCATGCTAAAGTAGCAGTACAGCTCCAGCAGTATGTGCAGCTCAGTCTTGCTTAATTCTGTACTTGGCTGGAATAAGTTTCACTAAATGTAGTAATTTTTACCCAAAAGATATCAGAGGAGGAGATTGAAAGAATTATGTCTGGACAAGAATTTGAGGGGGAGGCAAACATCTCTTGGAGTAACAATGGAGACAGTGACCATAGTTCTCCCGGGAATGGAGTTTCTGAGAGCAACCAGCCATCACCTGTTTCTACTCCGTCTTCAAGGTGGGAGTTTCCATTGAAAGAATTTCAGATGAATGTAACTCTGCTTATATTTCTCCGGGGGCTGCATTTTGGGCCAAAAGTGAAAATGAGCATTTTGATGTGTAACTCAAACACATCTTGCGAATGCTGACCTCTTTGTAAACATATTTTAGCTAGAGACTTATACACTGTGTTAGATCAATCCAGTGTGATCTGAGAGTAAAAGTCTCATGAAAGATTGACAAAGAAACGTTGGGTTAAAGGTCTTACATTTAAAGCAAATATTTTAATCTGTTTTAATACCACTTCAGATTATGAAAATCTGAAAATTTTATACACATAATTTACCTTTCAGTATTAATGCTGTCTGTTTACTTTCTTCCATTTCATTTTGTTTGTATGTTGAAAATGAGCTAGTCAGCTTATTTGATTTTCTAATTACTTTATAGTTTGTGTTACTCTCAGGTTCGCGTCCCCTAGCACATTGTTTCAGTACTTGGGTTGCAAACACGGGAAAGAATGTTTAAATGCCAAACCAACCCCCCCCCCCCGCCCCAGCCCTCTTTCCATCCCCCCCCCCCCCATACTCTTCCATTATCAGTTGTTTTAAAAATGTAAATGAAAATGTTTTTATTCATAGGTTTTGTAAACCTTTTTATTCACAAACCTAAATTCTGGGCCTTTCAGTAAGTAGAGATGGAAATGCTTAGCACAAACCTTGGCTATGTGATTTAATCTAAGAATGCTTTCTAAGCGGCAGAGTTTCTAGAAAATCACAGTAAATGGAACTAGCATGGAGGTCAGGCTGGACATGATGCAAGTATGAAGCAGCTTGTCTGCATGCTCTTGATTGCTTTCACCACAGAATTTAACCAGAAGGGATTTTTCATCCCTTTTCTTTTCTATGAAGCATTATTTCCATCTGTCCCTGAGCTGGATGAAAGATTGTAATGAATTAGATGGAGTTTGTTCAGTCTATTAAATAGATCTTCCCTTTTCAGTAGGTCTGTGGAGCTGAATGGATTCACTGCACTCAGGGATCAATATATTGGGACTCCAGTGTCCACGCACTATCAGTACCTACCGCACCTTTTTAACTATTCTGCTCACTCAGCTCTGATGCCCCCACAGACCCGAAGCCTAGATCCCCAGTCACATAGTCTTATCAATCAGTTAGTGTCAGCTGAGGACCTGGAACCACTTGGCACTCCAATGCTTATTGAAGATGGGTAAGTGCAGGTGATTTGGTGGAGTGAGGCTGCCCTGAGCCACTCCATTGTAATGCCGGTACTGTCTCTATATGCACAGCACATGGAACGTGCATAAATTAGTGTTATTGGGGGAACACCTTTTGAGTATTTAAATTCATAATAACATTGTATTTACAGATCTCTTAATTTTGCGTGTGTATAGGTAATTAAATAAACTATGCCTGATTCTGAAGCCAGTAGCCAAAGAATATCATCCAAGGGCTAGAGCTGAGACTGTGATGCTAATGTCTGTAGGCTGAGAGGATCTATTTCACAAGTGAAATCACTTTTCTGTTCTTTGCATAATATTTTGCACATCTCTGGAGAACAGCGTCCGCTTCCCTTGTAAATGGGAAGCAGCAGCAGCTTGTTAATCTGTCTGGTATCCAGGACTGCAGGAGGCTTCCTGAGAGCAGAGCTGCTGGTAGAATGAGAAGATTGCTAGTTAGGTTCAGTCAGCATCTGCAGGGATGGCATTCTTCTCTGGGGAAAAACACAGGTGCAGGGATGGTACCTTTCATCACCTGCTATCTGTGGGCTCAGGAGCAGAAAAGCCAGCAGTCAGTCTCTGTTCTCACCACTGGGTGACACTGTGGTCACCAGGAATTAAGACACACGCAGATGTTATCTTGTTGTCCTGGTGCCTTGTGTTCCAATGTTTTTAATCCGTTTTTATGTTTTCCTATTAACTGTTACTGCAGGTATAAAGTGACTCAGGCAGAGCTGTTTGCATTGCTGTGTCGTCTGGCAGATGAGTTGCTTTTCAGGCAGATTGCTTGGATTAAGAAGCTGCCATTCTTCTGTGAACTCTCAATCAAGGACTATACTTGCCTGCTAAGTTCCACATGGCAGGAGCTGATTCTGCTGTCCTCACTAACCGTTTACAGTAAACAGATCTTTGGTGACCTTGCTGATGTAACCTCCAAGTACTCTCCCTCTGATGATGAGCTGCACAGGTGAGGTGGTGGGTTAAATCTTCTTGGGCTGTAGCAGTATCTAGTCATTTGGGTTGGGGGGGTCGGGGGGGGGGAAGAGGGTCTGTTCCTGGCTCTGTCACTGACTCACTGTTTATCCTTGGACAAGTCTCTCAGCTGGCATCTCACTTTCCATCTTGGTATGAAGGGATTATAGTCCCCACCCTTGTAAATAACTCTGAAATCTTTTATATGTATGTGTAGGGATCATTGCTTAAGAGAAGAAATTTTTGGTGGGGAGCATGTGAGCAAAGGAGGGGTACCTTCCCTTTCTACCCATCTCAAAATCCCTGCGTGGGGTTGGTTGTGTGGAACGCCCTCTGGATCTTGTCAATCAGCTGCCGAAGGGTTGCCTAGGGAGTGATGCCTGCCACTCCCCAGGAGTAGGGTGCATTCCCTTTGTTCTGCCTGCTGCCCTAACCCCAATGCTGTCCTTAGGCCTCTCCGTCTCCTGAAAGCTATTTAGATATTTGAAACTTAAAGTCTATTTGCGGAGCTGGGCAATTACTCAAAACTGTAATAGAAAGTATCGACTCTCTCCGGAAAACCTTGTCATAGAATCATAGAATATCAGGGTTGGAAGGGACCTCAGGAGGTCATCTAGTCCAACCCCCTGCTCAAAGCAGGACCGATCCCCAATTAAATCATCCCAGCCAGGGCTTTGTCAAGCCTGACCTTAAAAACTTCTAAGGAAGGAGATTCCACCACCTCCCTAGGTAATGCATTCCAGTGTTTTACCACCCTCCTAGTGAAAAAGTTTTTCCTAATATCCAACCTAAATCTCCCCCACTGCAACTTGAGACCATTACTCCTTGTTCTGTCATCTGCTACCACTGAGAACAGTCTAGAGCCGTCCTCTCTGGAACCCCCTTTCAGGTAGTTGAAAGCAGCTATCAAATCCCCCCTCATTCTTCTCTTCCGTAGACTAAACATCCCCAGTTCCCTCAGCCTCTCCTCATAACTCATGTGTTCCAGTCCCCTAATCATTTTTGTTGCCCTCCGCTGGACTCTTTCTGTGCACAGGTTGGCCTCCTTTCAGTGTGCTCCATTCAAGTTAGCTTGCTGAGGAATGTCATTTCAGCTCTGCTCTCAAGGGTGACAGGCATAAATGGGAGAAAGTCAAAAGTCTGTTACATTGCAACATTTAAATCCTACAAAGCCTTAGCTGGTGTGAAGAATTATGAATGGGGATATAGCTCTTGTATTAAATGACCCTTTTGAGATTCATAGCATTGGCTTGGTTTTCAGAGGTGCTGAGCCCCCACAGTTCATTGATTTCAACTGGAGATATGGAGACTCAGCACTTCTGAAAATCAGACCCTAGATATGTGAAATATGCCTTATCTGCATTCCTAGCACACGTGATGTTCTTACAACCTACCAGCGCCACTTCTGCTGTTTGTTTACACTTCATTTCACTTGGGACTGTGAAATTAAACGAGTCCATTTCGCTTTCAGTTTTGAGTGCCCAAATTTTGAGTTTTAAGGAAAAACGTCTAGTCTAGTGACTTGTGATTTCAGAATCACAACTCAAAATTTCAATCAGCTTTGCCATCACTTTTGAAAATCATGGCCCTTGCTCTTGCCACCTGGTTGTGATGTTTGGATTTCCCTGTACTCAGGGAAATGTTCAAAAATCTCTTAGTTTAAAAAAATACCGTTCTTTTTAAATGAGGATTTCTCTCTCGCAAGCTTCCAATTTTTATTTGTATAAAACATAATGTCGGGTTTAAACTTATGTCTCCTTTAAGATGACTCATCTAGAGCTAGTCTACACAGAGTTTCTGTGCTAATTTAACATCAGGGCTCAAACTGTAGACGAGGCCTTAAATAATTCTCAATTTGAAATATCCTTTTGAAACCCGAGATAGGAAAAAGGGCAGGTCCTGTGAGATCAGAGGGAGCGATCCCATGACTTCAGTTTACTTTTGTCATTGAAATGGCTGGTTTCGTTTTCTTCACATCCATCTGAGTGTATATAGTTCACAGAAGTTTGCCCCAACTATTCTGATGGAATATGGCAGATTTCTTAAGCATTCTTCTGAAACTCTCTAAGATGCTTCAGTGCATTATTTCAGATTGCTTTTTATTAATTGTTTCCTCAGGGTTGATATTAAGACCTGATGAAATTAAAGTGCAGTGAACTTTAAACAAAAATTTGGGGTAAAATGATCCATTTCTAGATGTTTTAACGCAATCAACCAGCAAAAGCTTGCTCCTGTGGCCTTGCCTGACACACTGTAGCACACTCAGTACTTATGCTGTGAGGGTAAGAAAGAGGGGCACAAACTGGGAGTACTCCCTGCACGTAGCACAAAAAAGAATATGGCACAAGAATGAGCAGCTGTACCCTATAGTTCTAGTTTCATCCGTGTAGTTCCTTTTAACTACTGAAGATCCCCCTCGGACAATACAGATTTTTCCCAGCATTCTGAAGAAAAGCAGAGAGTGATAACCTAGTGTCAAGGCCAGTTTTCCCATAGAAATTCTTCCTTTCTTCACCCTAGGATTGAGAGGAGAGCCCCTTTATGTGAGGAATTACTCAGGCTCAAAGAAATACTATATAAATATTGTAAATAACCCCGAGATACAAAATGACAAAAACTTGTTCGCAAAGCTTCCCAGTTAGAAGGAGAATGAAGAACTGATCACACAGCTAGTGACCTTGTTTCCACAATATTATGTTATTAATTGCTATTTCATTGTTTTTGATTACATAAATTTAATGATGTTGCAACTTAGCTGACACTGCAGAGGAAACAGTGCTATCTGATGCTCCAAGTGATGACCTGCCTTTAATTCATCATCTTGGTCAGTTTTCTTTCTTCTGTAGTCCGAGTCCCAGACGATTCTTGTTTGGATAGCAGAGAGACTGACAGCATTGTGACAGAACATTTGCAGGATTTACTTAACTGGCTGCCCAGCCTCCCTGTTAATATTTGACCTTCTGTGGCTCTGCCCTTGCTGGAGCTGGTCGTTGTGCCATGGTAATTATAGGATGGTAAATCTTGAGTGTCATTTTATAAATAATCCGTGATCTAATAAAGACATTCAAAGTGCAACGAGTGCAGCTTCAATGAGGAATCTCACAGCGAGAGCCAAGCACTTACTCCTGTGTGCAGGTTTGCTTATGCTCAAGCTCTCCCTCTCAAGGCCCCAAAAGTTGACGTGTATAAAATATGAGGCAGACCCAAAATGAAAGAGAGATAATAAAGGAGTCGTCTTAACCCTTCCGACTCTGCCAATTTCTAACCTGCCAGCCTCAGGGATGCTTTAGAGAAGATCTGTGTATTTATCCAAGGGGTTAAAATAATAGATATGTTTTGACAGTGGAATGGTTCCTTTAACCTCAGTTACTGATTCAGCATTTAAACTATCACTAATTGATGTTAGCAAAAAAGTGGAAATGTAGCTTTACCAGGCCATTTGGGAGGAAGGAGGAGTGTTGTGTGTGGTGCACAGCTGAGGGATCTACATGTGCAAGTGCCCACTCAGTCATGCAATCATCTTATTTCAGAGTGAGCATTTTATTTATAGCTTAAATATCCATGTGCAACAGGGCAGTAGTAACAATACTAAGCTGTTGTATTAGAGTGAAAGTCTTAGCAGCGCTCTCCCATGTGCTCATGCAAGTGCACTCCTGTCCTCCTATCTTCTGTGGGAGCCAAGTGTCCCTGGCTGGCTCCTCCCTGACTCTTTAACACCTAGCCAGCAAAGAAGCAGCTCTAGGCTTATTCAAGATGTTTTCTCTCCCCCAAAACTACGCCTTGCCTTTTCTTTTTTATCTTTAATTACTAAATCAGTGTGTGGTGTTTCTTCCTCCTGGTCAGCCTCTTACTGGACTCTGGGATTTCACAAGTCTGACAGAGAGCTACTTGCTGCACCAGCCACTGGCCAGCTCAGCACTGCCCTAATGAGCATGTGCTGCTTAAAGTGCCTTTTACACTCCGAGTTACTCTTGGCTTTGTAATGGTCATTTCTATCAACCAGCTGTCCGTCTGGGGTACAAAAGCAGTGTTTTTTACTTGCATCTCCAGCAAGTAACACCAGAGGCCATCTCTTCTGAAGCAGTCACTGACTCTTCATTGAAACATAGGTCTGTATGATCCTCTCATATAAGCCAGTGTAACCCCAGTGAGTTCACTGGGGTTACCTGGGTGTAACAGAGGGTTTTATTTGGCTCTCTTTTCATGGTAGAGCGGCTCACCCGTAATGATTCTCCAATATTCATGAATGACTGCTGTTGTCTGAGATTCATGTTGTCTGTTAGCCAATTTAAAACAATATGCTGATCTAAGATGCCCTGGCACTTAGAAGGTTGTAGTTTATTTCTGTACCTGGCTATAACCGTGACTGCCAGTATATAAGTAGATGAAAAATGAATGAATATCATCAACTTTTTCATGTTTTAATTTTGATCTAAACTGCTGGCAAAATGGTGTTTGTTTTCTAGATCTAATGTTTAAATCTCTGGAGTCTAGTAAAAATGCAAATAAAATGCATGGCAGCTTAAACTTTTTACTGTCACTCCTGCTCATACACAGCTAGGAGTTAGACTGGTGTAAAAGCTGTGAGGCAGACAGCGTGTGGAGGAGTCAGTGCTCCAGAAGGAACAGGGCTGTGCAAAACAGAGCAGCTTTGTTTGGAAAGGGGAGGAAGGTATGCACAGAAAACCAAGACTGTTCTTCTGCAAGCATGAGAGAAGAGCTCTCCTGGATTTATGGAAGTGACGAGTGGTTGGTAAAAATGTGCATGCTCAAAAAACAATTAGACCCAGCAGAGGATTGTGAATGGTCTTTGTGCTCATTAACTTCTTGAGCTTTGCAATCTTGCACCTGTAGGATTTTTAATGTCAAGTTGAGAGCAAGAAAATTGTACAACTTTAGATTAGCCGACAAGGCTTTCATCACTTACAATATTACTTCCCCGAAGAACTGACCTAAAGTTCAGACAGCTTGTTTTCTCTTCTCTGAGGCCAAACTCCACCATGCATTTTACAAATAACTTTGAAGTAAACAAATACACGTGCCAAAATAAGATGATATTCAGTGAAGGGGGGTTTTATTTTTCTTCTGTTTTTGTTCAGAGATGGCTTTCTGGCTATGCTCTGGTTGTGTACTGTATAATGCCAGAACACACAGCTGAAGCTTTCCTGAACACTTCTGTCTCACTGCTAAAGATTTATGCAACGTGCTATTTCTTCCAAACTAGCCTTCATTGCTTTAAACCCCATGTAGCAGGAATGGCTATTGGCCATTTGCACAAATAGAACGCTGAAATATGCGATCTGTACCTTCAGCTCCTCATGAATGTCACTTATGCCATCTTTTTGTCTACTGTCCTGTGATCCAGTCACCTGCAAGCAGGGGTCCTCTCAGACTCCTCCTGCAGAAATCTAGGACTCCCTATGGGACTAGGACTCTTCACTACAGAGTTTCCATTGAGCTCATTCCCATAGCTCTTAAGAAACTGGACTGTTGTGAGCCCTTCCCAACCTACTATATTACACGTCCCTCCCCGTTAGCGAGTTCTTTGGGCAAGTGTCCTAGCTCAGAGAGAGAGTTGCAGCTTGTTGTAAGCAAGCTACACGTACCTTGTGTCTTTTCTTTTCTTGGAAAGAGTTCAGCACCTCCTCCTAACTCTAAAATTGCTTGGACGTTTTCTCTCTCATGCATCAGACTCCCACGTTTGCATGTAATCTGCTGCTCACCTGCTAGTTTAGAGCTCACATCTGAAGCTTTGCACATCAGCACATATCCATGTGCCCTCCATGTGCAGTTTCATTCTGACATGGCGGGGTACAGCCATGCTGTTGGAAATGGGGGAGGAAACCTGTGTCCAAATGGGACAAACAGATCACATTTATATCACCTGTAGTCATGACATGACCACATTGTGTGACCGGTGAACATCTCACCTGAGATGTTCTAACACCCTATTCCTACAGCCTGCATGGCTAGGAGAAAAGTTCAAGCTGGGGAGGGCTCATGGCAGCTAAAAGAGGGCTGGAGCTGAGAGAGAGAACTGGGGAAGTGCTGGGAAGGTGAGTGGAGGAGGAGGATGGCGTGATTTTTTTTTTTTCTGTATAAAGCCTTAAGAACAAGTGGCTGTGTTGAAGCAGGCAGAGTGCTGTGTAATGTGATAAATGAGTGCCCTGGATCCAACGTGAAGGCCTAGGGTGTCCAGGACCAACCATCAGATACTTAGCACATAGTGAACCTGGCAAGGCAAGCCTGATTTTGCTGTGTTTGTTCTAAGATGAGCAGCAGGAACAGGAGGGACAGTCTCTTCTTTCCAAATTTCTAGACTAATTTCTAAATAAGAGCTTCTGAAAAATATCATCTGAAGAAAACCACTAAAGCTTTTGAGGTTTTCCTGTCCCTGTTTTCAACCCTTCCTTTGTCCTGCAGCCCGCATTTTATGATGGACACCTTGTAATAGTGAATAACTATAATTTAGCTGGAAGTCGTATAGATTTAACCAAACTTCCTAGATGGACCTGCACAGTTGATGGGTCATAAAATACAGTATAACTATTACTGAGTGTATAATAATAATAATACTTTGCACAACCCCAGAGCTTTCTGTCTAAGGATCATCCCATTTCACAAACTAGTGAATTAAGCCTCACAACGAGCCTGTGAGGTGGGGAAATATCTTCATTTAAATATGGGGAAATTGAAACAGCAGGATTAGTAACTTGTCCAGGGCCATGCAATAAATCATTGGCAGAGCCAGGAACTTCCAATACTTGTTTCTCCCAGTCATAGCAACCTAATACCATGACCAGGCATAACATGTCCACAAGCAGCTATGCCAATATACACCAATGTGCACCCACAAAATCCCCATTTTCCTTAAAGGTCTGATGTAACTGGCAAATATGTTGTTCTGAATCACCTTGTAACCAGTTTTGCTTCTCATGAAGAGTGTCAACAGACCTGAAGCTTCTGGGTCTCTGATTTATAATGCAAGGTATTAAAGTATTTTAAGCGCCATAGAGTTTTAGTAAGTCACTAAGCTCCCTACTGTTTAATTGCAAAGGGCCTCTCCTCTTTGAGTACCCTGTTGTGTACATCAGTCTCCCTTTCCTTCAGATTCAGTGAAGAGGGAATGGAGGTGATGGAACGGCTGATCTACCTCTACCGCAAATTTAACCAGTTGAAGGTCAGCAATGAGGAGTATGCATGTATGAAAGCCATTAACTTCCTAAATCAAGGTGAGTGGTGGAAGAAAGGGATTAGTCCCACTGGAGTATATGACTAGTCAATAAGCTAGTCAATCTTTGCTTCCTTTGGATGATGGGGAGAGAAAGGGGGGGGTCCTAAATCCAAACCGAAATGGACTCCTGAGCATTAAAAGGTTTTTGTTTTTGCGATTGCGCAGTTAAACCCATATTAAGTGTGTGCTATTTCAGACACCTAAATGAAGCAATTGTAGAGGAAGTGAAAAGGATTCACTTTGCTTGATCAATTTTTAATGCCTTTAATCATAGACACCAAGGACAGTATGTGCGTCACTTTAAATACGTACCTACTTTACCAGCAGCAGAATAAGAACAGAGCAGAGTGACTGATGAAACCTTTCTAGATAAGGCCTGAATGACTGATTACCTCCCAGCTGTTGTGGCAAACTTCTCATCATGAGCAAGGTGCATGTCATCTGAAAATATTGCTGCTCATGGCGGAAGGGTCTGGGCCAGTGACACTCAGACCTCAGTGGCTCAGGAGCCAAATTAACGATCAGCATTACCCAAAAGAGCCACAGTTGTGTGAATTCACTCTGTTTGTTAAAAGAAAAGGAGTGACTTGTGGCACCTTAGAGACTAACCAATTTATTTGAGCATAAGCTTTAGTGAGGTACAGATCACTTCATCGGATGCATCCAGTGGAGTAATTTAATTTTATTCTTCCAGCAAAATGACTGACCAAGTATCATTTTATCAATTACAATTGGCTAATAACATAGTAAAAGCATCCTGATTGGTTAATAACTTAGATGGGTTAATAATTAAATCACACAGTGTTTTAATAGCATGTGCTGCAAAGAGCCGCAGGAGATGCATTGAAGAGCCACTTGTGGCTTGCGAGCCTCAGTCAGAGTATCACTGGTCTAGGCATTTTCTGACAGGCAGCAATCAAGACAACCAATTTGCATCACTTTTTTCCAATTTAAGCTGTTAGCTTTGTAAACCTTTGTGCGCTAAATGTTGGATAACCTCACTGGCATGGTTTTCTGGATTCTTCATCACTGTGTTTCCCTTCACCTAATACTTTTGTCTGACATTTTTTAAGAAAGTGAAAATATGCATTTTGTCCTCTAATATGGTGCCTAATGCAGTAATATTTGCAGGTAATGAATGCTGCCTAATACAGGACTGACTCCATTTGTGGTCAAACACAGCATTTCGGAGCTGTCCATCAATTCTGTTATGAGACTCCTAACACTCAAAATTCATGAAGTCAGCATAGAAATAACATGCAAATGGATTTTGCAGTGGCAGGGCTGGCTTGGGGTGGCAGTCAGAAAGGGGCAGCAGAGTTTCCGCCACGGTGACAATTCGGCGGCAGCTTCTCTCTCTCCTGCTGTCCGTGGCGGCAATTGCTTGGGGCGGCAAAACCGGTTGAGCTGGCCCTGTGCAATGGTAGTCCAGGGTGGGAAGTTACTGGTCTTTTCTCTGAAACTCTGCCATGCTGAAATTATTTGGAAGGTTCAATTTCTTCAGTAACACTTGGTATGGGTCACTCCAGTCTGACACCGTGGTGTGGTTCCCATGTCAGTACTCGTGTGTGTATGATGTTACTGCACATGTATGAAGCATGTTACCACAGGTTTGTGTGTTACTTGTGCATAAATGAAAAGCTATTCAATGGCACTAGCCTCATAGGTGAGTTTCAAAAGCAGTTCAAGAAATAAGAACCACTGGGAATTTTCCGTACCACAAGGAAGTGTTCTACTTTGCAAAGATATGCTGAAATCCCCCTCCTCCCCCTGGTTATACCAAGTGTTTTGTGCTGACACTTCAGTGTGTGCCCCGGCACAGATTCCGGTTTGCTTCCCTGGACGGTTTCCTGACACTGGATGATAGACTTCTTTAGCTGTCTCCATTGTTTTCCAAAATGTATTTTCATTAACTTCCTGTCTTCTTTTATTTTTAGTTGGAGTTTGCAAATTTTTTATGTGGAATACCTGAAAATTATTTTTAAAGGTCAGCTTTTGGACAGCAAATAAATGCTCCTTCCCTTGTACAGTATTTCTGAAGAACAATACTGAGCCTCAGAAGAGTTGCATATTTTGCCTGTTCTTAATTTATTGGATCCCTTCCCATGACATCAAGTAGTATATAAATGTAATTGATCGTGCTGAAATACATTCAGAGGGACTTTCTCAAATCATTTTGCTAGCATTGAAATGTCTACTTTTTCTTTGCATACATTGCTTGACATTTGGAAATGTTAAATTTTAAAATAAAAGCTTGGCAAGTTTATAAAGCTCATGTGGTGAAATTCCTAAACAGACGACACCCTCAATTACTGATCTGAACACTTCCCATAGAGGTGAGACCATGTAACTAGAATCAACATGCTGCTTTCTGTGGAAAATCTTATGTTGCACCCTGTGCTAGGACTGAAAGCCTTGACATATAGCTACTTTATAAAAAGGAAGTAGAGATTTAAGGTTGCTAGAGCTGTTATCTTCTGAAAGGTTCATGATCTCTGAGCCTGAGCAACTTAGGACATTATATGTTCTCATCCGTGTCCCTTATGAAAGGAAGATCTTGTACCCTCACATCTAATCTGAAGTGTGTATATGTAGGAGATATTCATTACAGTATGTCCTGGAGGAGGAGGGTGAAATTTTAATCCTGTGGTGACTATAAACGTGAAGTCTCTGCTCAATAGCATTGTATAATTTAGGTAGATTTTGTTAGTCTGAGTTTTATAAATGGATTTGTCCTTCCATTTTACAGTTGCTGACTCGAATAGTGATGAGGAAGAATATGAATCTGGTTTTGTTCTAGTGTTCCAGCTGTTCCCAGTCACTTAATTTTTATGTTTTCACTCAGACATTAGGGGCCTGACTAATACATCCCAACTGGAGCAGTTGAATAAACGGTATTGGTACGTGTGCCAGGATTTTACGGAATACAAGTACCCACATCAGCCAAACCGTTTTCCAGATCTAATGATGTGTTTGCCAGAGATACGATACATTGCAGGTAACTTTTTGATCTCTTCTCCCAGCTGGCCCCTGTGTGAATCATTAAATCTCTTTTAAAGGAGACTTTCTTCTTTTTATAATTAAACTCCTATCTACTTGGCTGGACAGCAGTGCCAGTGTGGGACCTTTTCTATTTGAGCCTTTCTCTACCAGGCTAAACCCCCCTCATCTTGCCCAGTGTAATAACTGGGTGTGGTTATAAATAGCTCCAGTGGCATCTGTGTTTACAAATAGTGATAAACTCCAGTTCCTAGGTTAGGGAGTAAGAAGGCATATTCTTTTCTCACAAATAACGAGCTCTCCTTAGTATCTTGATCGAAACCTCCTTAGGGTCTTAATTTCAGACCCAACTCTGAAGTGTCTTCTCTGCTGCAGAAATAACCCTGATCTGTAGATGGCATAGGCCTCACGGGGAGGAGCTCGCACTGAGTCTAGAGATGGCACTTGCATACCATAGTGAATATCACAATATAAAAGCCTAGATAGGCTTGAATGAAGTCCCCAAATCTGAACTTCCCTGGAATTTGGGTTACTGAAATCTGCATGTGAATTTTCCATCTCAATGCATCATTAATTGGCTCTAGAGGAATTATTCCAGGATCTTTGAGAACATCAGACATTTGCACCTAAATGTTAAGATAATGAACACAGATTATTTGCGATTGGGAAGAAATGTTCTCCCCTGGGGCACGTTGATCAGGATCTGCGTGTTTCACCTTCCTCTGTCATACCAAGCAGGATTGTCCACTGGCACCAGGTGGACACGTCACACACAATCTATTCATTGTGATTGACAGGGGAGGTTGACAGGTGGGATGTGTTCTTTCCCATCTTCTATAAATATGCTCCCATTATTGGGAAATCATTTTTATCTGACTTCGCCAACGCACTTAGCTTCTGTTCCACTCTTTAACACATCCTGTTGTTTCCAAAAGAATATCAAATGTCTAATGTAGGAATTGGGTGATTTACTGTTTCTCTAAAGGTTCAAGGTGAAACTGTCTCCAATGTCACCAGCTTGTTGGAGATGAGCGTTTTTTAAATCTGGCTCAGGAATGGCAGCTAATTCTGATTCTTTCTTAACAGGAAAAATGGTGAATGTCCCTCTGGAGCAGCTGCCCCTCCTTTTTAAAGCCGTTCTGCATTCCTGCAAGACAAGCGTGAGCAAAGAGTGAGCCTTCATTGCCCCGAACCCATGCCTTGCTCTGGTGCTTCAGGTGGGGAACTGGCTCACATGTGAAGAGAGAGGGGGGAAAAAAACCATGATCAAGGCAGTAGAGAGCTGCTGAGACAAGGTGGCAGGTAGCCCTGTCATTGTAGCAAGAATCTTTTGTTTTTGTTTTTTAAACTCTTTTCCTATATATTTATTTCACGACAGAGTTGAATGTATGATCTTCAACACAGTGCACATGGTTCTGTATGAATGCAGCAGCTGCATTCTCTTGCAGTTTACAGAATGTAAAGATGTTTAATGTTACAGTGTTTGTTAGGGTTAGTTCTTTTGTATTTGGGGGGCTGGGGGCCGATATGACTAAGACTACCTCAATGAGAAGATGCTGTTCATGTACTGATCATTTCATGATTCATATCCAAAGTGTTTGCCTAGAGAGCAAACTGCCTCACTCCACTGGGAGAACTATTAGCATCCCAAATGCTGGAGAATACTGGAGGAGTGTGGGCATCAGAGAAGTGCCAAGCTTCAAAAAAGATAAGTGGGGGCAAAGGTGTTACCCCAAAACCAGAATTTGGGTACCCCCAGAATAGCCAACCTGTTTGTAATAACCAATCTGTTCTCATTAAGTGTGGGTCTCCAGGGTGGCTAAGGGAATACTTGGAGGACACAGATACAGCCGTGGATAAATGATTGACACAAGCAGTGTTCCAAAACAAGGCACCTTTTGTTGAACAATTTCTTGACACAGTAACAATCTAAAGACAAATCCCTCATAACAAGTTAAAGAGCACCTCAAACCACATTGCCTTATAGCTTGAAATGATACTGAGCGGATGCTCCCTGCTTCAGATGGTCAGTCTGTCGCAGGTAGCTGACAGCCGTTTTTAGATTTCCATTAGCTTTTACACGTATAAACCCCTTTCACAGTCCACACACACATGCATACATCTGTATTAACCCCCTCACACACGCAAACACTAGGCTATGCTATAACTGTACCGGTTCTCTGTCTGCCCGTACTCAGCTGACGGCACAGTATATTTCCCTGTTTTCTTTCTCTCTCCACTCCTCTGCTGCGTCCTTCTCTTCTCCCACTGCTTACTGCTGCTTCTCCTTCGTCTCGCCCTCACCTCTTTCGCACCTCCCTCTGCCTTCTCAGCTCTCTGCTCAGCTGCCTTCTCAACTGTCAGCTGCTGCTGACTTTTATACCCTACTTTGCTAACGGTCACACATCCGTCATTCCAGTTGTCCGTTACTTACCTCAGTGTTGTGATCTGTCATTTGTTGTTTACCACTTGCTAGTGCTACGTGACCTGCAGCTGTCAGCCAGTGGTGGAGTGACTCTTGCTTATTCAAAATGGAAGCCAGGAATCTAGGGATTTCAAAATGGAGTTTCTCTGGAATCAGAGGGAGAAATTAAGACTTTTTTTGGTCAACTAGCTAAACTTCATCGGTTTTCAAATGCAGCTCTCATGATGTAAATTGGGTCCCCCTGAAATTCTGTCATGAGAATTGCTGCATTCCAAGGCTGAGAGAGACCCCTAACCCACATTCCCCTTCCCAAGGCAATGCAGAATTGTTCTCTCTCTCCCTCCAACTGATGCATGATTATTCCCTCACGACTCTCCTACCAAACTGGAATTGTTTTGTAATTAATAACAGGCTTTGAACAGGGAGGCAGAAATAAACCAGGCAGACTGCAAATAATTTAATTATTGGCTAAATGCTATCTCTTAGAATCACAAACTGGAAAAGCATTCTAAGAAGCCTCGGCAATATACGTTCTCCATGGCTAGATCTGGCCTAGTTTTTAAATTACTCCAGTGAAGAGGATTTCCTACTACAGTAGTTACAAGCAGTTGACATCAGCGAACACTTCAAACCTCGCAGCTTCTATCCCTCCTATGGATAAAATAAATGACTTCTGATAAGAGATTTCAGTATCCTCTGCTATTGGGTGTCTGTTGACCCTTGGAGAACATATGGGTATTAACCAAGTGCTGCATGTACCATTTTATTGCTTGGAGGGGAGAGTAGTAGGAAAACCTGGCTCTTAGTACAATTCATGTATATTACTTGGTTCTAATTCTCCCAGAATTTAGATGTTCCACCCAGTAACTTCAGTCACTTGCATTACATCAAAAATGCTTTACTTGCTGCTGTTCAGCTGTTTGATTAACAACACGTATTACTGTCCATTAAGCCTCAGTGTCCTCCATGGCTTCCTGTAGCCACACGATTGCTAGCTGGGGAAGATTTCTTTCCCTGTTTCCATCATTCATATATTTATGAAATCCTACTCTTTCTAATAGGCAGCCATGTTGCCTTTGCTGAATTTTCTGCTGGGACCCTGAGTTGTAAATCTGTTGTTTTGAATGGTTACATTAGGCTGATTGAGACATTTTTGAATGTTAAAGAACCTGCTATTTTTAAACTACCTTGACTTCTTCAGGAAACAACTTCTGCTCTTCTGGGGTGGGAGAAACCATTCTTACATTCTTGCCATCCTCTGTCCAGTCATGACACATCAGAGTGTATGGCACAAATTAAATATGTGGTCAGGAGAAGCAGTCTTTTCTTCTGAACAAGCACCTGCTCTCCACTGAAGTACTGTACCTGCTAGTGGGTAGAAAAGAACTGGGTGAACAGCAGAAGCATATCATTAAGTCAACCCCAAATGCTTCCTACAGACTGGTGTAATAGCAACCCAACAGTCATTGGAACTTGCTAGCTTGGCACATCTCTAGGTCAGTCAACAGTTATTCTGTACAATAAGTGCAAATGGGTCCTGCCTCCAAGAGATGAAGACTACTCCATCCAAAACCATCTCAGCAGAGACAAGCTGTTGACTAACCATGTAGACCAAAGGCAGTGTTGCTCTCTTTAGTTCTGCTTTGTGAATCTTCCCACTTGATTGTTTCCCTTGCTTTAGGTAGTCCACTAGCTGCTGGTATACACTTTCGTAAAATAAGATGTTACGGGTAACAGCTGCTGGGATCAGCAGAAGTCCACTTTTATATCACTTGACGAATCCAAAGTTAGTTTCAAGAATCTCATTTGCTTTCTGTTTATAAAATGAGACAAGCACATATTTCTCAGGAAAGCCTTCTGCATTCAGTATATACCTCAAGTATACATGGGAAGATTTTAGTGTATCTCTTTATTTCTAAGTTAGGAAGTATTGACAGCTTTAACTTTCATTTTCAAATAATTCCACATGATACTTGTATTACGGGTTATTTTCTGGCTTGCTTACACATTTCAGGAATAGTTTAACTGCACAGAAGTAATCTTATTCCACAGTTATTAGATTATTAATTATTGATGAATAAGGGTTTGTTTTAATTAGAAGATCTCTATGCTAACATTAGAAAACTTGTTTTTGCCAAATACCTGACAAAAACATCTAGTTTGTACTCTGTCCAAAATTAATTGACTCCCCAAGAAAATGCTGCACAAGCAAAGATTTAATAAACTTGATGGGGATGGAGGGGGGGATGTGCTACTACTTGCAACTGTGTAAACCATTTTGATACATGTTGGTTGGCAACAGTATCTGTTAACAAACCCCCGTGTAGCGCAGTGAGCATAAAAGCTGTGCTAAATTCACAAGCTAGAACGAGACTAACATACCGAACCAGAACCTAACTCGCTGGACAGTCATTAATGTCTTCTGCACCAAGTCCTCTAATGACTTGTGTTTTTTAAACAGGGTAAAGTGAATGTGTTGCATTGCGAACTCAGGTATTATGATGAGAAGATAGGAATGTAGCTAGAAATGTAGTGACATTAGGTCAGTCACTAGATGTATTTGTGAATTTGGTTTGAAGGACATCCTACAAAAGTTGGAATTGTTTGTCCCAATCTTCACATAACATTCGGTTTACAGGGAACCATATTTTATTTGTGCTTAATGCTAGTTAGGTGGGGATGTTCATTATCTTTGGTATCTGCTGTTGGTTATCTGGACTTCTGTCATAGAAGACTCAAACAATAATAATCATTTTTGGCGGAATTTTCTGCCAAGACAAGTCCAATATTTATCTCTGGTTTGAAAGATAACTCAATCGACCCCATCCTTTCCTTCATAGTGTTTGTGCAAATGTAAATCTGAAGAGTTTTTTTAGTCCAAACAGATTTTGGGATATAAATTTGAAGTGCATATGCTCACATATTCAGAGGGTGACTCAGTCTGGGAATCGCAAATGAACAAGTTTAAAGTTCTTGTAATCTGCTCCAGGAAACGCTCCAGGTTCTAAGTATCATCTCTCGCGAATCACTGCATTGCCAAGAAACTGCTGCTACCAGTGAATGGTGTTACTCCATTAGCTCAAGTGGCAAGGCCAATGCTTTCAGTTCTGAAGGTACTGGACTTAAATGCTAATGACCTGGCATGATTAAAAGCCCGCTGAAGTCAGTTGGAATCTTTCCACTGGCCCTCAGTGCTGTGAATAAGGCCATAGAAACACAACTTGAGCTGAAAGAGTAAATTTTTACTCCATTAGCTTTAGCAGTAGTAGGCTTTTATCCTCTGTGGGGACCAGCAACTAGAAGGGGACATAACTCACAAGCCAAGTGTGTCATGCCAGCAAGAAGATCAAAGCCAGTTATATCTATAAATTGTTAGTTTCATAAACACCATGAACTTTGGGTTCTCACCAAGGGGGAGGGGCCTATCAGGTTTACACTCAGCAGCACTAATACAAGGAGGCAAACTTACAACCAGAGATGACCCTATGGCTGCCAATAGTGGGGGGGCAGAGTGAGGGCAGCAGCTTCAGCAGTGTTACTGAGCATGCCCAGTCCATGTGAGCATGCTCAGTATAAGCCAATCAGCAAATTGGGGGGGAGGGGGCAGCATGTGACCCTGCATGACCCTCCCACCGTGTCACCTATGCTTACAACCATGTGTAACACGTTGTCTGTCTGTCTGTGTGACGCTAAACATTCCTTTAGCACCACTGGCATCTAGAAAGGTCTGTGCATCAAAGTCTAGTTTCTCAGGTTGGGGCATCGGCAACAAAGAACAGCATTGTTCTGCTCTCATTTCCTGCTGCTTGTCAGGTTTGTGTGTTGAATTGCCTGTGGGGAAGACAAGAACCTTCCAAAACACAGTGCATGCAGGGAAGCTACCAGTGCAGCCCCAACAGAGCACACACTGTGTGAAGAGATGAAATGCCTCTTCCTAAGCTGTGCCCAACGCCTGAATGTATGAAATATGAACACCTAATAGGTACCATGTGGTGGGAAGAAGCTGAAGTCTTCATTACAAATATTAATTTCACATGCACACTTACCACTCTTCGAATGTTAATATCTTGGCCGCTTTAACCCTTTCCAGCTCACTCCTAAAGCCTTTAGACAATACTATAGAGTAACACTTGCTTTTCAGTGGTTCGTGTAGCTGTCCACTTTTCCATGTCTTCAGGTACTGAACTTTCTTATCCACAGTTGCACAGGCATAAAGACCAAAGAGCAGACCACATGTTTTGAAAACTTACCGATTAAAAATGCAGCTCTTGTGGATTAAATGTTCAGTGTTGCTGTGTATATATGCCAGTTTAGAAGCTGAGTATTGAATACCCTCATCACTGAAATGAAAATGGCCCTACTGTGTCAGGTTTGTCAGTTCAGATATTTATTGATCCCCTTGAATATGCAAAATTGGGCTGGACCTCTGTCAAAAGCAGATGTTCTAAGATTCACTTCCTGCTTCCAGCCAGCTCAGTGCCCCAGGGGAGCCTCTTCCCAATGCTATGGTGCTTTTGTTTCTTGTCAGAGCCCAAAGTGCGCAAACAGCTGCAAAATTGAGGTATAGGAGGTTGGAGATAACACCTCAGAGAGGTTCAGTTCAAGAAGTGGGCCAAGGGCTGGGGGGCTAACTCTGCCTGATCTGTTCCTATGTCCCTTCTGAATATGAGTGCCTGAGCACTAGGAGGGACTCTGCTATACACAGGGCTGACACGGAGAACCTGCTAACATAAATGAGAAGGTTCACAACAAACGGGATTTTCCCCTCTCCTGAGTAGGAAGGCTGGAGACTGCTTTGAGTCTTGCTTGTTGTCTGCCCTGTATGTCCCATACTCCGTTATGTTGCTGCATTACAGGATCTGTGTGCTGGTATGAACAAACTCTTCAGACTTCGGCACAAAGCAGTGATGGTCATTTCTGCTTATTGGTTTTAAAAGTCCAGTCCTTCAAACCAATCTTTTTTTAAAAAACTTGAATTTCTTTTATCTTTAATACTTTTAAAAAGGAAAACAACAACAAAAATCCCTCCTGTGAATGTGCTATCACCGTTGGTTCATTTCTTCTTCTTCGTCCTTGGTTTTGATTTGAAGCTATGAAGCTCGGTGTCTGTGATGATGATATTTCTGTATTTCTCAGGATAAGAAGCGGCAATCATCCCTGCCACATAAAAGGCAGGAGAAGGGGGGAACTTGGGGAAGTAGTTTAAGTATGAAGCCAATTTGTAAGTTTTAGATGATGTGTAAATCAAAGATGACAATACATAAGATGTCAGCGTCAAGCTGTGGCGTTTCTTTGGGTTCTCAGTGCGTTGCTTGCAACGCGCACAGAAGCTCAGGGATATGTATTTAAATGTGACCCACTGAAACCCTCATCTTGATGTTGCAACAGTAGCTTCTTTCATGGCCTGTTTGGAAGCCCATTATAATCTCAGTAAGCATCTCCACATCTGGATTTTGGGAAGAAAAATCTGGCTTTATTTGTGCGGAGTTCTTACATCAGTGGCTTGTGTACAGTCAGTAACAACAAATAACAATTTCCTTCGGATGTACGTTGCCTGTTCTGAGCTATTGCAAATCTGTAAGAAGACACCCTGAGTTACATCAGGTCAGATGCTGTGACTGCATGGATTATAATCATTAGCGTTGTCAATCTGTCAGGGCAAACTGGTGAGAGAATACTGATGTGCTGACAGGAGAAAATGTCCAAGATGGTTGCAAACTGCAGGGGAAATCATGGGATGGCCTGGAGGTGTCCTGTAATAACTCCTCCCCCCATTAAGGCTTCACTAAACTTAAAAAAAATAATAAAATATAGAAATGCCCTATCTCACCCCAATGTACCCAGCAGTGACCTCTGCTGATCTTGATGGGCATTTTTAATGCAACACCTAGGGCTGTCAAGTAATTAAAAAAATTAATTGTGATTAATCGCACAGTTAATAATAGGATAACATTTAAATATTTTGGATGTTTTACACCAGAATACAAAGTGTACAGTGCTCACTTTATATTTCGTTTTTTATTACAAATATTTGCACTGTAAAAAACAAAAGAAATAGTATTTTTCAGTTCACCTAATACAAGTACTGTAGTGCGATCTCTTTATCATGAAAGTGCAACTTACAAATGTAGAATTATGTACAAAAAAACTGCATTCAAAAATAAAACAATATAAAACTCTAGAGCCTGCAAGTCCACTCCGTCCCCTGGAATGGTGGATGAAGCATGAAAGGATATATGAATCTTTAGCGCATCTGGCACATAAATATCTTGCGACGCCAGCTACAATAGGGCCATGTGAATGCCTGTTCTCACTGTCAGGTGACATTGTAAACAAGAAGCGGGCAGCATTATCTCCTGTGTATGTAAACAAACTTGTTTGTCCAAGCAATTGGCTGAACAAGAAGTAGGACTGAGTGGATTTGTAGGATATGAAATTTTACATTGTTTTGGTTTTGAATGCAGTTATGTGACCAAAAAAATCTACATTTGTAAGTTGCATTTTCACGACACAGATTGCACTACAGTACTTGTATGAGATGAATTGAAAAATACTATTTTTGTTTGTCATTTTTACAGTGCAAATACTTGTAATTGAAAATAATGTACACTTTGATTTCAATTACAACACAATACAATATATATGAAAAAGTAGAAAAACATCCAAAATATGTAATAAATTTCAATTTGGTTTCTATTGTTTAATAGTGTGATTTTAAAATTGTAATTAATTGTGATTTTTTTAATTGCATTTAATTTTTTTGAGTTAATCACATGAGTTAACTGCAATTAATCGAGAGCCCTAGTGACAACATAATCACGCTCTGAGAAAACGCCCCCTGGTGCTCGGAGAGCTCCTGGCAGGCTGTACTGGAGAACACAGAGGTCCCAGAGCTGTAGTAACACTGGGCACTTCTGCATTTCCCTCTTCCAAGCACTTTACAAATGGCTTGTGCTTTCTCCTTCAAAAACCTCATTTTAAAAATGTAATAAATATGGAAGAGAATAAAAATCATGGTGCTCATGGCCACGCCTTAAAATGCCAGGCTCCGTGATGGCACCCGTGAGGACTCTGCAGTCATGCTCTTTTTGCAGAGTACAGCGCTCTCACTGCAGACCTCCTAGGGATTAGGTGCATTCAAACTGCTTGAGAATTGTACTGAGAGAATATCCAAACCAGCCCTATTCCATGATATAATCACCACAGGTAGTTGTCTCAGGGCTTGTCAATATGGATGCTTTGTATAAATCCACAGCACAGCAGCCTGCTGTGCGCTCACTCACCCTTCCTGCTCCCTGAAAGGTCCCTTGTGCACTTTCCCTACTGATGGTTGAAACAGCGGTAGGTCAAAGTACACTAGGGAACTTTTAGTGCACAGCAGCATGATCTATACACAAACTTGATGTGCAGCAGGCTTGTGCACTGTGGATTTTACACGCTGGCTTGCTGTGCAGTGAGTGTCCATATAGATAAGCCCTCAGACAGTGGCAGAATGACCGAATCTGACAATGGTCAGCAGCCGTCCCCAGGGCTAGCGGGTTGTTTGTCTCATCAGCCTGGTGTGCCAGTATCTGGAAGCCTGAGCTTGGACTGTCCATGCTCAGAGATGTTCGCTTACTATCGGTATTATGTTTTCACTGTGGGAGAAAAAAAAGCCTGACTGTGCACTGACCTCTAACAAGTGCATGAAAGAAGCAACCAAAGGCAGAAATGCCACCAAAGGCAGAAATAAACAAACCAAACCACATGCCGATCAGCCTCAGCAAAGCCTTTTGTGATTCATTGTTTTCTTTCATTTTATAAAATGTCTTGTAATAGTTGATAACATTATTGACTCAATTTCCATAACAAAACTACCTCTTGTGTGACATCCTGTTTATCATCTCAAAGGGATTGTGTGAAAAACAAAATACTGCTCCTCTTTCTGTTTACATGTTTCTGATGAAAAATGTGGAGTGAAAATGTCTCGGGTTTTGTGGCCGTTTTGATTTAGTTGTCGTTGGGTTATTAGTCCTTTAACAATTGCTGCAGCAGCATTTGAATGTTCGGGTGACATTTTGTGATTCTGTTGATCAGAACTGGAACTCCAAGCACCACCATGGTGGAGACACCTACCGGGGCTGCTCAGGTTTTGCTGGAACTTTAGTGAGTTTCACTTAGGCCATGGCCACCTTCTGGATTTCCCATGGTGTCAAGCAGCCATGTCACGGTACCAGTGCAAACCTCTAGCACGCAGGCACCCTCACTTTAAGCCCCAATTTGTACCAGCAGAGCTGCACTGGTGCAAATCACCACATGTCCCCAGTCAGCAAGAGACCAAGAAAACCAAAGCTCTGCGCTTTCCTCCAGAGGGTGCCCAGGCCTCTCCAGGTTGGTTGCTATGCTTTGCAAGGGCTGACTGCAGCCCTTGCCCAACATCTCCCTATGGTTTGGTTTAACACACCAAGCATGAGCCTGTTGATGCAAAATGCAGCTTTCACCAACTAAATTGAATTTCCTCTATGTCACAGGCATCTCGAAAGCCATAGAACAGAGCCACACAATGGGCACTGAACAGATGCATGATATGTATGAGTTACATTGGTAGCCAGGGATTTCCTCAGCGTCCTTGTGCATGTGTTCTATGTTACAGATGTTTACAGCTTAAGAAGAAAATGAGTCCAGAAACCCTCCCAACTGCATTGGCCCTTTGTCTCACCTGTTCCACGTGGCATATCTGTAGTCAATGTGCCTTCTCCTTGCATTGGGACTGGGCCCTGTCAATAGATGTGCTATAGGGAATGTGTTTTCATTCAATCAAGCACAGCAAAACAATTCATTTTTCCCATGATCCCTTGCATAAATCAGGGAAGCAGGATGTCACCTCAACATAACTAATAGTGAGCGTTCAGCTGTTATGTTTAACATGCTCAGAGCTGGAGTATAGACAGATTAGCATGGCTGGCCCCTGCCTTCTTCCCCCAGGGATCCCAACTGCACCTCGGGGGGGGGGGGCTGGTCACACTTCCCATCTCAGGAGCTGTTTCTTGTCACTACACTATGACCAAATGAATGTTTCTCCTGATGTGTCCTGCTTGTGCTGTGGGGCCTGCCCTTCACCCACTGGTGGGCCTACGTGCAGGCTGCTCATGTCTGACCTGTCTCTGCTCTGCTCTGTGACTTGACTACCTGTGGAAATGTGACCAATAAGTGTTAAACGCATGTTTAGCAAGTGTTAGCTGTTTGAACTAATAAATGTGAATTGTTCTGCGCAGGTTGGGAGTCTGGTGTTTCCTTTCACTGACCTCCTCCAGCCTGTTCTTTCTCATCATTTGCCGGTAAAGGGACTCTGTCAGGGTAACAAGGTCAAATGCTGGACTTAGGCACATTTTACTTTGCAAGTATGTGATGCTGAGCCTCTGCCCTGCTTCTCTCCTTCCTACTTGTGATGAGGCCAGTAGTTGAAATGTCCATGGTTCACGGCAACTGCATCTGAATTCCCGCTTCGTGGGTCACCAAGGGCACCTGCTCTCAGTTCCTGGCTCCCCATCTGTCACCTCTCAGGCAGAGACCCACGTCCCTCTCTTTCCCAGCCGAGGTTTTCCAGTCCACACAGTTCCTTGCCTATACTTTGATATGCCTGCAAACCAGATTGCCTAAGCAGGCCAGCATCTGCACTTTGCTTTATCTCCAGAAGCTATAACAGCAGAATTTGCCTGCAGTTACAAGTTACCACACAGCTCTTTATAAGCAAGCACATTTATTCTTAAGGTGAAAGCATTACAGAGAAAATATTAAAACCAATAAAAGAACCTACTCTTATGCTAAAGAGCTTACCAGAGGTCACCCCAACTCCAGCCTTGGGCTATAGTACGTGGCAGTCCTACAAAACCCACAACTGGGTTTTCCCCATGGTTACAAGTTCATGACTGTCCCAAATTCAGAACCAGAACAACCATGAATATTTCTCTTTTCCTTTATATAGCTTGGGCCTTTGATCTTGACCTCATGTAACAGGTGATCAGCAGACAATGGCCCATCTCTCAGGGTGTAGCTTCCAAAGCCTGAGCTTTTGCATAACCAGAGGTGGGGAATTTGTATTCACCTCCCCCTAGAGATTCCCCAGGAAAACGACGTACCACGTTTTGTTCCAAAAGTTCATTCTTGCCTTGCACATTTCAGTATAGTCCTTTGAACCCCGGGTCTCTAATCTGTCACATTTCCCTCAAGAGGTTACATACAATCCCAGCGCACAGTAAGACATGACCCTTCATTTAATACAATAGATCCCAAAGATACTTCACCCAATAAGGTCCCAAAGGATAATGCAGGAAATTGCCATCTCTGTGGCTCATGGGTCTGGGAAAAGCATCTCTCCTCCTTGTCTGTGGAATCCCAAGTGACTCAGTGTCCCCTGCCCTGATGCACCTACAATCTAAATAGCCCCACTGCACTGCCAGCCCCTGAGGAGGGGCCAGTCTGAGACTGAATGCTGTCTGTTGGAACAGGAGAGTGACAATAGCTTTACTGCTGTGGGATTTGTGGAAGCCTGGGAGAGGGTGGGTGACTGGGATCAGGGGGGAGCATGAGAGGTGTGACTAAGAGAGGGCAAATACTAGTGGCCTCTCTGGGATTCTGCCAAGTAATGAATGCAGAAGGCAGTGTTGTCTTCACAAATGCACTTTCTCCTGCTGAGCCTGGTGTAGAAAGCAACTTTCCCTCTTAAATCAGATCTTCTGCATTGTAATTATTGCAGCTTGTTATGAATTCCTTTGTCATCTCTGCACTGGCTCTCCGATGACAGATTTGTGTGTGTTTTCATTGCGAGGTGTTCAGAACATGTGACTGTTTAAATAGGCAATCGTCCCCATTGTTGGGTACAATGAAAAGAGATTCTTAAAACCAGCAAGGAGGAGATTTTTGCCTTAATAGCTGCTGCAAAGCAAGAAATAAAATCCCAATAAACACAACAAAAAACCTTGACCAGTGTGCTTTGCCGAGAAACTGCAGAAATCAATTGAAGATCTTTCATGTCACTGAGACAGACAAGTGCTAAAAGACTCGGAGGTGTTTTGTACGTTTGTCTATAAATACTGGCATGCGTGCGTTAGGGTCCATTCAGTGGTAAACCATGGAAAGGCAGCAATGCTCCCCAAATGAGCAGCTGCTCCCCTGCACTCAGGGTCCATTCAGTGGTAAACCATGGAAAGGCAGCAATGCTCCCCAAATGAGCAGCTGCTCCCCTGCACTCAGGTGCTGCTTTCTCCTCTTTTGTTGCCTGTAAATCACCAGCTTGATAAAAATGGCAGTTGGTTGCCTAGTTGTACCGGAGATTTCGTTCTTAACACATTTCATTTATAGGGAGATTGTCCCTTCAATGTGATATTTTTCATAATGGCCAGTCCACACCACTGGAGAGTAGTGCCCCCCAAAGTCCCTGTCCCAAGAGCTTAATCTGGAGGCAGCTGCTGTTTTGGCAAAGAATAAATTGACTTGTGTTACATGTTGTGTGTAGCAGGAGCTGTGGTCCAGTGGCCTGAGCACGAGGCTAGGGGTTGGGAGGCCTGGGTTCTAGCCCCAGGCCTCCTGCCTCAGACTCTGTTTCGGCCTTGGTGAGTCACTTCACCTTACTTGGACTGGTTCTCCATCTCTAAAGTGGAGAGGAGGAGTCACTCGGCTTTGAAAAAGTGCTCCAGGATCTGCTGGCCCAAGCGGCTCTGAGTTCTGGGTATGATATTAGTACATTACTTTATCTCCATTTGAACCCTATGTAGCAATGAGAGATATTGGACTTGGTTGGGAAACGTAGCCCTCAAAGGCAACCTCAAAATTCTCTCCAGGTCTGTCCCAAGACTTTGGTGACCCAGCTGTTAAGGATTTTAAAATTCATCTCTTGCAGCGGGCGCTGCCATGTTCCTCTCTCTCTCTCTCTGCCGTTCCTTCTCTTGGCTTCATAGCTGCTGCAAAGTAGGAAAGGAAAGCCCCAAAAAACCCTCAGGCAACATGCTTTGGAGAGAAATGGAAGAGTTAGTCTCCTGGTAAGAAGAGGCACTTTTAATTCATTCCAATCAGATCCCGGCAGCAGGGTAGGGTCTCGGAGCCTGGGCCCCACCCCAAGTGGGAATGTCTACACTGCTAGTTTTAGCCCTCTTATGAGAGCCTCACTCAGCCAAGCTGGGCTTGGAGACTCCTCACTGCCATGGGGCTGTGTGTTTTGCAGTGTGGATGTACCCTTGGTGACTCCTGTCCCTGCACCCTTCATCCTGGGGGCGCTAGCTCCCACCAGGTTCTTTCCTGTTTGTATCCTCCACTGGGGGAATCCTTGATTCAGGAGGCTCCTGCTCCTGCCTGCTGCCACGGATTAGATTTGGGAGGGTGGAGGGAGGGGAGAGCATGTCACAAAACTCGGGCTGAGCCAAAGGACCGAAGTGCAATGTGCCAAGGAGTAAGAGCTTGGGCCTGCTCTACTCTGGGCCCCGGGCGGGACTTCACAGCAGGCCGCAGTGGTAATTCCTGCGCAGCACCGGAACCCTTAGTTTTCGGTTCGCCCTCTCGGCAGCAGCTATCTACACACCAGAGTATCCGTTAGGACGGGAAGCTCAGCTTCACCTGCAGTCTTGTTCCAATGGTGCTCCGGGCCCGCTGGGTTGTTGGAATGAGCTTCTGCGTCTTGGCTCCCACTGGGTGTTGTTCACAACCCCAATCCAGTATCTGCCAGTCCAGGGCTTGGCTTGACTTTGTCTTCTGAGATGATTGTGAACGCAGGCAGGGTAGGGAAGGAAAGCATCCAGTCCAGGGGAGTCAAATATTTTCAACTTCCTGATCTGGATGTTCCTGAGAGAGCTACTGGTGAGATTCCCTAGCAGCTGTTCTAACCACCTCTGCTTCTGGATCTGCATGCACTCTGTGTAGAACCACTCAGAAACCGTAGGGGCTCTGCCTTGTCCCTGGGATGTTGCAGATGCACTCTGGGCTTCTTTCACTTCAATCTGAGCAGCCCAGTGTTTTGCAGCTGATGATTCAGCCTGGGGATGCTCCCATGCAGTGCATCAGTGTTACTAGCCCCAGTGTCAGACGGAAATGAGAGGTGATGGGACTTGCTAAATCACAAAGTGAATCAGTCGCGAGCCAGGACGAGGGCCCTTGAGTCCCGACTCCCTGCCCTGTGCTTCAGCCACTCCCCACCTGCCCTCTGGTGGATCTTTCTGGCTTGCAGGGAGGGCTTTCCCACACTCTCCCTTCAGCAGACCGTTGGGGATTCTGAGGGTTTTCCTTTGTGCTCCGTCCCTGCCCTACTGCCCACTGGGACATTATACGGGCTACTGCGCCAAGCCCTCCCCCTGGTTTGGTCCGGAGTTCCACCATCCCGGGTCAGCCCATGTGTCCCACTCGCAGGCGCTGTGTTCTGGTTGGTTCCCTGCCTAGCTGGGGCTCCCTCTGTAATGCCGAGTTTGACTCGTTTCCTTCTGACGCAGGAGCCTGCTCTTGACACTGAGAAGAGGAATTCAAGGGAGCCAGATGTGGCTGGTGGTGTCACAGAAACTGTTCCCTGGGCAACAGGAGCCACATGAAATGCTTTGCTGTAGCAACAGCCCGTCCTATCTCCCCCTTTTCTGTTTCTCCTGGTCCCCAGCATGACCAGCTAGTTTCCCCCAAGCAGGGGGCTGGCCCCAAATCAGAACATCCAAGTGCCCTTGTGGGTCTCTCAGCAGAGCGCGCCTGCCAGCAGAGTCACTTAGAGCTTGACAGACCCCAGCACATCCCCAGCCAGCCCGTCTCATCGCCGAGCTCCAGGGCCTGGGCGTAGGCCTGGACCGATGCTGTTCGAACGCTCAACGGCTGGTGCCGAGTGCGCGTGGGATGCAGCCTTCGCTGTTGTGGGCTGATCGCTGGTGTGTTGGCAGCTACAGCCGCAGCATTGCCCTTGGCCCCACAGTCCCTGAGCCCCTGCGGGAGCTGCTGGCTGGGGAGAGCTGAGCCAGAGGGGCAGGTGCCTCCTGTCCACGTGGCCCCTTCTCTGATGCAGGAAATTCTGCTAGAGCGGCTGGTCTGACCAAGGTGGCTCCTTCAGAGCTCGGCCCCTGCTGTAGGGGAAGCTGTGAGGGAGAGGGGGGAGCGTCCGTGTCTCTAGCCTCACCGCACTAGGTCGAAGGGCTCCTGTCCAGCCTCCCTGTTGACCCCTATGGGAACCGCAGTGGAATGGGGAAAATCCTGGCAAGCAAGAGCATGATGCTAGGGGGCGGCACCCAGGCCTGATTCACCCGGCCCACCCCATTCTTTAGCCAGGCCCTGGCCGAGACCCAGCACAGGGGTGATCTCCAAACACCCCAAGACAGCAGCTACCTGCTGTTCGAGCTCAGGGCCTGGCACGTCGGCCGGGCACTGCTGGGGAGTTGGGCCTTGTCTCTCCGACCTGCCCAGCACATGGGGCATGTTCCTTAAGCAGTGTGGGAGGGAGCCCCGCGGGAAGAGGGATCGGCCTCAAGAAAGGGGACACTAGGAAAAACTCCCTGGCATGAAGAGTCGGGCTGGGAATTGCCCCCCAGTTACTTCAGGCAAGGGTCTGGCCTGGCTGATGGATCGAGCTTTCCACCTGCGATGGCCATGAGCCAATCTCGGGGGCCCTGGTTCATGGCAGCCAGTGCTCCTGTCCCCTGCTGGAGCCAGGCTGCGGGCAGGAAAGGCTTCTCACTCTGGCCAGTGTTGTCTCACTCAGGGGCTTGTGGAAAGAACGGCAATTTTTAAGGGCAGAAACCCGCCTTGTGGCCTGAGAAAGGAGCTGAGAGGCTTTGGCTGTTTCCCTGGTGCAGCTCTACCATCCACCTGACAATCATCCTTCAGGCTTCCCTACGGCCTGTCCTCAGTACATACATCGCACCACACAGTCTCTGCTGGATCAGCAGGGGCCTGTACCCTGCTGTCCTGGCCCCTTTGGTAACTGTCGCAGGGGAGCTGAGCCAGGATCTAGCTATGGTAGGTATGTGGCCCTAGCCCATAGTATCCGAGTGCCTCTCCGTGTTTACTTCATTACCCCTCAGACGGTCCATGAGTCAGGGCAGGGCTGTTCTCCCATTGTACAGGTGGGAACTGAGTCACGGAGGGGCTAACTGACTTGCCCAGGGTCACATGGGAGGTTTGTGGACAAGCAGGAAGTTGAGCCCAGGTCTCTCACATCTTAGGTTAGTGCTCTAACCATTGGGGATCCTGCCTTCCATGTGTGTGATGCCATTTCTCTCTGAGTGCCACCCCATGCTGGCAATGGGAGACTCTCCAGTATCCCTGGCACTAGCCTGCCTCAAGCGGAGATCTTTGCAGCTAAGCGGGGCCAAGCCGGACCTGCACTTGGCTGAGAGGCCTTTTAAGTGTGTCTCATTTAATGGAGAAGGCCAGAGTCCATCGGTAAACGGGGTCTGTGGTATAAAGTCTCTCTCCCACTGCCAGCAGTGTGAGATTTGCACAAAGATTGAAGCTGCTCATAGCTAGGTTGAAACCTTTCCATAGTAGCTAAACTTTGCTCTCCTCCTTCGTTCGTTCAGCCCAGCCCTGCTGTGTTCAGCATCACTCGATTGGAGAATCCACTCCCTTCTGAGGCCAACGCTGTTTCTGTTCTTTGTGTTTCTGTCTTCCCCAACCTCCTTTCTCTTTGCTGCCTTTGCAAGCCTCCTCTCTCCTTCCCTGCGCGGCAGGAGCTCTCTGCCCTTCCCGGACCCTTTGTGTGGACACCCAGTGAGATTAATAGGGGCCACAGGAGCCCACCACTGTGGGTTGTGGGCTCAGGCTCTCTGCAGACTCAGGCAGACCCACTGCAAAACAGACCTCAAAGCTGAGACTCTGCAGAACATGAGCATCTCCAGGGGCCAGGTGAATACCTAAAGTGGGGCAGCTTCAGCCAGGAGGCTGGGGGTTTGAGCCCCCTGTTCTAGGGAAACCAAGGTGCTGCAGGTTGGGATGACTCAGTGGCTGGTCCTCTTGCTGCTTGGCCAGGGCTCCAGGGTCTAGCTAGAGGATACTGGCTGCCTCCAGGCTATGCTGGTGGGTTGTGGGGATTACAGACCAGATCGCACATCCCCAGCAGGGTTTGTGCTTAGGAGGTTTCCTGCAGTGGTTTGAGTGGCTCATCTGGGCGGAATTCCCTCCCCCCACTGGGGAGCCTGCAGCAGGAGCGAAGCAATGGCAGGGGGCTTAGAGACCAGGAGATGCTGTAAGCCCTCGGGGCAGGGACATGGTAGACGTGTGAGCAGCTCATGCCAGCGCAGGCCGACTCAGAGAATGGGGCGCCATGGTTCACTGCAGGTGGAGGAGGGAGTAACTGTCAGTGATGGGGGGGGGGGGGGGGGGTTGGGGTCTTTACCAACCTGGAATGCTGCCCGAGACGGCCCCAGGCTGTCGGGGGACTGTGGGTAAGTTGAAAGGCTGGGGAGCTCTGTGCTCGGGGATGGGGGCGGTGGGACTGGGGTCTGGGGGCCAATGTGTTTTTCTTTTCTTAGGATGGACTGTAAGTTACTAGGTCCAGTGTGACAAGGGCTTCAAAGAAACCACACCCCGCCTCTCTGAGTTCAGGGTGTTCCTCAGGGGTGCACTGCACCAGCCCAGGCTTCCACTCCAAGCTTCTCCAGACGTGTCTGCACCTAGAACAGCAGCATGTCTGGGTCTCCAGGCCCTGGAGCTGCAGGGACGTGGCAGCTCCCCAGCACCCTGCATGGAACGCAGCCCAGGGCCTTTGGGATTCCAGGCAGTTCAAATCTCTCCCTCTCTTTGCTTGCCATTGAAAGGTTCATTTTCTTTCAACCCAAACAGTGAAAGAATCTGCATCTTCGCTTTTGTCCTTAGTAGACTCCTTTTCCCTGCTGCTTCTACTGTGTTAATTCTTCCAGGCTCTACAGCATTTCTCCTCCTTCGACACAGCTCAACTTGTCTGACAACACGCACCCTTGTGGATTTATTCCCACCAGTGGGGTGCTGAGGGTCGGTGTTGGGGGGGGGGGGGTCCGACATTCGGGACTGGATAACGACACTTTATTCATCTAGAAGGGTGGGTTTGTCCCTACCTTAAAATGAAGGTAGAGAGTGTGCTGAGAGCCTGGCCACGGGCTTGGGCTGGTGATGGCTGCTCTGTGTTAGTCACACAAAGGGCGATTTGAAAACCAGAATCGGAGGAGGGAAAAGTACCAGCACATTTTAATTTTCAGTTCAGCCTCTCCGGACCACTGTGTTTTGATTAGAACTCCGCTGGCCTTTCATCTCTTCGCTCGGGCTGGTGACAGCGGCCATTGCATTGTGTGTGGAGCAATAGTTTATCACCGAAGGCCAGCTGTTCTATGAATTCAGAGACAGCGCTGCACAAATCATGCTGTCACTAACGTCAGCCGTGTTAACCTGATCTTTGGTGGATCACCAGTGTCAACATTGCCCAGAACATACATTATGAGGCCCAAGGCCTCGGCGCTGTGGTTGTCAGGCTGTTCTATCATAGTCGTACTCTTTGACCTTCAGGGAGTAACTTCCAAGGATAGGCTGCCTTCCTTTCTTAAAAAAAAGCCCTTCTCGGAGGGTGTGCACCAGCCCATCCCCGCCACTTGAGAGTGCCTGGGAGCCAGCAGCCTCCTAGTCAGCGAACTGAGGCTGGATTCCCCGAGTCATGGCCCATGGTAAAATGGCGTGTCCTGGGACCAGTGCCAGCTCTAGGATTTTTGCCGCCCCAAGCTCTGAGAGCGCAACTGCCCAAGCAAAAACAAAACAGGATGGTCGGACGCCGGCCCTGGAATTGCGCCGCCCCAAACACGTGCTTGCTTGGCTGGTGCCTAGAGCCGGTCCTGCCTGCGACACGCTTGTGTCCGAGGCAAGTTTGTGGCTGGTCAGCCTGCATCATCCATACATGGCTCAGCTGCATGCAATTCGTTCTCTGTGTGGAGCCTTCCAGCAGAGGGCCGATGACTGGCTGGAGAGTTCTGCCTGGGTATTGCTGTGTGAAATCCCCTGGGGAGCTGATTCTGAGCCTGGGGAGATGTTCTTCCCCAGTGCTTGTGGGGGTGTTGTCCAGGCATCCCTTTGGAAGTTCCTGAGTGGTTGTTTTGATGTTTGACACCTAGACCACTTAGTGGCTGGATGGGCCATGTCCATTTCCCACCCCAGAGACTTGAATGTGCTCACGCACCACGCCGAGGGATGCAGGACACAGCAGGGTGTAACACCGGGACTCAATACAATCTGATGTTTGTAATGGCCAGGAGCCTCATTCCCACCCATCCAGTGGCAGGCTCAGCTCGTGCGCCCCATTCACTCTGGGTCTCTGCTGAGGCTCTCAAACAGGTGAGGCCCTAAGGAACTGGGCTGATTCTGCACAGGCCACTACACAGCCAGCTGGTTCACTCCCAACCCGGGCTTGGTGTGACCTGGCGACTCGGAGGCGAATGGCTCCTGATCCTCTTGCCATCCGGTTCCCTGAACTAACTGTCGTCTAGAACCTGGCGCAGTTGGATTAATCATGGGAGCTGGACCCTGCTCCTTTGTTACGTCCTTTGCATTGTGTGTTAAAGTACGCTAGTTGCTCATGCAAATGGGTTCCCAGCCTTCTTCTTGGAGTGAATTGGTGGGAGATGAGCCTGCCTCCCCTTCGCTGTGTCAGCAGAAAATCAGGCCGGTCACTAACTGGGTCCCTAGTCTCAGTAGTTAGTGAGCTGGGGCCTCCCCAGGAGGGCTAGTGGGGCTGGCAGGACGTTGCTGTTCAGTGCACTTTCCCGACGAATGGTCAGCTCTCAGACAGCCCAGCGACAATAAACCTCTCAGGAGAACCATTGTAAGTCCTGATGGCTGGACTGTCCAGGGCCATTTGCATTAGAGCCAAGCAGCCTTTGCTCTTAGCCTGCCCTGTTCAGCCAGGGATTCACAAGCACTCCCCAAACATGAACGAAGCCGAATGACTCCCAAGCGATGGGCCAGGGCTGCCACCCCTTCATTGTGAGAGAGCCAGGCGCGCAGCCGGTTCGTGACCAGCAGGAAGCCCCCAGCAAACTAGTGATCAGTTCAGGAACGGAACCCAGGAGTCCTGGCTCCCAATGCCCGTCTCTAACTAGATTGCTCTCCCTCTCCTCCTTCCTCCTCCTTGCTGGGCTTGGGGCTGGGTGTGTCTCTGAGACAGGTGATGTTTTACACCAGTTGGATCTAGCGCACTAATTCAGGGCTTGGCCTAACTTGGTTTCCCAATCATTGTACCAAGATCTTACTGCACCCTCCCAGTCACAGATGGGATCCATTGGTGGGACCCTGCAGCCATGCTGTATGAAGTGCTGGTCGCTGCCCAAATCCTCCTTGCATGGTGACGGTCCAGGGGAAGGCTGCTTAGAAGTGTGTTTCCGTGGCAGAGAAGAATGATGTCACTCGTGCTAGGACAGGATGCTGGTTCGATGATTTATAGATTTACACCCAAACATGCTGGCAAATCCCCGTGGTGAGAAGAGACATTTTGGGGGTTCAGCAGCATCTTGCAGCAGTGCTGGCAGCAGTTAGCAGGAGTCTCGGGGGTGCCAGGTTAGAGGGTGGGACTCGAAGGCCATTGCGTGGATTCCCATTCGTAGCCCTGCTTCTAATGGAAACAAAGGTAAATCCAGCGGAGTGCACCCTCAGGAGCCACCCGGCTGACCGGCAATGTCCAGGCAGATCTCAGGGGGCTGCAGAGACTCGCAACTGGGCGAAGCTCCCTGGGAACTGAGGGGTGTGTCTGAAGGAAGTAGGACAGGGAGCCGTGTCAGGGGCTGAGCAGGGCCTTTTGCTTGGGGAAGTCTTTTGGGGGGCTTTTAGGAAATAGTAGTGAGCAGAAAGGTCAGACCCCCGGGGGCAGTGGCTATGACTCAAAGGGAACCTACAAATGAGAGATGACAAAAGCTCAGCATTGACATGCCCAGACTTTACCCAGCATAGGGACCTGCTGACAATGGCAGATGATGTTGGCTCTTCATTAAATATATTCTGTTAAAGCCCCCTTTCTTTATAGAGGTTACAGATCCCAGCATGCATTGCTTCTTTTTATATGAAAGAGCCTCTGGAGCAAGACGCGTAAGTGCATGTTGGGAACTGTAGTTCTCACATGCTGCACCTCCCAAGTAAGGGTGCAGGTGGCTGCCAGCTGTGTTGTGGAACTCCATGGGCTGCATTTGGCTGGGGGGGGGGTCACAATTTACCCCCCTCTAAGCCCCAGTCCCTCCCCAGCTGGCCAGTGCATTCTAACCTGTGATGAAGCAGGACTGTTCTTAATGTTTCCTCTGAATAGTGTGGGGGTGCCTCAGTTTCACCTATGCAGTTCTTAAGTATCTAGGTGGTGGTGTAAGGGTGTATGATCGTTGCAGAGCCCTAGAGGGCAGGTGTGTGCAGGGATCTGGACACAGAGAATGGCCGACACCCTGTTTCCTGGCAACTGATGGCCTGGACCTTCCCCCCTGCAAGGTGAGAGCTAAAGGGTTGGAGAACAAAGGGATCCGGTGACCTCCTGGCCGGGGAAAGGGACAAAGCCCAGAGGAGGAGGGGCTGGAGGGATTTTCAGTTTGGGGCTGGCTGGGGACATGGAGTGAAGTGCAGACGGGGTTGTCTGGCTCACTGGCCCCCAAAATGGACCCAGCTGAGGGGTCCTGTTCTCTGCACCTACAAGCTCTGTGTTAGACCATGTTCCTGTCGTCTAATAAACCTCTGTTTTACTGGCTGGCTGAGAGTCACGTCTGACTGCGGAGTTGGGGGGCAGGACCCTCTGGCTTCCCCAGGACCCTGCCTGGGCGGACTCGCTGTGGGAAGTGCACGGAGGGGTAGAGGATGCTGAATGCTCCGAGGTCAGACCTAGGAAGGTGGAAGCTGTGTGAGCTGTGTGTCCTGCAGACAGGCTGCTCACAGAAAGGAGACTTCCCCAAAGTCCTGACTGGCTTCGTAGGGAGCAATTCCAGAGCATCGCCCAGGGACTCTGTGACATAACCTGAGAGAGTACAGGAGTAAACCTGAGCTAAAGACCAAACATCTCCTTCCCAGCACCCACAGGAGCAGAGGACCTGTGCCGTCCCCTCCGTCCCGGGGTTGGTTTGTCCCAGGTGAATCGGCCTGACCTGCCTGGGTCAGGCTGCTGCTAGCGTTTGTGAGATTGGAAGGGTGCGGGGGGTGCTATCCTGCCCCTTGTGGATGGCTGGGACTGCCCAAGGAGCTGCAGGGCAACAGGTGCACACGTCTCATTGCACCTGGGCCCCCACCTCCCTTTGGCTCCTTTAAAAATGCCACTCAGCACGTCTAGCGTGTCCCCAGGGCGGGGTGGTCAGTACACGAGGGGCAGGTTCTGGCCAGTCAGATCCATTCCCAGGCCGATCTTGCTGATTAGCGGCTGGTGCCTTCATAATGCCATGGGTCTGTAAAGAGGCACGTCCAATTGGGGCAGAGCGCCATGCTTCCTGGCCCTCTCATTTCTAATGTCCCTTACCCTGTCTTTCTTTATCACATTGAATAACCACCTCCCCGGGGTTCGGTCTGAAGGGTGCACAGTACACATTTAATTCTGTTAATGATTCCGAACCGTGTCTTCCTTCCAAACCTCTCCATCGGCCTTGTGGCTCTTCCCTGCACTGCCGGCTGGGGGGGGGGTCTGCTTTGCAGAGAGCCTCTGGCTCTACGGCAGGGATATTGGAGGAGGGAAGAGAATACAATTAAAGGGCCAGCGCTCTTCCCTTGCTCATCACTTACTGGTGTCAGCAGTGTTCTGTGGCATCATTGCTCAGTCCCCTGTCTTGAGCTGACACTACCTTGGACAGTAGCTCCTGCTGTCTTAGGGGTTTGGCACCCAGGATTGGCAGGTTGTTTTGGGGGTTGCTCTCAGAAACTGCCCCTCAGGGATGTCCTAGGGTCAAACGTGACCATCTGAAAGGTGCCCATTCCCTCCTGCTCGGGAAGCTCAGAGCTGATCCACAGCAGATTTATTTGGCAGGTGATTTAGCTGAGATTCTGCAGCAATGGGCCAGATTGATACTTGGAGAGAGACAAACTAAAGCAATTTCTGTCCACTAGGGCAATGAGCAAACACTAAAGATTCTGATCTATTCCTAAGCAAGAGTCACATCAGTGCAAACACTTGTTTGCTCCTGGTTTATACCGGGGCATGTGGGAAGCCGATCACAGTTGCTGTGCCTCCTGTCTGTCCTGCAGAACGAGCTCGGGTCTGGGAGAGTCAGCTGGGTGCCACTCTGTCTTGAGCGGCGACAGAATCCTCATGGCAAGCTCTTTATTGCTGGCACTGATGTAGGAGGCAGAAAAAGCTCCCTTGATCTTGCAGGCCCAGGGCACGTCTGCAGCACAAGAAATTAGAGGACAGTCTTCAGGCCGATTGTGGGCTGAGACCAGTTTGCTGAGACGATACCCATGGAGCCACGATGGCAGCCGCTTCTCTGGCTTCAGGCCAATTGCAGTCTGATGAAACCAGCCAGCTGTGTACGGCAAATCTGGGAGCACTTCGGGGGAAGTCTGTAGCTCTGACTCAAAGCCAGGATGGTGGTGGTGAAGCCTTGCACTGCACTGATGGGGTCAGCTCCCTCCTGGGCCGCTTTCCTTCCAGGCTGTGCCCCTTTCCACTACCCCTTGGTTACGGTTAGTTTGTAAGCTCCATGGGGCAGGGACCCTGACTCCGGAAGGTGAGCCATGGAGCCACCCCGGCAGTGAGCAGTAATGTTGAATATCCTGTCCAGTTACCCAAAGGTAACCAGCTCGTGTGCGGAGGGGTCCTGCCTGTCACCGGCGCACATCCCAGCGCTGCTCCCGTTTGCTGGGCAGATGCGGGACTCTGTGCCATTCTGTGTGGAGCCTGCCTGGTGTGGCAGGTGTCGCACTGAACTGGAACAGCCACTGCTCATGACTCCTGCTACCCCCCCGACCAGAGTCTGAATTGCAACGCGCCATCCGGTCGCTGTGTACTCCGACTCAGCTAATCAGCTGTGAAAGAGGAACAGAATGCTGGAGAGAAACCTTTTCCTCGCCAACCTCATCACAATAAAGATTCCTATAAAGAGCTTTTATCCTTGAAGAAAACGAGGCACATAAGCAGGAGTAGTAAACAAAAGGCTGTCAGTTTAACCTAGGAGTGCTTCATGTTGTTGGCAACTGCCAAGAGGACACACAAAGTGAGGCTGCATCCAAGACCCAATTATCCAGAACTATGTGACTGATATGTCAGAGCCCCTCCAGGGAGCAGACCACCAGCAGTTCTGAGCACTGGGCGAGCACCATCTGCAAGCGAAGAGATGCGGAGGGCCCTATCTGCAGCCACAGAGCGGAAGGCTTGCGTGGCATTGGAAGAATGTAAGAAACAAGGTTATGTCATCTGGAGTGCTATCAGCGAAGTTATTGCACCACATATATTATCAGCAGAGGGCCCGGAGTCAGGGACTTTGGGGTCGGACAGTAGAGGCAGAGATAACTGGCGAACAGTAGTGTCGGCCACACCTGCTCCAGGCACGCTCCAGGAACGTGGCAGAGGCAAGAGGCCTGGCCCTGCTGGAGAATAACTAGTGGATGGAGATAAAGTCTGAGAAGGAGATATGCTTTGCTTAGCGTCAAGGCTACGCACCAGCAAGGAGACCATGTTCCAGCAGGCCTGTCCTGCCGTTGACTGCTCAGAAACACCAGCACTGTCCCCCAGCCTTCCATGGAGAGGTGGATGCATGTTCTCCCACCAGGGTCCCCAGCCCAGCAGGAAGGAAGCTGGCAGGGCGGACCCTTTCCATTGGAAGCTCCACCAAGTGTTGGGATCAAAGGGAAAAGTTACAGCTGGTTTTGAGGCTATTTGCAGCAGGGCCACAGGCTGTTCACAGCCCAGAGGAGGAGAGAGGCCAGGACGGGCACTGCCAGAACCAAGGGCCAGGTGTTTGGGCACCTAAAGACGTGTATTGGGTGACTGAGGCATGCGTGTTCGGAGCCTGTCTCTGCGGGCTCTCAGGCAGGAGGACAGAGGCGGTAGCTAGCTAAGGTTCTTCTCTGGCCCCTTTCAGCATGGCGTCTGAGCTCCTCGAGGTGGTTACTGTGTTTATCTGCACACCTGCTGCGTGGCAGGGCAGGGCGGTGACCCTCATGGCCCAGACGGGGAGTGCAGGCAGAGAGAGACTAAAGGACCCTAACCCTGCCCCAGCCTGGCTCTCTAGCACCCCCCTCCCCTCTGGCAAACGGCATGGAGCTCATAGGGCTGCCACTGAGAGAAAAACAAGCAGCCTCCACCCCATCCCATCCTTTTCCAGAGGGCTGGGGTGAAACTGAGGCCAGCTGCTGGCGTGTTGAGCCTGGTAATACGCTCAGCTCCCCTCTGGGTAGAGAGAGGTTGGTTGCCAGACACTCTGCCCCCAAAACCTCCCACTGCCAGTGCTTGGCCTCCTTGTTCCCCCTGCCCTTGACTCCCCCACCCTCTGTCTCCTGCTACCCCTGCCCACGCAGGGTCAGTGTTAAAGGGACCTGGCCCATCCTTGCCTTTCCTGGGCTTCAGTCTGATAACTGCAAACTCTCTCCCGGCCCGCGTGGAGGCAGAGCGCGGAGCTGGTGCAGGGACAGCAGGCTGCATTGCCGGAGGACTCCAAATGCAGATGACTCGTCCTCCAGGGCGCAGCAGCTCCTCTGAGCTCTCAGGGGGAGTTCTTTAGGGTCTCCTAATGGGGACGGTGGGCCCTGGGCTGCTCTAGCCTGCAGGGGGCAAATGGCCAAGCGCTAGTAGCCAGCGCCGGCTCTGGGTCTGGCAGCCAGGCCGGAGAGGTGAGTGGCCCAGAGTTTGTGGGAGGAGGGTTGAACTCAGGCTCTGGAGGTGATGCTGTGGCTCAGGCCCTCTGTGGCTGTGAGGAGCTCCCAGGGGTCTGTGTTTGCACTGGGAGTCATGAGCTGCATAACTCCCAGTCCTCAGCAGCTGAAGACAGCCCAGGGGCGGGAACCTAGAGCCATCGCCCTCTGTTCTGGGTGCCCAGCCCCTGGAGCTGTTTGTTTCTGGGGTCGGGGGCCATGTGCTGCTCTTAGTCCATGTCCCCAGTGCACAGGGATGCCCGTCCAAGCAGCACATGTGAGCCTAGGTCTGTATTAGCCCCTCGCAGGTGAAGGGTCCTGGCAGTCCGCTCTCTGTCCGGCTGTCCCCAGGCTGGGGCACCAGTTCGCTAAGAGCTGCCCATGCCAAAGGAGGGCACCCCCTGCTGTGCCCAAGACCACTGGCAGCTGTCGGCTCTGTGCTTCCAGGGCCGCTGGCGGCGACATGCTGGGCCCTTTCAGCCGGTCTCCCAGTCCCATGCCAGCCCCACTTGCTCAGCAGGGGAGACCTGCTGAGATGGCAGCCCGCCGTGGGGTGGCTGCAATGCCATGAACTCAAAATGATCCCGGGGTACTTGCTAATTCTAGAAGCCAGGCTAAGTCCTTGGCACGAGCCTGTTCCAAGGCAAATGCCCAAGGCCAGCGAGGATGTATTTACCCCTGAAAACACCTAGCTGCAAAAATAGCAAGTGAGCAGTGTGTGGTCGGGGCATCCCGGGGGAACAATGCCCGGCGGGAGGAAGTGGACACTCTGTGAAGAAGCCTTCCCTGCCTGTGTTTTGTGTTGAGCAGCTGAGTCGCTGTATACCCAGCCCGGCCAAGACCTTGAACCTGCCAAAGATTTATTTTCCATGACATTGGCATCGCATCGGAACATCTGGCATTCGGCTGATAATTGCTTGGGATCGTGGCGGAAGCTGCCTTTCCAGAGCCTGGCTCTTCTTCCAGAGTTGTGTTTTCATTTGCTTTCTCTTCGCTTCAGCTGCACAGCAAGGAAAAAACAACCAGGCCTGCAGAGCCAAGGGCTTGTCATTGCAGCCTCTCTCGGCTTTCTGTTGCGCCCGGGGCTGGGGTCTCTCTATCTAGGCAGGACTCCTCTTGCTGGCTGAGCTCCATCGGCCTGCCCCGTGGTGCTAGCAGTCTAAGGTGACAAGCCCAGAGCCCTGGGTTGCAGGGCAGTGGTTGCAGTTGGCTGTTTGCTGAACCGTAGCCCCTTGGGGGGGTCGTTGTCAGCACCAGACTGAGTGGACTAGGAGCCAACGTCTCACAAAACAGAAATGATGGGGAACCCCTCCCCCCACTCCATCTGCCTGCCCTAAGCTAGACAGAGGCCCTCCGAAGGGTCACATGGCTGGAGCTGCAGAAGGGCTCAGTGGACACAAGGAAGGAGCTCAGTAGCTGGACTCCCTGACCTGAGCCAGCTCTGGAAGGAGTCCAGGAATGGAGCAAGGTCTCTCTCAGCTGGAGAGAGGGTAAGATCTAGGCCGTCCACAAGTATTCAGGACCTGAATTATTAAGGGTCTTATCCCACAGGGCTGGAAGGTTCTAGCTTCTTGTCTCCCAGAGCTGAAGAAGGCTGTTTTCTCTGTTTCCTAGACACAGAGGCTGCTTTTCCAGGCCTTGCTTGTGTTTACAAACACTAACTAACTAACCCTCCATCCCTTTGTGAGGTGTCAGGATCCCACTGTCATTGTCTTCGTTTTTCAGCAGCTCTGACTCAGTTTCCCCACCTGTAAAATGGGGTTATGATACCAACCCCCCTGGTTAAAGAGCTTGGAGATCTTAAGAGGAAAAACACTGGATAAGAGCTGAGCTTTTATCAATCCCCATTAAAGTTAGCCCTGGCCCAAACAGCGCCCAGCCGACCTGGCTTCCAAGGCAGAGCACTCCTGGTTCCAGCGCTCTCCACGCAGCCCCTAACCGCACAGCTATCTTCTTCCCCGTCTCTGACCAGACAGAGCCATTGTCCATTCTCCCAGCTGCCCCTGGGTATCCATAGCACCAGTCCCAAACATTTGCAATTCATGAGTCAATTGATCAATTCAAAAATCATGAGCTTTTATATTAAAAAAAAAAAAATTGTAGGTTTTCATTTGCCTTCTGGTTTCTCAGCTGTTGGGCACCTTTGGGTCATGTTTTCGAGCTTTTCTCCACTAACAGGAGGAATTAGAAACACTGTAAAAATGAAAACCGAGAGTCTGATACAATCACTTGACTCCAGGAGCTGGGGCTTTATCGTAAACCCCCCAGTACTGAGAGACATGAGATAAGGTAACTAGCGATGCTGGCGCTCAGCTCAGCTCTGCGCTGCATACACAATGGTCACTGCCATTTGCTCACCAGCGTACATGCCCGTCCTCTCATTCTCACCATGTAACTGCTTCTGCTGGCTTATTTCCCCTCCAGGTGAGCAAGCAGCATCCTTTGCAACCAAGGGCAATATTAGTAGCAGGAGAAATCTTATTTTTAATGCTGCTGAGACCAAACTGATGTTCAGCTGCTAACACGAGCAGTCCTCCCCCATTTTAATTCCTCATAGATATTAATTATGGCTAATTCACCTCTGCTACATTGGCTCCTCTGAAGCTCAAACCGTGACCCTTGTCCTGTCTTCCTAGCAGCAGTATGAAATCATCTCTCCTTCTGCTCATTTCTTCTGAGACGGCTGATGGAGACACCTGAACGGTGGGGTTTTTTAGAGAGGGCAGATTCTGCAGGCTTTTCTTGTGTCTTGAGGCTGAGACAGACCCCAGGCTGGGGGTTAGAACCCAGGTAATAAGCAGGTGGGACTAGAGCAGACCTCCACGGAAGCTTTCTATGGTGCCTGGTTCTGGTCAGCACCGTATGCTCTGCCTTGGTCTATGCTCCGTGGGGCACTTCTGCTGGGCGTTTGCTGTTGGGTCTGTCGGTTGTGAATGACTCTCACCTCGATGCTTTCTGCAAAGGCTATGTTAAAATGCCTGGTCAAATCCAAGCCCTGGGTGATCTGGTGTCACTGCAGAATGTGTCTGGCCTGGAAGAGGGAAGCCGGGGCAATGCCACCGCAGGGGAATGGCTGTTGTTAGCATACCTTTGTTAGCGCTTATCTCCCCCACCCCACCCTCCAATGAGCAGGCCTCCACAGCCCTTTTGAATTCAGTGGGGCTTTTTGTGTGGGTGACTGCTCACCCATGGAGCCCTGCCTGAGTCTCTCTGATGTACTTGCTGGATGCCGCCTCTCTCTCTAGCTATTTGTTCTTTTCGCCTCCTAGTCCTGAGCCCTGCACTGAACCCACTGACTTCAGTGTAGGTGGGTAAAGATCTCCATCTCCGGGATTCTCTGCAGGACTGGGGCCAGTCCTCACTCTTACGTCCAATCTGCCAAAGGGGTTGGTGTGTTTAGTCAGACCCTTGGGTGCTGGTCTATTTAGGGTGACCTGCTGTCCTGAATTGATAGGAACAGTCCCACTATGCAGGGCTTTGTTTTGTATAGATGCCTATTACCCCCCACCCCCGGCCCAATATTTCACATTCACTGTCTGGTCACTCTAGGCCCGTTACAAGGAGACTTCGTGGTCCCACAACAAACCTTTGTACGTGTCCCTTAGGCCACTTAAGGTTAGTTTTCTTGCAGTGTGCTTGTTTTAGCATTTGTCTGTGATATGGGGTAGACCAAGGGGTCCTAAAGGAGTCTCCATGCTGAACAAAGGATTTTAATTTCCAGTCAGTGCCTTCTGAGTATTACTTTCTCTAACATGTTTTTTTTTTCTTCATCAAATGGCTTTTTCCCACCTCAAACTTCCATGCCTGGAGAATGAAAATATCCCAGTCAGGTTCACTTTCTGGCTTTTATGCACAAGCAAAATGGTGCAATGTTTGAACTGGAACCATCGCAAGGTTATATTTCAATCTAAATGTTAAAAAACCTATTTCCATTAAAATATGCTTTACACAAAGTATTTTAACTGCTATATATGTTCTTTGCACTAGGTTTTAGGAACTGGGGGCTCAGTACCTGAGTCTATTTCACACTGGTTAATTAGACACCAGGTCCCTGTGTTATAATAAAATCTCCCCAGGGGCCCCGTGGGGGGAGGAAATAATGTGACAACGAATGTTCTAGCTTGCACCTGTGTCTGACTTAGAAGAAACGCTGTTCAGCTGAGGTGTGACCGCTACAGAGCAGAAAGAGGCACAGCCTGGAAGCTGGTTATGGTGCTGCTCCGAGTTCTCGCTCTCCCCTCAGGAACTTTGTGCATAATAATAAAAGGGGAAGCTTTTGTTTCTGTAAATCCAAGGAGCTGTCTGCCCTGGACTTCTCCAGTTCTCTACACAAACATGTCTATTAATAGCTTTCTGTGGCCGCAGGGAAAAGACTGGGGCTGTTCATTTTAGAAAAGAGACGACTAAGGGGGCATATGCTAGAGGTCCCTAAAATCACGAATGGTGCCGTGAAAGTGAATAGGGAAGTGTTATTTACCCCTTCACAAGAACCAGTGGGTCAACCAATGAAATGAATAGGTAGTAGATTTAAAACAAACATAAGGAAATATTTCTTCACACAATGCACAGTCAACCTGTGGAACTCCTTGCCAGGGGCTGTTGTGAAGGCCAAAAATATAACTGGGTTCAAAAAAGTAGTAGATAAGTTCATGCAGGGTAGGTCCATCAGTGGGACACAACCCCAAGCTCTGGATGTCCCTAGCCTCTGTTTGCCAGTATCTGGGACTGGATGACAGGGGATAGATCACTCGATAATTGTTCTGTTCTGTTCATTCTCTCTGGGGCATCTGGCACCAGCCACTGTTGGGAGACAGGATCCTGGGCTGGATGGACCCCTATGGCCGTTCTTATGAGCTTGGATGATGAGCTGTGAAGTGCTTCGTTAAGCTCTGGAGCCCTTGAGTCCCCCAAGCCAGACTGGTTTGGACTCTGTGACCCTAGTGGCACAACTCCGTGAACCCTAGGTTTCCAATCCCAGGAATGGCACTGCCTGATGGAAAGGAGGGAGTCTCTTCCCAGGGGCCCCTGAGTTGTCCCAGGTCCCTTGGCCTGTATGGGAAGGGTAGGTGCACAATCCCCCATTCTTTTATATCTCAGGGCAGGAGAGGGGACCAAAAAGCCCAACCCTGTGCTTGAGCGGGGCTGTAAATCCGCCTGGTTCCATTCCCCTCCCTTGTGTTTTAATGAACTCCTTCTCCCCTCCCTGGCTCGTTTGTGTCCATCCCATCCCTCCCTTTGCATGTTTCTTCTCCCTCTTGCTTTATCTATGGCAAAGGTCCCACTTATCTCCACTCCGTCACTTTCTAATGCTAGTTTATGAGCAGGGTTTTGTATCTTAATTATTTTTTAGCGCAGTCACGTGGCCACAGAAGCCAATGAGGCAACTAGTTTGGCCCCGTCTTCCCCAAGCCTAGCCCCCAGCGGGGAGGAGATTGGCTGGGCCTCCAGCACAAGACGGTGTGTGCGTGTGCATGTTTAAATACCCACGCAAGAGACAGAGGGCCTGCAAATCAGCCCCGTCCCCGGCCGTGTGGGACAGTCCATCTGAACCATTAAAGCCAAGGCGCGTTGGTCTGGAGTTTCGCTTTGGAGGTGCTAACGAGAGCGCCGACTCGCCCGCCTGCCCCAGCCTGACAAGCAGAGAGCTGCCTTCTGAGTGAGTATTTCACAGCAGAGATAATCAAGGTCATTTCAATCATTGCACTTTTAAATCCTCCAGCGCTGTCTTGGCTCCTGCCTGGGGGTGAAACAGGCTGAGCCACTTGCTCTCGGGGCTGGCCAGGACTCTGCAGGGTCTGGCGCGCAATGCCGCACCAGCGCAGCCCTCTGCTTGGGCGTTGGTCCCTGTCTAACTCTGGGCGTTTGCTGTCTGGGCTGAGAGGGAGGCTCCGGTGGTGCCTTGGGAAGGGAGGCTGAAGCTGCATCTCCCCTTTTCGGTTTCCGGTTATTGGAATAAAAACTTTGGAATCAGTTGCTGTTGTGAATTCCCACTAACACTTGGCCCAGGCCCCGCAGTGTGGAGCTGGGACAGCTTGTGCCATTGTACGGCACACACCTTGCTGCTTCCCAAAGTGCTGAACCCCCCCACCCCTCCAGGTGCTTCACTTGTTTAAGGATTGGTGCTGCCTCAGTCCCAGGGAACTTGGGGTAATGGGCCCAGGAGAGCTGCCGGTCTCCACACCTGGCCCAAGCCACCTCCAGGGAATGCTGAGGCTTGAGCCACTTTTTCACTTTAATACAAATTGTTTCCCAAACTTTCCTCACAACCAACACACAAGGGGGGGGGGGGTGGCTTTGTACTGCTCCAGGGAGCTCTGAACTCCTGCTCTCCAGCTGGGCACCCAACATGAGAGAGTCCTTATGAAACAGGATCTAAATACCCAACAATTACTTCCGGGGAGATCCCTCACGAGGGCCGTTCTCATTATTACCACTATCTTAGTTTAAGCCCAGAGGATGTGCTAGGATGAGGTGTATTTTTCCTCCCACAGACAGACACACCAGTGTGGAAATTCACCGTCTGGGGTACAGCTTATTGTTAATGTACGTGGCACCTCAGCCCACGGAAAAGTTTCCCTACAGCCATGCTGGCTGTGTGGCAGTTTGGCAGCAGGAAGATGGGTTAACTGGTGAGGGGCAAGGCTGCAGGATGTGTGTCAAGCAGGGAAATATGTCTACCCCCTGGGAACAGGTGCAGAGAAGAGCTACTCGGCTGATCAGGGGTTGGAGGAGAGGAGACTGGAACAGCGCAGCTTGTTTAGTCTCGCCAAAAGACAGCCCAGAGGGGAGCTGACTGCGCTCGATAAATACACGAGGGGTAAACACCAGGGAGGGTGAAGAGCCATTGAAGCTAAAGGACAGGGTTGGCACAAGAACAAATGCAGCTAAACTGGCCATGAATTCAGGCTGGAAACTAACAGGCGGTTTCTAACCCTCAGAGGGGTGAGGTTCTGGAACAGCCTCCCAGCGGGAGCCGGGGGGTAAAGCACTGAATTAATTTTGGAGAGAGCTGGACACGTCTGGATGTGATTGGATGTTGGGGTTGCTTGTGAGGTAGGGGAGCAAATGTCCTTCCTGCTGCCCCTTCAGTGGTGTCATCTCTAGGTTTGGGGAGAGTGAAAGGTACAAACAGAGCCTGCAAAAGCCTCCGAGGCTGGGGAAGAGGTTAGAGTTAGTCGTTTAAAACTCCTCAGTGCTGAGAGCAACTGACCCAGGGAAGATTCCTCAGGCCAAGCCGTCCAGAGGACTAGTACATCCGGGCAATGGCAGAACACGCTTGCCAGATGTGGTCTTCAAGGACTCGGTGCTTAAGGAGCACAGAAGAGATCTGCTTTATTTGGTGTCTGGGTCCAGCTGGCTGTGCATAACAAGAGCTTCCCAGCACCCTGCCCAGGCTCTCTGTCTGGGAAGCTCAGCCCTTAAAGTCACAGTCCCCATTACCACACATGGCTCTGCTCTGCCAGCATGCTTCAAGGGGTTACAGGCATGGGTGGGAGACCCTCCCTGGACTTCCCAGCTCAGACTGCCACCAACTTAGCAGCAGGTGTGCATTTGCAAAGAGCCATCAGCTGGTTCCAGCTTTTATTCCCCAGGCTGACGTAAGGCCAGAGTACTAGAGCAGAGGGGCCTATGGCCCCATTACCAATCAGCTGACTGCGTAGCATACAGAAATCCTTCCCTTCAGTAGTATACTGTCTAATTTCCCCTCGGGCTCTTGGTTAGGGTGCAATACATGCAGGAGACAGCAATAGTCTTTGGCTCCCAGTTGCTTTCAGTCCTTGCCATTTTGGATCATTTCCCCCACCAAACTTGAGGCTGTGATTGCCTCTTCTATTCTTTGTGAGACAATGATTCTTTGGTACAGCTCCACCCCCTGCCCTGCTCTTCAGGCACCCAGCTACTTCCCTGAGATCCTTGGGAGGAACATGATAGTGAATGACGGGGCTGCTGAGCTTTCAAGGGGAGTTTTCCTTCCTCTAACAATAGCCAAAGCACTGCTGTTCTGCACCGAGGGCTGATTTGCAGCTATTATTAGAGACGAGGCTCTTGTAATGGTGTGTTTGAATGAAGTGATCCTACCCTGCTGGAGTCTATTTCCTGTTCGCTGCACAACCCACTGGGAGTGCAGCTTCCACCCCCATGCGAAAGCTCAGCAAGCTGGAGCCCTCTGCTTGGGCCGCGTGTGCGGAAGGCTGAGGCTGCTACCTTAGGAGGAGACCGCCGTGCGTCAGGGGGGCAGAGCCCCAGACATGCTGGGCCCCAGCAGAACTTTGTGAGGAGCGACAGGAGTTTTGCTTGCAGGGGGCTGGCTAGTGGCTTTTGTTCCCAGGAGATTCGCACCCCTGCAATTTCACTGTGGGCTCCAGAACTCAGAACCAGCCCAGAACCCCCTTCCGGGAGCTATGGGCGGGAAGAGGTGCACCTAAAATGGAGCACAAGCCTCGGGCTGCAAGCTCTGCACACCTTCCTGGGCCCTTGAGGCCAAAGCCAGCCCTTGTGCACATCCATGCAACTCCATTGGCTTCTACAGGCTGCGAGCATCATGTTCCCAGCACCTTGGAGGGAGCAGAACTGGGCCCTGGCAGGGGTGACTGGGAGTTGTAACAAGTTCTGCTTTGTTTGGGGGGTACCTGAATGCTTTGCACCACTGGAGCCGTGTCGTGCTGCCGGTGTGTTTAGATCTGCTCCTCGACTTAGAATCAGTTTGATGTCAGGGCCAGGTATCAACCCCTCTCACTGAAATGCTACCCCAAGGCAGTCGTTCTCCCCATTCAGGTGCTAGGCGGCAGGGCACTGCACTGCACTCGAGGGGTGAATTTCTGGAGCAATGGTAGCAGAGCAGTTGCTTTTGCAATGGGCCCGTGTCTCTCTCACATGCTTTGCAACCTTGTTGCTATGGAGGGTTTCCTGAGGAGTGTGAGTCAGGACTGGATTTGGCCCCATGGCACAAGTTAATGCTCTGCACACTGAAGATGAAGTGTCTGTCACAGCCCAGATAGTGCATACCCAGGGGAAGTAAAGTACCAAGCTACAGGTGGGAAGATAAAATAAGTAGCTCCCCTAGGCTGCACCAGTCATGGGAGCAAGACAGAACGCTGGGCGTGCACTGGGATTTTGTGAAGGGAATTGCAGTTTGCTCAGGCCCATGCCTTGTGTGCAGACACTCCTATAATCCTGTGATGTGCTTCTCTTTGTAACATCAGTGCTGGCCACTGCCCAGTGTGGCTGCTACAGAGGGGTTTAGCTGTGACATTATTTATTAGGCCTCTTGTGTATATGTGAGGGGCGTGGGAATATATATATGTGTGTGTGTGTGTGTGTGTGTGTGTGAGAGAGAGAGAGAGTGAGGGTGGTAGGACAGTGTGTGTGGGGATTGTGTGTGAGAGTTGGGGTGGGATAGTTAATGTGTGTGGGGGTGGGATAGTGTGTGTGAGAGTGAGGGAGGGTGGTGCGATAGTTGTTTGTGGGGGAATTGTGCGGAGGGTGAGGGGTGTGTGTGTGTGTGTGTGATGGAGGTTGGATAGTGTGTGTGGGGTGGAATAGTCTTTCTGGGTGTTAGTGAGGGCAGTGGGATGTGGCAGGAGCCTTGATTTCTGTTCTCAGATGGAACATGACAGGTGCCTGTGTGCGGGGTTCATACCTGCCTGCAAGCAGCAAACTTCCATTAACAGAACAAACCCCCTCGATCAGTAGAAAATGTACGGTGCACATTAGTGCGTTCCCCAGTAAGCTGCGCTTTGATGTCACTGCCATGAAATGTTTCATTAGGTGTCTCTAAACTAAGTGAAGCCATGAATTAAATCCCAGCATTGAGTAACTGCCCTCAGCTGAGGGGTCAGGTCCCCATTTGCATTAGTTACTGCACGCGGGGCATGGGCCCTGCTCCTAGAGTTGTGTCGATCAGTAGCGCCGTTATTAGTTTTCCCTAGCGAAGGGTGCAAATGTTGTAATGTACACAGCACTCCAGCAGCACCCTTCACCTGAGGATCTCAAAGCACCGGCCAGCCCGGATTTCCCTACGGACGGATTAATGGCAGTTCCCCGGTGAAGTCAGGGGGTGATGGGTGAAATTGCCTGCCCAAGGTCCCAGGGCAAGGTGGGCAGCAGGGTAGAACAGAGCTCAGGAGTCTGCCCTGAGCCTGCACCTCGTCTTCAGTGGTGCTGGAGCTGTCAGGGGGGAGATGGAGATTCAATTCTCGGGTTGTGGATTTGAGTAACTAGAACTGGGTTCTGGGGCTGGGCCCCAGCAAGCATAAAACCAGCAGCAAAAGGCCCCTCTCTTGGGAAGGAGGCAAAGCTTCCTACCATCAAGACAATAGCGACCATTAAAAGGATTTCTACAGCCCTGCAAGGGAATGAGAAGCCAGTAAATACACTGAGAACAGGCCCAGCTGCTTTTGGAGAGGCGGATGAATTCTGGTCATCTCTGGGCCTGCTCCGGCTTCAGGGATTGAACTACAGTTCATGCCATAGGCATGGTCTGTCCCGGATCTCCTAGGCCTGGGTTGTGCCTGACGTCTGCTCCCCTCGGCGTCTGCAGGTTCATCCCACATCCCCTTTTCCCGTGTTTACGGCGCCTTGGAAGAGACTTGGAAACAGTAGCACCTCCCGTCTTTCCGTGATGTGTTAAACCCATGCTCCACTTGAAGGTAGCCGCAGGCAAACTGGGCGAAGCCTTCTTTCTGGTAGCCGTTACCAGGGCTGAGGCTGGCAGGGCCTGCTGGATGGAGGAGGGTGGCTAAATACAAACCTCTGAGAACCAGGAGGGCCAAAGCTGAGGAAATGACTGCCAGCCCCCACCTTAACTCTGCCCCTGTGCTGTAGGCCAGCCCTCTGCTAGGACTCCCCAGGCCAGTGCAATGGAGAGGCCTCAGGGCCGCTGCAGAGTCTGAGCGGGCTGTGGCAGTGTTTGACTCGGGGAAGCGCGCTCCCCTTCCCCAGCCACCTGGGCAGACCAGGGCCAGCTTCCCCAGGTGGCAGCCTCCTGGCAGCTCTCAGAGGACAGCTGTTTTTACGGCTCTTTTATACCTTCCTGGAGCGCCGCGCGCCAGGGCCCATGTAATAATTCCCTCTGCTCCCAGGCTCCCTCCAGGCAACTTTCAAACCCAGGTTCTTAGCTGGCTAAATACGGGGGGGGCAGGGGCGGGGCTAGCCCATTAGGGGCCCTGAGCAGGAATATTTGCCCCCCATACACACACACACACAATAAAAAGCGAACGGGGGCCCCTTGAGCAGCTCCTGGCCTACGCGATTAGCTGCTTATGCCCAGGGCCGGCTCTTTCGGGGTCCAAGCGCAGCCCTGACCCCAGTGAGCAAAGGCAGGGTCTGGTCCGCAGTCAGTGGGCACGGGGCTGGGCGGGGGGAAGGTGGGGGGGGCTGAATTACCCCCACTGGCCAACGGGCGCCCAACCCCTTGCAGGACAGCTCTTGGAGCAAAGCGGGGGTCCGCGTCCCGGGGCCGTGGGGAGTCCCCAATGAGCCTGCCAGGAGCCGCGCTCTTCCGGGGAGGTGCTGAGCTCCCCCGCATCCCCACGGCCTTGGGCGGCGGGTCAGGGCGCTCACCGCTGCTCTGGGCCGGGCGCGGGGTGGGTTTCCATGGTCCGTGTGTGGCTCTGCCCCTGGGCTTTGCCCTGGCGGGGAGCTGAGGAGCCCCGCTCCCGGGAAGCTGGACTCTTGCGTGGGTCCCCCCGGCGCCCCGAAGACGGTGCCAACAGAGACACCCCCGGGATCCCGAGGAGCCTCGCAGCCGGTGCCAGAGGGGGGCTGGGCTGCGGAGCTGGGGCAGGGAAAGCCCAGTGCCCCGCAGGGGCCGGGGAGCAGCCGCTGCCTCGGCCGGGGGTTTCCGGGGGTGCCTGCGATGCAGCCCCCTGGCCCGTGCGCTCCCGGGCTCGGCCTGGGCCGGGGTTGCCAGGACCCGCCTGTTGCAAGGCTCCTGCAGCGGGAGAGTCAATGAACCCGGAGGACCCAGCCCGGCCGGCTCCCCCCAGCCAGCTCGGGACCCCCGCGGTGCGGGCGAGTCCCAGGCTGACCCGGGGAGAACGGGCGCAGACGGCCCCCGCGCGGCACGAGGGAGAGCGGGACCTTTGAGGGCGCTGCCCCCTGGTCCCGGGTTACGAACGGGCTGGGGCGGGGGGCGGGTGGGGGCGGTTGCTCTGAGCCCGCGGAGCTGAGCGCCGACATCTGGGCACCCGGAGACGGGACCCACCTCCCCTCGGTGCTCAAAGGCCGGCGGTGCCCGAGCCACGGTCTAGTGCGGGGCACGCTGGGGCCCGGGGCCGTTCCGATCCGTGCCGGGTCAGAGCCGGGGGTAGCGCAGGAGCTCTGGGCTGGGCCGGGCTGCGCTCGCCGGATGATTGCGGGGCTAAGGGACGCTCTAGTGGTCGCCGAGGCGCTGGGACGGGCCGGGTCCCTGCAGGGCACTGCCCCGGGCACGGGTCAGAGCCTGCAGCGACCGATGAGCCGGCCCGGGCGGGGCGCTTGCCCCCTGCGCTCCTGTCTCCCGGCGCGGGGCAAGCCCCGGTGGCTGCAGGGGCCAAGGGGCGGCCCTGCCCTGCGCTCTCTGCCTGCCAGGCCACTGCAGAGGGCAGCCAAGGGTCCGAGTCACCCGGGAGAGGCCATCGCGCCGGTGGCCCTGTGTGCGCCCCTGTGCCCTTCCCCGCCGCTCCGGGACAGCTCCAGGCTCCCCAGAGAGCCGGACAAGGCCTCGGGCTGGCGGGCTCAGAGGCCCTGGGCCCCCGGGGCAGGGATGGAGAGGGGGTGGCGCTGGGACCCCTGCAGGGCCCGGGGCCCGCTCTGCGCCATGGCCCGGTACTGGGGGTGCCGTCGGTGCAGAGAGCTGAGCTCCCGCCGGCGCTTGGGGCAAAGTGGAGCCGCCGAGGTGGGGCCGGGCTCGGGCTGCCCAGCGGCAGCTCCCGCGGGCGGGCTCGGTGGTGACAGAAGCCCGGAGGTGCCCGCGGTTCGCCCTGCAGCCGAGGCGCGTCCCGGCCCGGGGGGAAGCCAGCGGCGGGGAGCAGGGACAGACCGAGCCATGACCTGTCCCCTGCCCTCACTCGCCTCGGGTCTAGGATTGTCCCGGACGGCTGCAGGGACTCGCGCGTAGCTCCTGAGTGCGCCCGGCCAGCGGGACCCCGAGCCCGGAGCTAGGGACGGGCGGTTTCCCTCTCAGCCCCGGGCCTGTCCCCGGCCGGGAGTTCCTCGGGGCAGGGCGCAGCCAGAGCCAAGACCCCTCGGAATCCCGGCCCGCTCCCGGGCACAGCGCCCGGCCCCGGCTCCCCGGGGGCAGCCCCCGGCCCCTGGCACCCCAGCCCCGCGCCGAGAGCGGGAAAGCCGAGGGTGGCACCACTCTCCGGCCCTGCCCTCCAGGTCCCTTCCCCCGCCCCCGCCCTGTTCCCAACCCCCCGCGGCTGGCTGCGGCCCCCCCACAGGCGGGCTTGCCGCCCCTCGGGGGTGGTCACTTCCCCGCACCAGCCTGGATCTGCAGCCTCAGGCGCTATAAAGGGTCCACCCGCAGCACCCACCACCTGCCTGTCACGCTCCGCAGCGCCCCGCGCTCCGCTCCGCGCCACCCCGCCGGGCCGGCCCAGGGGCTGCCGGGCTTCTCCCCACGGCTCCTCCCGCGCTGACCCGGTTTCGTTCCCGCAGGCGGGCCGCTGGAGGTGATGGACTATACCTATGATGAGGACCTGGATGAGCTGTGTCCTGTCTGCGGGGACAAGGTCTCCGGATACCACTACGGGCTGCTCACCTGTGAAAGCTGCAAGGTAGGAAACCGCCCAGCCGGGGGCCGGGCACGAGGCCCTGTTGCTATCGATAAGGGACCAGGAGGAACTGTCCCGATCGCCCCTTCCAGGCGGGCTTGGCTCCAGTCCCCTCGCTCCGCCGCGAGCTGGGGAGGCTCGCCCTGAAAGGGGCCCCTAGCAGCCGGCTCCAGCCAAACGCGGGCGGGGGCACGGCGGGCACCCCGGCCGCTCCAGGGTTTCGTTGGCAGGAGTTAGGAATTGATCAGCAAGGCCAGGAAATCGTTGTGCTCTAATTCCACGCGCTGCAGCGCTCGCCAGGGCCGTCTGGTTGGGGGTTTTAACACGCAAAATGTGCCTGGCGAATAAATTATGGGGGGGGTGTTCATTTGCCTGGGGAAGCCCCGATTCCCCCCTGCCGGTGCCCAAGCTCGATTTTAGCCGGGAGCGCGGAATTTAACAAATATCGTTTCCCATAAAATCCTGGACGAAGCGCCCGGCGGTTTTGAAGCGTGCGACGCTTTGCGCTTGTAAAGGCTGAAGCTGCACGTGAATTTCAGCGAAGGGGCTGCCCCTCTCTGGGAGCGACTCCGCGGAGACAGGCGTGGGGGTAGCTGTGCTCCTGAAAGGGCACTTGCATTTTCATCATAATAAATGCAAAGCCCGCAGTCCAGCGCCCGCGAGGGACAGGCTGCATTTGGAACCTGCCGGCGTTGACACGGCAAATCGGGGAAATGTGGCCACGCACATAACTATAAAGGATAATTAAGGAACTAAAATAATTTCTGTTCTTGGAGTAGAAATTAACGGGGTTAGTCTCCAGGGCAAACCCAGACTGCCCGTGGGGAAGTATTTCAATCATGACGCTTTGCTTCCGAGCGTCGGAGAGCTGCCGGCTTCTGTTCCCCGATTTATTTAGTGTTTCTGTTACTGGCCCTGGTTAACGTGCCGGGGGGAGTCGGGGGGCGCAAGGGGGGTTTATTCAACAAAATCCGAGCCCCGCGCCCGCATATCGAAGATACCCGAAGTCCAGAGTAATCTGATTGTTGTTTGCATACAAGACAAGGTCCGGGGCAGGTTTCGCTACCTGCCATTTAATTTGTTAAAACGAAACTGCAGCCGCTGCTGGTCCCCTGGCTGCCCTGCTGCCTTCCCGGAATATTGTGCAGGAACTCGGGCATCCAGGGCCGGCGTGTAGCTCCGGAGCGGCTAGAATCATTTCCCTCCGTGTTTAGACACCCGCATTTCCCCGAGTAATTTAAAAGTTCGTTGAGTTTAAACGGCGCGAGCGAGTCGCCGGGCTCGAGTGCTCGGTGTATCTGTCTTTTATTTTCCGTTCGACTCTTCGGCTCCTCAGGACAAAGCAAAATAGACTTTTAGGCTCTTTAGGTTTTTTTTAAATAGCTCTTTAGAAGAAATATCAATTTTATATCAACCAAAATAAATTCAGTCAAATGGTTCAGGGATTTTTTATTTTTTAGTTTAAAAACGCTAACCCTACGTTAGCCCCCTCAGGGCTGCGGGTGAGTTTATTTCGCGGTCGGGTGGGCGCACCGTCGCCTGCACCAGGAATGTGCACGGCGGAATACACCGAGCCCGGTAACGTGGCTTGCTGCAGAATGGAAGAGAATTGGCTGCGGCCCTGCGCCCTGCCAGGGGCACCGCTCGGTGCTGGCCGCGGCGGGGAACGGGGCCGCACCGCGGCGGGCGGGCTGCCTGGGGAGCTACCGCCGGCGCTTGGGGGGCATCGAGTGAGAGCGGAGCGCGCTGTATTTCTGGGGTATCCTGTTCAAATTCCCGCGCAGTCGAGCTGCAGCGCAGGTGACCGGCGCTTTAGAAGTGCCGGAGACAGAGAGAAAATCGCGGAACCAAATCCCCAGGTGACTAGAAAGCGAAGCGAAGAGAAGCCGACTCGTGCAGTTTTGTGGTTACTGCAGGGCTGATGCTGGGTGCGGAGAGGCAGTACCGGGGGCGCTGACCGCGGGTCCAGGCCCCTCTGGAAGGAAAGCGGCTCCGCTGACCTCGGGAGGCGTTTTCCTTCCCCCTTTAATTCCCATCAGCTGCTTGTATGTGCCCGGCCTGATGGTGCAATCGGGTGAAATGGGAGGGTCTCCCAGGCAATGGGACATTTATCTTTTGCAGATTGGAGACCGGCCGCTACCTGTAGCTCTGGTTTAAGGGGTCGGCGGGGGACAGGGAGAGAGGGGCCGGGTCTTTCCCATAGCACAGCCTGCCTGGGCTGGGAGGGATGGCAGAAGCTGGAAAGATCCTCCTTTAAATGCCGCGGATCAGCCAGCCCTTGGCTGTGTTTTATTTTCAGAGGCTTTGGACTGAGGGCAAAATCCGGCTCCTTAAAATCAGAGGTGGGAGCTCTCAAATTGCTTCTGAAGAATGTAAAACAGTCTCCTTGCTCTCAGCGGGGAGCATCGCCCCCCAGGCCCTATGCAGACCTATGCAGAGGGGACCCGGGCCTTTCATTCTGCCTGAGCCCCGGGTCCCCTCTGGGGCAAGCTAGCCGCACCGAGCGGAGGCCCTGGGGGCGAGCTGCGCTGCGCGGGGCTCCGGCCTGGCCTGCGGGCATCCTGCGCGGTGGTCTCTTCACCTGGGTCTTTCTGGGGCCCTTCTACGGGGCCACCTGAAGTGTCCCGGCATCCTCACTGCTCCCGCTGACCGGGGGGGTTTGGGGCAATGGTTGCCCAGGCCTTTGAAGGCATAAATCACGCCGTAGACACAGATTTGTATTCAAAGAGCAGGCCCCTTTCTAACCTCGGCTGTTAATGAAGATTGAGAGGCAGGCTGACTTGTGGATTCATCTTCTCCACAATTGCCCAAATGCGTTTAAAAAAGAAATCTACAAAAGGAAAGCAAGGGCCTCGTGGGCTTCCCCACCGGAGCCCGGGCATTTCCTAAGCGTTCAGCACGAGCTGCTGTCAATAGGTGTAATGAGCCTTGAGTACTTCGCTCATTTACACCAGCTGAGCATCTGGCCCATCCTATTTCTGCAGAGTCCTAAGCAGATGAAAAACATCAAATGTTTCCCGTGGTCTTGCAGTCAGATTCCCGGAGTTCAGAGCATGTCTGACTGAGAAGAGACACCTTCCCAGGGCAGGGGAGTTCAGACACTGGGGAAAGAAGCCAAGCCTGCAGCCTTTGTCTTTTAAAAACTTGAACGAAAATACATGACTTCTGGCTCTGCAGCTCCTGCCCGTGGCTGTTCGCTTTTCTGGCAATGGGCTTCCCCCCGGCGCTGCTCGCTGCCGTTAAATCAGCTCCGCGAATTTGTTCTTGCCGTTTTTTAAGTAATTTCCCCCAACTAGAATATAGGGGCCAAGAAAATAAAAGCCACCAGCGATGATGCACTGTTGGGCAACAGCAGAGCTGTCACCTAAGGTGCTATTTTAATTGATGTGTAGTGTCCCGCTCTCCCGAAGCCGCTTGTTCCCCTGCCCCGAGGACGGTGGGGCTGCAAAGAAATTCTCCAGGCACCTGTGTTAAACAGCAGGCCAGGGCAGGATCCTCCCTTCCCCGGGATGCCTGCTTCGCCCTGCTCAGACTGTAAATGCTGGCGTGGTAATGCCCCGCATTTCTGCCTTCTCTCGTTATCATCAGGGCTTTTTCAAGCGGACCGTGCAGAATAACAAGCACTACACCTGCACCGAAAGCCAGAACTGCAAAATCGACAAAACCCAGAGGAAGAGATGTCCCTACTGTCGCTTTCAGAAGTGCTTGACGGTGGGAATGAGACTAGAAGGTGAGAGCCCCGGTCTGCCACCTCCTGCACCTTAACTCTGTGTGCTCCAGGGGAAGAAGGGAGGGGTCGTCAGTGGTACGGCTGTGGTGTGAGCTGGGCCTGGTCCTGTGACATGTGGAGCACGGTCTTCTCCCATTGGGACTTGAGGGCAGCCCGTACACAGGATCAGGCCCAAAGCCAGCTACGACAGCTGCTTATAGCAAAAGAAATTATTTCTTCAGTGTGTTGGAATTGTGGTTCCTTCATTTCTTTTTATTTAAACATGATTTGGGTTGGGTCAGTGGATCTGTATCTTCCTGGGCAATATTTTAGGTTATGAGACCATCTGGCACAGCTGTGCCTGGGAATTAAGCAATGACCTCAGAATTAAAAACAGCCCTTGGTTCTCACTGTGGTATCATCATTCCAAGTAAACTCTCTGTTCAGGGCTAGATAGTTTTTTTTTTCTTCACCAGCCTCCAGGATACAGCATAGCCAACCCCTAGCATTCAAAAAACATGAGTCAGCCCCCCCAAAATCATGAGATTTTAAAAAAATAATAAATGTCGGGTTCTTTTGATTTGCCTTCTGGTTTTTCAGAATTTAGGGTTCACACTTTCAAGGCTTTCTTTGCGAGCTAAAGGGCTTGAAAATGTTCTGGTTTTTGGTTTTTTTGGTTTATTTTAAATGAAAGCCAAGATTCCCCTATTTTTGCATAATTCCCAGAGGCGAGGCTTTAAGGAGAACACTGAGTATCATGAGAATCAGGATAAAATGGCAGGATGCCACAGTGAGAATACAATTTTTCTTTTGCCACGTTCACTGTAACAGGAATTTCTCATTATACAAGGGGACCCATAGTAGCACAGGGGGTCTCTCACCAGATTGACATAGGGGCCATTCTAATGATGTCAGTCTTGATTTATGCTGGTGTGGCTGATAGCAGAATCAGGCCATATTGTTTTCTGTATTATGAGGTGTTTGACGTGGCACTTACCCACTGATGTTACAGAACTTCACACTGCACACAGGGCACAGGGCCAGGAAAAACCATTACAAACACCGGGTAACAAAAATGGGAAAAAAGGGACTAAATTTTACACCAAATCGAAAGATCTGGGCAGACAGTGCTGAGGCTAGTGGGGCATCTCTCACCTGTTCACGGCTGGGGGACTCAGTGCTCCATTCACATGGGGATTAAGGGCAAAGTGGGGGTTGAACATAAAGTACTGCTAATACCTGAATAGAAACTGAAATCCTTTCCCAAGCAGGGAGGAGGCAGAAGGCTTTGGAGGCTGAACAGTTAAGAGCAGGACACAACGTTTAATTGCAAAGGCAGCCAATGCAAACTCCCACTCCACTACATGGCATCAGCGCTGAGTGTCATTTCAAAAGCAGATCTGAGCCTTAGCCCTGGCTGAGACTGGAATATTCGTTACAAACAGGTCCTGAGCCAACTGTCCGGCTTACCCAGGGGCACGGCTCAATTTGTGCTAAGGCTTGCAAGGACTGAGCCCTGGCACCTCTGGGCTTGGCAGTTCAGAGATCTGGCACCTCTGGGCTTGCTGCATCAATCATGAAAATAAAAAAATTGCTTGAGCCCTGGTACCTCTTTCATTACAAATTTAAGCACTGCTCAGGGGCTTTGCTAAATCGCAGGGTCTGGCACTTTGTACCAGCACTCTGTCTTGTAACTGAGAACAGTTGGGCAATGGAACAAGACACAGGTAGGGCACGGTCGCCTTCGCTGGCAATCAGAACTCATACTCTGCTCCTGTGTGCGGTGAATGGGTGAGGGACACTGAAATCAGAGCCCCGAGTTCCCTGTTGGCAATGGAGTTGCACCCACCTGACTTCGAGGCGCTTCCCAGGCTTACAGCAGGGTTGAGTGTGGTCCTGTGTGTTTGTGGGCCTCAGAGGCAACACCGGGATATTTGCTGCCTGTCTGTTCAAAGCACCCTTTTCCCTGCCCTCTGAGCTGCTTGATGAAACTCTGCTGTAGCTTATCCACCAGGGATCACCTAGAGGAAAAATGACATCCCAGCTTGACTGTCTGTCTTTTGTAGTGAAAACTGGAGCTTACGTTTCCTTAGTTATTAGTATTTGCTGGGCAGAAAATCTGAACTGACACTTCTAAAGAGATCCGTCAACTCAATAGGACAAAAGCAAGTCTGAAATTATTGATTTTGGGGACAAGTATGATGTTGACATAGGCCTCTCTTGATGCTCAAGAAAGGAAATGACCGAGAAGTCTGGATTGTGTGCACAACACAATCTCAGCATATCCCAGACAAATCAGAATGCTCACCTGAGTGCTCTGCAATAGAGCGACAAGAGAAGCTGCTCAGCATTCACAGAGTACAGTGTGTTTTGTGCTGGTCACAGTTCAGCTTCAGATAATAATAGGTGTCACATACAGGCTTTCCCTCTAGAGTGACAGCACAACACGGTCCATGCAAATTCACCCTGGTGAGCATGTTTCAAAGAATTAAACGTGCAGCGGAGGGGCAGAAACACTGAGGTGTGCAGGCCAGGGGCAAGAGGGATGCAAAGATCCAGTGGAGAAGGCTCTTGCACCAATTGTGGAGTGATTACGTGAAGGGATGGCGAGGAGGCCTGTGCTAGGCCTGAGGGGGCAGAGAAGGCCTGTGATATGCGCCGGAACAAATCCAGGGAGAGTTTTAAAAAGAGGAAGAACAATTTCAAAGCAGATCCTGAAATGCATGGTGGGCGCGTGAGGGGAGGAGCTTCAGTGAGAAGGTGGGTGGTAACCTTGATCTGTCAGGAATATTCTCCACAGAGTACAGAATTAGTAACCAGGTCCTGATAGAGCTGGCTCTTTCTGCACTAACTCTGGAGAATAAAAGAGTAGCTGAGGCCACACTGAAGATGTGTCCGTCTAGAATGGAGATGGGTGAATTCACTTTGCCTAATTCTGACCCTTCTCCATGAGTTGGGAGGTTTACACGCTACTGCCCTACTTAATAGAGTGAAAAATATCATGGCACATACGGCGTCTCCTTATAGCAGCCTAGCTTTGATCCCTCGATCCTTCGCTCACGGCAAAGAGTTGAAGCTAATGCTGATTGTTTTAAGTTGCCGTGTGTATGTGAAAGAGAGTGAGTGTGTGTTAAACTACAGCCAAAAAGATTCATAAACTCAGATTGTGCTGAGAATCCAAGAAACAGTCTAAGTAGCTGCGAAAATCTCAGGCTCCATCATTTTTGTCTGCCCTTAGTTTGGAGACATCTGTACTTCCTGTTTCATTGTGTTCCTGGAGACATTTGAGTGAATACAGGATCCTTGCTTTTCTAACCAGTCCATCTGCCCTGCCCTCGGTTTCCCACCTGAGATCAGAATCTTGTGTTTGTGGCAGCCCAATAACACAGTTGGGATGCAGCAAGCAGCAAGGTGTTTATGATCCCGATGAATAGTTGGCACAGGGGAACGCATGAGAATCAAAGCACATCTTCTCTCTTAAGGTGCTTGTTTTTAAAGAAAAAAGGGTGCGTTCATTTCCCGCTTGTGAAAGATGCCACACCAAGTGCCCTGGGGCCTGCCCGCCTCTATTTATTTGACAACTCAGGTACAGCCCAGGTAGGAGCTGTGCAAACTTCTCTGCACACCCCACTGTGCCATAAGCCTGGGTGGCAGGAGTCATTTCCAAGGGTGTCTTCACGAGCCATTCTCTCCCAGTGGTACCGTGGCACCGGAGGTAGCAGTGACGTTACAGCTGACGAAGAGAGGGCTCCGGTGGGCATGAAAACCTGCTCTGAGCAGAGAGAAGCACCTGAACGCTCTCTGTGTACGGGGGCTTTTATGCCGTGTTAAGCTCTGGAAATGGGAACAAACCATTTTAGTGCAGACAAAGGATAAGTGTGGAAGGGGAGTTCGGTCTCTCTGGCTCATTCAGTGCTTGGCCTTTCTGTGGAGGCTGCCACCAAGGGCGCAGGTTAGTGCTGACCGTGGAGGTGGTTTTCACGTGTTCTCTGTGAGGAACTGGCCTAAGGCAGCCATATAATCTATGGCCCAGCCACTGGAAGGTAAATCAGGTGGGATCTCAAACAATGACGGAGAGGTGAAGTGTTCTGTATTCCACAGGCATTGTTGCCCTTAGCCAGCCAGCCCCCCAGAGAGGCTGTTTCCATGCAAATATCCCTAGGTACGAAGGAATGAGGGAGGAGAAATGGGAAGAAACTGGATTCTCTCTGGAGAGAGCATTCTCCATGGAGTGCGAGTGCCCCTTCAAGGAAAGTCTCTGCAAACATCTCCTGCCTCCTGGCTGGCTTTCAGTCCCTAATCAATGCTCCCCTGTTCCCAGCTAGTCTCTGAGAAACTCGGCCAGCACTGTGGTTTTGTTGTGCAGTGAAGGTTGCTAAAGGGGTTTCCGAGGCTGCAGTGAAAGGAAAGGTTAGTGAGAGGCCTTTTGCAGAAATAACGGCTGACGCACAAACACTTGATCTCTCCACTCAGAGTGGGGTGGCAAAGCTAGTTGCTTTCCCCGTTTGAACACATTTTCCATGGCTTCCCAAGCCCTGGGTTCATCAGCTGCCCAGCCTTCCTCACATCCGTCTGCGCAGATCTCCAACGCGGAGCTTTCAACTATTTGAGGCTCTTCCAAGAGTTTTTTTTTAAGGCAAAAACACTCTTGGGAATGGCCGCCGAGGAAAGTGAATGATCTTGTGAAGCAAAGAAGCACCTGTTTCCTAGAGCAGTGACACATTCTTGTGTTTCTTTTGGGGTCCAGAGAGAACATCTGTTTCTTGGAAAGGGGAGAGGTTCTAATGGGGGTGAGGAGCTTGTTGTAAAACTCCTTGGGCAAAGTTTTAAGCCATTTTTAATAACACACACACCGGGCCAGACCCACTGCTGGTGCAAATCAATATAGTCCAGTTGAAGTCAATGGAACTAGGCTGGTCTACACCAACTGTAGATCAGGCCAATATATTTTGGAGAGCTCTCCTGACCATTTGTCTTGCGTGTAATGGTGGTGTTGGAAGAGACTGACAGGAAGGAGTGCACAACTGGATCCAATTCAACAAAATCTCAGAGAAACTATTGTAACTCCCAGTCATTCCAAAATCACGAGTCAAGATCCAGCAAATTGTGAGGTTATGTTTAAAAATCTTGAGATTTTAAAAAACAATAACTTGGGGTTGTTTTTATTTGCCTCCTGACTTCACATTTTCAAGCTTTTCTCTGCAAGAATGAGCACTAGAAACTTAATTTGTTTTCCCTTTTTTTTTTAAATGAAAGATGAGATTCTCACATATTCACCTGACTCCAGGAGCTTGGGCTTTAAGAAAAGCATCAATATTGCAAGACTTGTGATAAAATAGTTAGACTGGGCAATGCTGCTGAGATATAGTTTTCTGCAAATTGAAACTCTTTGATTTGATGGCTAGTGAGTTGCAGTGCAGGGAGTGGCTGAAGATGGCCTTACTGCTGGGGCTATGCCTGCTGGGGGGCAGGTCTGCGACACTGATCTAGACCCCAGGAGAGAAGCAGCTCTGTCATGGAGGACGGGGCCTCAGGAAGTGTTCTCAACCTGATGCTTTTAGTGTTCCAGGGCCAGTGGGGTTATACTGCCTCACTAGGACAGCACCCCCTACTCGCTGCTCAGAGGCAGCATAACTGCCCCAGGACAGACTCTGCACCAGAAGCCCTGTGTCCCGATGCAGCCGTCCATCACTCCCGTGATGGAACGGTTGCAGGACAAGATGCATTGTTTCACCAAGAGGGTGTTTGGGTACTACCTGGCCTTTTCCCCTCCTCCTCACCACCCTCTTCCCCCCAGTCTATCTGGACAGAGCCCTCAGGGTTATTTGCCATGATCTTTTGGGGTGATAAGGCTCCCCTGGGCTCAGCTGAATTCCAAAGGCCCTTCTTTCTCTCTGCCCCACAGCTGTGCGTGCGGACCGGATGCGAGGAGGAAGAAATAAATTCGGCCCCATGTACAAGCGAGATCGTGCCTTAAAACAGCAGAAGAAAGCTCTGATACGCGCCAATGGCTTTAAGTTGGAGACTGTGCCTCAGATCGTGTCCCCAGTGCAAACTGACTACAACCTGTCCTCCACCATCCATGGCATCCATTCGGTGTCCAAGAGCCTGCCTCCCAACCCGGCCACTATGACGCCAGTCGACTACGACAGAAGTCCATATGGGACGCCATCCTTGGGAATGACTGTGCCAAGCCACGGGGCACTGTCCAGCTACCATTACCCCTCCTTTCCCAACCGCACCATCAAGTCAGAGTACCCTGACCACTACACAAATTCCCATGAGTCCATGGCCAGCTACATGTATCCAGATGCCTATCCCAACAGCGCCCCACCCGACATCCCAGAGGTCATTCTCAAGCTGCTGCAGCTGGAGCCTGACGAGCCCCAGGTCAAGGCGCGGATACTGGCTTGTCTGCAACAGGAGCAGGGCAAAGGCCGGCATGAGAAACTCAGCACCTTTGGCCTCATGTGCAAGATGGCAGACCAGACCCTCTTCTCCATTGTGGAGTGGGCACGGAGCTGCATCTTCTTTAAGGAGCTGGAGGTAGGTGGTTTGCTTGGCTGGTCACTCAAGGTTGGGGCCTGCAGGTGCGTTCCAAGAGGCAACCCTTGGGAATGAAATAGACAGGGCTGAAATTTGCCCAGCAGAGAGGGACCCTGCAGGCCCCTCACACCACTGAAGCCCTTAATAAGGGGCCAAACTAAAGGGTGTAACTGGTGCAGGGGGCCTGGTGTGACCCTCTGGGCTGGGAGGAATCCATCCTGTGGCATCTGGCTTCCACCAGTCTGTGCACAGAGCAGGACCCCGAGTCACTGGCCTGTGGCAGGTCCCCCCCACTCTTCCCGCACACTCCCGGGGGCACAAGGATGCTCAGACCTGGAGCTGGGCACAGGGAAGGCAAGAGAGGGGGAGACCTTAGCGTGAGAACCACAAAGCTGCCCCAATTTAACTGTTAAGTGTCTGGGCGAGGAGCCTGCAGGCTCAGCACTAATTCTCCTTAGAAGCCTCTGCCCAGGGGACAGGGCAGCTCAGAGCCCGGGCACTGGGAGACAGGAACTCCCAGCTCCCCAGTTCAGATCCCCCGCAGCCACCTCTCCTGGTGGCTGTGTGCTGGCCTGGCTGAAATGGGTTTAATGGGTCTTAGCCCAGTCCCTAATAGAGAGCTGCCTGCACCCCAGTGACACTAACTGGTGCCCTCACCGGCAGCCTTGGGCTCCAGACTGGGGGAATTTCCTGCCATAGCAGGGGTGGGAGGACATCACCTGGGCTTTGACCAGCTGCCCACACTGCTGTGCTTGCATAGACCAGAGTCTGGCGTGGGCCTGTCCAGCTGCCTCACGGCAGTGCAGTTGCTGCCACATGACCCCAGCCGGGGGTGGGTACCTCCCTGCATGAATCCCCAGCTGCTGCTGACCCAGATGTGGTATCTACAGGCTCTAGATCAGTGACACACCTCAGGGATTCAGGAGCCAAGTTAGCAATCAAAATTACCAGAAAGAGCCACAGATGGAGCTGCAACCAGCTTGCTCTTCAGCAGGTTGCTCCGACTCTAGTTCTCTGAAGTGGGAAGTGGACAGGATCTCTGCTGACCCCCAGAACCCTCCCACCCTGTCCCACCTTCCAGTCCCCCCTTCCATCCCACACACATTGCAGAGTCTGGGAGAGAGTCTGGTCTTCATGCAAATTACTGCTTTTTTCTTTAAAATAGCTGTGCTGCCTCTTCCTCTGGGCCAAACGTAAACCAAGCAGTTTATGTGCATCCCCTGGCATTACTGCATGTGGCCACAGATTTGTTTATGTAGGACCTACAGGAAGTATCACACTCAATTCCTTAAAAATTATTTAGTGCAGAAGGATTTCCCCCCTCCCAATAATAACTTGTTTGGAGTACAGGGGTGAGAGGAAGTGGTGGTGTCATCCCCAGAGGACTGTGCTGGATTTGAGTCAAATTCATCCCTGGTATGAATCTGCTGAAGTCAGTAAGGTTACAACAGGAATTAATTTGGCCCTTGAACAGCTGGATCTGTCTGGGGAGCCATGCTGATTCCCGTGTTTCACAGGAATTGAGGGTCATGGGGTCTAGTGATTTTTTTAAATTTTATTTAATTTTTTACAGCAGCAAGGAGTGAATAGGTTGTTTTCTGAAGCTTCCCCAGGCAGCAGGTGCTGCTTCCAGCCCAAGGGGGCAGGCCTAAGGCAAATCTGTGAGCTGGATCTGATTAAACTCTAGCAAAGCTCTGGGGATATTCGGGGGTGGGATTCTGGGGTGCATGTCGGTTCGGGGGTGTGGCTTTTGCTCTGAACCTGTTTGAACCTCAGAGAAGCATTCAGCGGCCAGAGCACAGGGAACCGCGGACTCCTGCTGGGAGTGTTCTAAAGACCGAACAGGGGCCGTTTTGGGAGGAGTCCCAGGACATTTGGACTCTAGGCAAAGTGAGGCAGTCGGCAGAGTGAGGTGCTGTAGGCACCTGTAGGCAGTGAAACTGGAGATCTGGCCTTAGCTCCCAGTCAGCGCCTGTCACCAAACCCCTGCAAAGCTCCGGCGCTGGGCCCTGTCCCGGAGCTGCAAATGAAAAGGAAAGGCGGCGACCTCTAGAGTAGCTCCCTCAACAGTGTCCCAACGGCATTATGAGCTTCCATGGCGACCCAGGGGACAGCCATGGCCATGACCATGCTTCGCTGGGGACAGCCAGCCCCAGAGTGGCTGTGGCCCACGGTTCTGCTCCTCTCCAGACCATCGCAGAAGCTGGGGTCTTTCGCACTCCGGCCCCCTCCTTGGGCCTCCAGAGCATGGCAGTGTGCTTCCCTGCTCGGAATAACCTCTCCCTGCCCAGAACAGTGCCAGGAAGTTGCATTGTGGAAGCATTTTTTGTTCATTTCAATCATATCAGTGTTCTGCTTGGATTCTGGGAACGGGGGATTGTTGTTTTGCAGGAGATATTGTAAACAGTGGCTTCAGCTTGCTGCTGCCTTGCTGGGTAGCCTTGTAATTCCATTGTCCGCATGGTTACACCATTCAGACATGGCTTTGCTCCATGTGAATACAAATCCATCAGCCCCTCTTCCCCCCAGAGTGACATGTGCTGTACAATAGCAATGCCAGGGCTTCACCTAGTCAGGACTCCGCCCGTGTGCCGGCCTGGTAAACAAGTGTCACACTGTGTAACAATGCAGCTAGAGGACGCAGTCCCTGGAAACTGGACTCCACAGATCTCCGGGTCTCCTCGTGCCAGGAACGCTAGTGCCAGGAATGCTAGGAGATGGGGATTGGTGGGCAGAGATTTAAACACAGATCAGTAGCTACCTGCTTTGGATAGGTTAGAGCGGGGCTGCGGTCCAGCAGTGCCGTTGGTAAGTAATTCAATCCTGTGGCCTGTGTAGTGCTTGGGAGAGCACAGGCCCCGCCCAACCCCAGATGTTCGAGCACGGCAAGCCTTGGGGCGGATTTTCTATCCTTTCAACATGAGCTGTAGGAACTTGGAGACTCCTGTTTTCCTTTGGCTGCATTTCCTTCCTCTGCTCGAGGCTGAGCGTGTGGTACTGGCAGCAGAAGCTGCTGTCAGCCCCCATCACTCCCTGGTAAAACCATCTGCAATCTGATGCTGTGCGTCCTGCGTGGTTAGTGCCGCCTTGACCTTATTTTGCTGATTTCAAGAATGCTGCAGGGCAGATTTCTTGTTTGCTGGGGCAAAGCTGTCACCACACTGGGGCCAGAGACTTCTTCACCCACTCTGGCTTGGGATAATTTAATGGCAGCAATAGGTTTGTGTGGCTAAGGAAAGAACATTAGTGAATGGATTGAGCAGGCAGTTCTCCTGGGGCCGTTTACAGTCTATGGTCATGACTGCTATTGGGCACAGGACCAGCAGGTGGAAGCAATATATAGAGACCACAGCACTCACGAAAGAAATACAGCCACCTCTGGGGTGGAACATGGCAGCCCTTCAGCAATGCAGAGCAACACTATACGACATTTTAGGTAGGAAAGGATGAATGTTGCTTCCTATGGAAGCTGCAAGGGGGAGTGTAAGAAAGTGGGGCTGTTTCTGGCCCTAACCCCTATGTGCTGTACTGGCAACACATAGAGGCTGCAAAGAAGACGGAGCAGGGAGATTTCTATTCCCCTGGGGCAGGAGCTGTGCAGGGTTGACGTGAGTAACTCTGTCTGCTCCTGCCCCCCTGATCCCTGCATGGGGGCAGCCGGGGGCGGAGGGTGCCCTGGGGGTACCACAGCCCTTAGGCAGCAGTAGGGAGGTGGCTGTTGCATGTGCCAGGGGCTGAAGTGGCCTTTGCAGAAAACCAGGTGACCTAAAGCTGCCTCCTCCCCCTGGGCTGGGCTGTCTGCGTCCTGTGCCCGAGCACTGATCTGCCTGCCAGAGCAGAACTGCCCGGGACGCTGGGGCTAGGATTATTGCTTATTTGTGTTGCAGCAGTTCTAGGGGCCTGTCAGGACCCAGAGCCCTGTTGGGCTACGGGCTCCATAAACCCAGGACAAAGCTCCAGCCCTGCCCTGAAGAGCTTCCTGTGCGGAAAGTGCCCTGGGCCACACCACATGACCACAAGCGATGGTGACCTTCTTGGACAGGCTGGGTGTTAAGGGGCGCTTTGTTCTCCGGGGCAAAGGGGGTGTCCAGTCTCAGCTGCTGCAGATCTGTGTTTCCACTGCGGTTCACCCGGCCTGCGCATTCTTCCCGCGGAGCCGGGGCTAGGCCCAAGCCTTGAGGGTTTCTTTCACAGCAGTGCTCAGCCGGTGGTTCTCTGCCTACTTTTCGCTGTAGCAGCAGGATGGTGCAGCAGCCCCAAGGATGCCCTTCTCCCTGCTCCCCACATCTGCCCGATGAAAGCCAATGGGTCGCCAAGGCGGTAGATGAACTCCTGCCAGCACAAACTTCACAGCGTTACACTAAGGCCACGAGCAGGGCTAAAAACACAGCCAGAGCAGTGCATGAATGGAACTGGGGCATTTAGGGACTCTCAGAATGGGGGATGCGGGCTGCCTTGGCCATCACAAAGGCAAGTGCTTTCTCAGACATGTTCCCAGCCAGTTTCTGTATTCCCGCGGAGGCATTTGCTGCCAGCTGCCGATGTCGCCCCGTTGACACGGGGTTCATGAGACGGTTCCTTCCTCTGCAGCGCGGTGTCACCCCTCCCCTGCAGCCTCCAGTGCTCTGGGCTCCCTGTTGCCTTTCCGTGGGCAGGTTTCAAGGCCGAGCTGCTGTCTTGTCCCCTGCTACTTCTGAAAAGCCCAGGGAAAGGGTGCGGGGTGTGCCGACACTGCCCCAAAGGAATGGGGCTGGGAAGGCTGCCAGCCTCCCAAAGCACCCCTGGTAGGCTGGTGCCCCAGATATGGGGGAAGCCAAGAGTGGAGACTTTTTAAGCTTCCGCTGCTGCTCCTTTGTGCGGGGGCTCGAGGAGCGAGCAGGGAGCCTCCCAGCAAAGGAACTTAGATGGTCCCTGTCTCTGTAGCATCTGAGCACCTCTCAGTCTTCGAATGGCTTTATCTTCAGAGCCCCCATGAGGCAGGGCAGGGCTGTTCTCCGCATTGTACAGGTGGGGAACTGAGGCATGGTGAGGCTAAGTGACTTGCCTAAGGTCACACTGGGAGCCTGTGGCAGAGCAGGGAATGGCCCCCAGGCCTCCAATGGCTAGTGCCCCACACCGTTCGGCTGCCAGGCAGCTGCTGTTCTCTGCACCCTCCTTACCCAGGACAGCACACATGGCTGTGGGCTCCCAGCATCGAGCAGGAGCCATGCGGGGCGAGTGCCCCTGGGCAGTGTCTGGGAGCGGGTGCTAAGCAGCCAGTTTATTTTCCGGGTGGCACATCATTCTCTTTGCCATCCACTCTACGGCCCCCGGGCCCTAAAGCCAGGCACCAGGCACCTGTGGTAAGAGAAGCAAATTCTAGGGAGCGTCAGGGCCTCTCGCACATGCTGTTCCCATGGGCCTGGTGTGTGTGCAGCGGGGAGCGGAGCACGCTTCTCAGATCTTTTCCACAGGCCACTTTGGGCATGGGCTGGACAGGAGGCTGCTCGGGCCAGTGCTGTGACCTGCAGGAGACAAACCCTGCCCCCCCAAACAGGCCAGCATGTACAAGGCATTCTGCAGGGAAAAGCCAGCCAGACCTCCCTGCTCTAGGACTCCCTCCTGGGAGCGTGGGGAGCTGCAGGAAGTGGGCTGGAGAGAAGTCAGCTCACTGTTGAGGAGGCCAGAGAGAACGGGCCTCACGGGGGGAGCTGGGGAATGGGATGGCTCGGGGATGGAGGGAGCCAAAGGGGGAAAGGAGCAGGTGTGTGGGGTGGAGCAGGGGCAGGGCAATGCTGATGTTGCTCCTAAGGCAGCGGGGGTTTGGGGGCTGGGATGGCTTTGTGTGTGAAGGCTGAGGGGCTGCGTTGCCTCAGGGTGGGGGGACCATTCTAGGCTGTTTCTAGGCTTCTGTGGCAGAGCAAGTGGCAGAAAACCTGGAAGTGGGGGTGCAAGCTAGAGAACTGAGCCTCTGTTGCTAGCGCCGACCGTCCCTCATGCCCTGCCTGGCGTTGCAGATGCGGCCGGGCTCTCGCCCTCCTGCCAGGCTGAGCGCTGTTGCCTGCAGTCACACGCTACTCGTGCACTCCTGTGGGGACAGCTCTCTGTCCAGAGCCCTCCCCGCATAGAGGGTAAGGCCCATCTCCCGGCCTGGCTGCAGGGCGGGCTCGCTCAGGGGCCTGGCTTCCTGGGCTACTGTCTGTTGAGCTTTCCCAGCTGGCGGCAGTCTGGCGGGCCTGGCCCAGCTGTGCTGGGATCTCAGCGAAGGATGGCTGGGTCAGAGCAGGGAGCCGCAGCCTAAGCGCGCCTGCGCATCTCTGATCCAAAGGAGGAAGACGATTCTGGGGCAAAGGGTCCCAGGGGCTGTCACCAGGCTCAGGGAAGAGCTGCTATTTAACAAACCGTTGACTTCATTTTGTTTTTCACTAGTAGTTCAAAGATAACTCCCAGAATGAGCGCACCACTGAGAAAGCAGCGGGTGAGGCCTAGCTGCCCCGGGGTAGGGACACATACGGGTGTGCTCGTCATCGACTCAAGGGGCCGTCTCTTTGTGACACCATCACAGCCATGGGAACTCCCAGCACCGGCTGGGATAGAGCTCAGGTCTCTGAGCTCCAGGGGAATCTCTGCTAGCCACTGAGGTGGTCTCCACGGCTCTCCCATTCACCTCTGCCTGCCCCGCCCCTCTGAGGTCTCGGAAGAGGATGGGAGATGCCTGTCCCTCCAGACCCAGCTGTATTAGCCTTTCATCAGCGGTGTGGGGCACGAGCCATTGGAGGCCTGGGTTCCATTCCCTGCTCTGTGACAGACTCCTTGTGTGACCCTGGGCAAGTCACTGAGCCAGTAGTCACTTTTGCGTGAAGCCAGGTGCCTCTCACCTGCTTTGTGAGGGACAACAGACCGTCCCTGTTCACGCGAACTGCCTTCTGGTTCCAGTACAGTTCTTTGTGCCAGTACAAAAGCTGGACTTTCAGGGTTGTTAATGGGGCTTCTGGAACAGTGCGTTGCCGCTGCAGGGAAAGGGGGTGCAGAGCTGAGGTCAGAGAGGAGTCTGCCCCCCCCCCCCCCCGGCTGTTAGTCCAGCACCTGATGCCAGCGCTGCATTTACTTGGAAAATAATTTTCAGAGGGGGGACACGTCTGCCTCCCCATCTATTACCAGCCCTGAACGCTGGTGATTTGGATGGTTTGTTTCCAGAGACCAGGGGCTTGTTTCCCAAGTAAATACACAGCAGGCTGCAGTTCCCAACCCAAGGTGGCTGGTGAGCAGCACGTTAACCCCAGCACTCCCCGGGAGAGAGGGTCAGAGAGTGCAGCTCCTGTCTACACACCAGCCCTTTCTTCCTTTTAGATCAGTCCCACAGTGGCTGCTAGTCATAAAGGGGAACGCTCTGTCTGTCTGTCTGCCTTTCTCCCAGACCGGCTCCCTTTCTATTTGGGTCAACCAAATTGTAACTGCTCTGTTGACCCTGACAGATTTTAGGAAACCCTGAGACACTTTGCTCTAGAAGTCACAGGGGAGTCAGCCGGTGCTGGGACAGGACAAAGCGCAGGAAAACCAACTCCGCCTATCGCAGAGCTGCTTGGCCAGAGGGTGGTGCTGGGTATGGCCTGAGCTCTGAGCTCTAGGCCTCTTTCTTCCTGGCTCAGGTGTTTGTATAAAGAAGGGCGGTGGTGAGCAGCGTGCAGGGCTTTCAGAGACTCATAGACTTTAAGGTCAGAAGGGACCATTATGATCGTCTAGTCTGACCTCCTGCACAACGCAGGCCACGGACTCTCACCCACCCACTCCTGTAACAAACCCCTAACTTATGTCTGAGCTATTGAAGTCCTCAAATCATGGTTTAAAGACTTCAAGGTGCAGAGAATCCTCCAGCAAGTGACCCGTGCCCCATGCTGCAGAGGAAGGCAAAAAACCCCCAGGGCCTCTTCCAATCTGCCCTGGGGGAAAATTCCTTCCCGACCCCAAATATGGCGATCAGCTAAACCATCAGCATTGCTTACTGACAAGCCCGTGCACAGAGCGGAGGGTCTGCACAGCAATAACGCTTTGTCTGCCTGGGACCACTCCATTGTAAGGAACATAAAAACGTAAGAGCGGCCACACTGGGTCAGACCAAAGGTCCATCTAGCCCAGTATCCTGTCTGCTGACTGTGGCCAGTGCCAGGTGCCCCAGAGGGAATGAACAGAACAGGGAATCATCAAGTGATCCATCCCCTGTCGCCCATTCCCAGCTTCTAGCAAACAGAGGCTAGGGACACCATCCCTGCCCAGCCTGGCTAATAGCCATTGATGATGAACTTATCTAGTTCTTTTTGAACCCAGTTATAGTCTTGGCCTTCACAACATCCTCTGGCAAGGAGTTCCACAGGTTGACTGTGCGTTGTGTGCAGGGCAGTTGGTCCAGCTGCAGAACCCTTTGTGGGGCAGTTATGGGGCTGCTGTCTGGGGGAAGATGCAGACTGTGTCCTTGTTGCCTCTTGCCCAAGTGGGCGTTGGTGCTACTAGCCCAGGGCGCGCAGGGAGCAGTGCTTGGGCACGGGAACAGGTTGTGGAGGGGCTCTAGTGCAGCAGCTGGCCTGAATGCACACACTCTTTGTGGGCAGCTTGGGGCTGAGCTTCTGGCAGGCCTGGGCTGGCTGACATTTCAGACTGGAGCCAGGCAAGGCCTCTTCGTTTGACCCAAACTCAGATTGTTTGGCCTTGAGTTTCCAGGTTCAAGGCCCGAGCTCAGCCCAGGCTCGGGGTGGGATGGGCGAACACACCCAAAATGGGAGCTGGCACCTACCTCTCTGAGCTCTGCCCCCTCTTCCTCCAATGCCTGCCTGGGATATAGAGGGGTGGGGTTGTAGGGAACCCCATGGTCTGCTGGGCTGGAGAGCCTGTCCCCTGTCGCGTATGGAAGGGCAGCTTGTAAACCCCCAAGTAGATGCTCCTCCGTTCACTCCCTCCCTGTGGCGTGAAGTGGGGTAACTCCATGGCAGGCAGGGGCACTCTCCTGGGAAAGGAGGGTCAGGCCCAATTTGCTTTTGAGACTTGTCTCCTTGGTGTAGGCTCTTGTTACACTGGGCAGACTAATGCGGGGGTGGTGGTGGTGAGGGGGGCTTTGGGCCGCCATGGGCCTGTGAAGTGTTGGTGGGGGAGGTATTTTCTCTACAGGTGGTGATGGTTCTATCTAATTATTTCCCCCTCAGGAGCCTCAGCAGGCCCTGGCTCAGCGCAGTGTGGCCGCGGGGCGGAGGAGGGCCTTGGAAACACTCCCCAGGGGCTGTAGTTGTGTTATTGTGAAAGCTGTGGGAGGGGGAGCTGGGCTAATGGCCTCTGGACATCAGTTCACACGCCACGTCCACCTGGAGGTGTGGGGCAGTCAGAATGAAAACAGATTTAACGTCCCAGATATATCGTTTCATTTAAGGGCTAGTAATTCTGTCAGTCTGCCACTGACAAATGAGGGCCGGCCTGCCAATCTGCTGGGGAGAGTGATGCTGCCGTGTTCATCTTGTGTCATCAGACAGAGAATTACGGACTACACTGGCCTTCGGATGCAAGACTAATAATGCCGCTCGACAAAGGGGGATTTGGGGGCCTGCTTGTTTATAGAGGGTCGGCGAGGGAGCCGGGGTGGAAGAGGTCAGAGCTGACACCCATAAATACAAACTTTAACTGAGGCTAGATGAGATGTGTCAAGATTCAAGAGAAGATTTGCAACATCTACTCGTCAGAAGAAAAATATGGGAAGGGAGGTGAAATACATTTTGCCGGGTCATGAGGCTCAGGCAACTTTGTCCTTTCAGATGTAATTTTTAATATATCTATGTATCTATAATGGAAGTCCAGGCAGCAGGGCAAAGTGACCTTTAGCTTAAGGTGAGAGGCCTGGAAGGTTAAACAAATTGCATTTGGTTCGGCAGAACCCCCAAGCCCTACCTGAAATGTGCTGTCAGGGGGAGCCTGGTCGCAGCCAGGACGGGGCAGACACCCTGAGGACAGGGAGATGCAGCTCCTGAGGAAGGTTTTGGTTTGACGCTAATCACAGCCATGACTGGTTCCTTAGTCTCTGGGCAGACAGGCTGGTCCCACGCTGCAGAGCCAGGTCTAGGTCCAGATCCGACCTTCTCCAAAGCGCTGTGCCATGCGGTGGCTGGGTCCAAGCCTGTGCAGACCCTAAGCTCCCTGTTACACTGTGTTAGGGAGGGTGCCTCTGAGAACCAGCAGCACTGGCTGTGCAGATCGCTTGGCTCTGCCCTGCCTGAAGAGAGAACTCAGTTTGACTCCCTGTTTTTGCGGAAAGGGAAAAGGAGCAAGGGGGTGATGGGGAAAGGGGAACGGAGGAGCGTGGCAGCAGCATCCTGGAGGAGGAGAGGAGGCCATCTCTCCGTTGGCTGCTCTGCTACTTGCTGAGGTTTTATAAAACAATGTGGCCTGTTCGAGAGACAGACTCAGGGCTCTGCTCCCCTCCCGGGTCCCTTGCGTTTGCTGGGCAGGCTGGGAGGTGAACTTGCATTTTGTATAGGGTGCAGAGATTCTGGGGCATCCACAGTGAAGCTGGACTCTCTGGGGACTCTGCCGAGGCTAGGCTGGGGCAGGTGACAGGGGACGCCTGGAGCTTGCATGGGCAGGTTCTTCAACCAGACACTGTTCTGGATTCAGAAGGATAATTCCCCCAGTTTAGTGCTTTCAGGGCCCTCTGCTAATGCTGCCATTGAATAATCTCCTTGGGCTTTGGCTCCCGGCCCTGGGGTTCAGCTGGGCCCAGATTCTGGGATGCTCCTGAGGGTCTGATTCACAGGACAATGGCAGGTCTTTGACACTAAGCACTAGCATGTTACTACATGGGTCCTCTCTGCGTATGGCTTGCTGGGCTGCTTTCCTAGTGCTGCGAGGCTGTGGGCTCCTGTGGTGAGCAGCGCTGCAGGAAAAGCCAGATCGCTGGTGTCCCTGGGAAACGCCACTAGGGGAGGGAATGTTTCCTTGGGCTGGAGCCCACCCCCACTCCATGTAACTCTTCTAACTTCCAGGGCTCTCCTGGGATGGGGGGCAGAGCTCTGTCCATTGACGCAGCAAGAAGGGGGTATCTGGTGCCATTGAATCCATTGCCCCAAACTCGACTCCCTGGGGACATGGAGGGAGACTCGAGGAGCTGGGCTCCATGTGGGGGGAAGGATTCTGAGCCCCCTCCTGCTGCTCTCCTCCGGAGTGGAACTGTGCTGGTTGCCAGGGGAAGGGGGTAGTTATTTCCTCCCAGGATGGGTCACGGAGCAGAGGAAAATCCCGAGGGCACCTCCGTTCCCGAGGGTGCAGGGATGGCCATGGGCTGTGCTCGTCATGTCTGCCTTTTGGACAGGTTTCCTTTTTCATGCTTGTGAGCTATTTGTAGCTGGTTACTGCTTTGGCTTTAACATACATGGGTCATCTTGACCCCCATCTCCTGACTATCGGCCAAAGCATTTCTGGCTTATCGAAAATCTCCTTCTCCTCATGGTGCTCTAGCAACGGCTAGCGTCATATGCACTGGGGTTCAATCCAATTCCTTGTGACGGTCGCTGTCTGGTCGCCAGCCAGTCTCTCCCCCCACGGCCCCATCTCTCTCTAATAACAGCATGCTGGTAGGAGCAAATAGAAATACCAAGGGGCCATGACGTGTCTCTTTTTCCCAGTGGGGAGATGAAGTCTCTGCCTGCTGAGTTGTGTTAGATATCGCAGTCACTAAAGCCTTGGAGATGTGGGTACCAGTCTCCTTTGGGGAGAGCCCCCAAAGTGAGGGGAGGGGCCTTGGGAGCTGTGAGCACGGTGACTGGTTAGAGCGCCTTTGAGGACGTGGCCACTGTGAGGCAGAGCTCAGCAGGCTTGCCAGGTGGTAGCGATTGCACATGGTGTTGGTGGGAGACTGGCCCCAAACCGGAGCAGGATGGACTGGTCCTGTTCACTTTGCTAACTCAGAGCGCCGTCGTTCTGCTCCAGGTGAAGTTATTGCAGGTGATTAAAAAGGCACGTTTGGCTACTTGCATTAGGAAACAGCCATTCAACTCGATGTTTTAGTGTAGGGTGCCTGTCCCTGTGCTATCTGACCGGGGGGGCGGGGGACAGGGACCTGCATCTGGCCATTAACGCCGTCCGCTAGTGCAGAGCTTGGACTGTCAGTTATTGGCAGAACAGGAGCCCACTTTCTCACCTCTCAGTTGGCAAGGTGACACTTCCTACCTGCACCCAATAATTGACCCTTGTAATTGTTACCTCAATCTCCGCCTCCCCAGCTGATTCTGTCTGAGTAGCCAAATCTGGGGAACAGTTCTGGGCACGTCCACCCTTGCTTGACCCTCTGTAGGATCAGGGACCTTTCCCGTAGGCTGCCTAGGCAGGGAGAGGTGCTCACCGGAACGAAAACTGAGATTCATGGCCAGAATTTATGTAACAAAGGTTGTGCATTAATCCTGGGTTTGTCCCATGAGTGCCACTACCCTTCTGAGAAATAATTACAGCTGGAAATATTTTAGTTCAAAACCATTTTTTTATAAAAACTGGCCCTTTTTTCGTAAACAAAAGTGTGCAAAGACCATTTTAGTTTCATGTTTTCCAGTTTTTTGATGAAAAACAAACAAAAATTATATTCAAAAATATTTTTCCAGTTTTTCATTTTTTTCTCCCTTTCTTCCTTCCCTCCCCCCCCCCCATTTTGCTACTTGAAAAGATGGGGAAAGGGAGCAAAAAAGGGCAAATAAATGAAAAGCTAATTTTTTTTGCATAAAATTTGCAAAAACACCACCACCCTAAACAAACAAAAAAGCTGATACAAAACCCATTTTTTGACCAGCTCTAATAATAATGACACTTTGCTCTTCCATAGCACCATCCTCAATAGCTGTGCAAATGCTTTCCCAGCACAAATGAATTCTAACTCCCTGCCAAAGCAGAGTTATATTATTTCTCAGGTGACACTGATGAGAACAGTCGAGGGCCAAAGCGGGTTCAGTGTGTTGGAATTAGGACGCCTGGGTTCCATCCCTGGCTCTGCCCCTCTCTAGCTGTGTGACCACTTCTCCTTTCTGTGCCTCAATTTTCCCAACTGTAAAATGGAACTAATAATTCTTACCTCACAGGCGTGATGTAAACCTTTTATCAACGTGTTAGAAAGGGCTTTGTCAGCCACGGAAGTGCTACAGGTGTGCAAAACAGGATGAGAATGATTATTTGTTTTATCTGGCGCCAGCGTTATTTCTGCCAGCCATATGACTTTTCGAACGTGCAGGGAAAGTTAAAGGCAGCCAACTTGTACAAAACTAATAAAGTCACTCTTGCTTTATACCAAATAGATCTGAAGATGTTGGTTAGAACATTTAGGTGGTAGAGCACTTGGCAAAAATACCTTGAATTCATCAGCTCTTAAGTGAGAGACGGTTGTCAGCCATTTACGGTACACTTTCCAAAGAAGCCAGCTCCATGTACAGTGATTTGATGCAGCGGGTCAGAATTCTCTCTGTTACAATGAAGTTTTCCTATAAGCTCCTCCAGTGTTGCCACAGAAATGAAACTTAACCATCTACATCCTTTGTTTGATGAAAGGATCTGCAGTGCCCGAGTCCCTGGGGGAAGGAGTGAAAAATAACTCAGCAATCGGACTTTTAAAAATCATAAATTTCATCCCAGAGAGGAACTTCCTGGCACCTTGCTCTGCACTGGGGCTTGGCAGGGCAAAGCGGTGCTTCTGGTTTTAGAAGTTCTGGTCTTGTCCTTTGAAGGGGGGGTTGCTGAAAGCTTCCCTGGGTGGGTACGTGAGCACTCTGGCAAAGCACCTACCACTTCGGCACCACCCCCGCACTGCTGGGAAGAGCAAGCTTGGTCAGCGCTCACAGCACAAGCTGAGCAGGCCATTGTCTCCTCTGCTTTTTGTGCCAGCTGCAAAGCTTTTCATGGAGACCTTGAGCTCCAGTGAGCAATCTGAAGAGGTGTCACAGGGCAGCAGGATGCTGGTGCTGGCGACTTGTGTGGATCTGAAGGGTAACGCTGGCAGAGGTCGCTCGGAGACCCGCCAGCGGGTCTAATGTTGCCGCGCCTCCTCCAGCAGAACCTGCCTGTTCCGTATGCAAGAGCGCAGCCAGCCCCCGAGACCTGCTGACTCCCCGCTGCCGAGGGGGCAGCGCTTGCCCCTGCAGGAACTGCGGCTGTTCCCTGCAGGACAAGGACTCGGCCGCATGTATTCCTTGTGCAGCCACTTTTCTGGCTCCTGATTTACGGCTGGGCTGGGCCCCACTTTAACAGGACCCTCTTATCTTTTGCTTGAACCTCTGCAATGTTAAAGAAGTGAAAGAGTCTGCTCTGAAAAACCAGGTGGGTTCCAAGGATCGGGAGACAAGAACCGTGAAAAGGGGGATGCTGCTGCTGAAGGCTCTGAAGACAGTGAGACCTTGACTCAGCCTCGTCCTCTGCTCAATGTCACTCGGTTTCTATTATGCTTCTGGAGGGAACCTGACCTGTCTGAGGTACTTCTCTGGCTCCCATCACCACAGTATCTGAGAGCCTCATGCTCTTTGCTGCGTTGATCCTGTGGGGCAGGTCAGTGCTGTTGGACAGAGGGGGAACTGAGGCACCAGGAGATTTGCCCAGCGTCACACACAGGGAGCCTTTGGCAAAGTGGGGAATTGAACCCAGGTCTCCCCAGGCCTATGCCAGTGCCTGGAGCACCGGAGCTTTCTTGAATCTTGTCCTCCTGCTCTGTACGTTGCCCAGCCTGCTTCTGGTGCTAAAGACATAGTCAGGGGCCGGGCTGGGACTCAGCCATTTCGGAGTGCAGCTGAGGTCAGCCCTACTTCAAGGGAGGAGCACGGGCAGGTCCAGTCTTGGGCAGGGATGGGGTTCGCAAAATCTGAAATCTCTCCCTTATCTACAGGCCTTCAACAGCCAATTGTGGGTCAGCTAGTCCCTTTTTCCCCCTGCATCAAGCAGGACAGGGGCACATGCTGTACTCTCCACTCCGTGGACTCGGTTAATTTTGCCTTGAATGCTCCCAGAAACTTTGCCTTGCGCCCACCTTCCTGCGGTCCTGCCTCACTTGTGCATCTGCAGAGATCCACGTTCTGGGGCTTCCTTGCACTCAGAGGGATTTAGAAAGATCAGCCCTAGCAAGGCAGATGGCCAGACCTGGGACCAGGTAGGGCCAAGAGGAAGGGAGGTGGAATTCACAGCGTGGGAGGCATGTTCGGGAGAGAGAGGCCTGTCCGAGCCAGAGCAGGATTTGGAGGAAAGGAGAAAAGCCAGGCTGGGCTGGAAACGAGAAAGATGGGATGTGGAGTAGGGCAAAGGAAAGCCAATGAGCTTTGGGGCTTATCTCATGGCATGGGTGAAAGGAGCTACAAGCCAGCCACTGCATATTGGATGCTGCACATCTCCCCTGAAAAGCAGGAACATGTGACTAACGCCCATGGAAATGTTGGGCATGGCTTTCTGAAGCCGTACCTGGGGCGGGGCGCTGGCATGTAATTTTTGCTGTGTGACCGCAGAGACTTAGGTGCATGCTGAAAATGTGAGCCTGTGTCACTGAGCCATGTACGAGCTTCACTGCCCAGACCTTTTCAATGATTGTTAGACAGCCCAGGATGGGGAAACCAGCACCAGTGTCTAGCGCTGTGAGGCTATGTGTCTATAATGCATCTTCCATCTTCGTGTCATGTTCATGCAAGGCATGCAGCTTCCTTGCAACATAATGCTAAGGAATATGCAGAATGCTGATCTAGGCACTTCGTTGACAATTCCATGTCAGATTCATATATGGGTTTAAAGGAAAACGATTAATTGTTAGACACATTAGTTAAAGTCCCTTCAGATAACTCGTGAAGCTGAACACTTTTCAAGGCTTTGAAATTTCATGTTGTTCTCAGGAAGTATGAAGAACTGCTAGGGAATTTTTATTGTTCACTATATAAGCTTTAGTAGCTTTGACCCCAGACTTTTAGTAGTGACAAGTTACTGTATTAGGTGACCGTGTTGCCTAGACCTTTAAACAATTTGTGCCTCTTAATAGCAACACCAGGTCTCTGGTAATTTGTTATGTTGTATGTGTTGAAATAGCTTCTGCCCTGTCTCTCAAGCCCTCTCTATTCTAAAGACCATTTATCACAGGTAAATGGATTTTTATGTAGAGCTCCGATCATGCCAAAAGAAAACCTTATTTAATCATAAAGGAATTTTCTTGTGGATGCTGCAGCTGGGGTGATCGCCAGGTCTTGGAATGTCCGTTACCAGGTTTTGTGAACAAGTTAGATGCTTTCTTTTAAAATGAAGAATGTGTTCTCTAAAGATAGTGTGTGTTAGGTCCTTGATAAAGTACTTGATTAAAAAGCATTGACATTAAATAGGAAAACTCTTTGCTTAGCTTTTAGAAGAGTATGTGTGTGCATGTCATCTCCGCAAGAAATGATTGACGGATTCTGTTTTATGAATGGCCATCCATTAAGAGTCCTCTTCTTGTTAGAGGACATTGATAAGTCACAGGTTTTATGGAGATGATCTCTCTGTGGAGCTCTACCCTTTGTATCTGTAATGGAGACATACCAAAGCAAAGCCCCAAAACTGAGATTCATGGACCTGATGGTCCAAAGTCAATGGGCATGTTTCAATGGCAAGGGGGAAAGCCAAGGGAAGGAGCCTTTACACACTGATGCTGGGAGTTCAGAGAGTTTGAATTGTGATTTTTGTCCCTGCTGCCCTATCCCATTAGAACCTGGTAGTGCATGACATGGGTAGGCTGCAGTTTGATCTTGCAGCGTAGATGGGATTTAAACTTCTTTTAACCATGTCTGAACTGTGCTATTGCCTTGCAGAGTCCAAGGCTGTTGAGAGATGCCGGGACCCAGTTCAAACACATTTCAATCCCACTTACATGGCAAATCCGAAGCAGGTTTTAACGGTGTGGTGATTCCATAACCACACTGCAATGCAGACACGCCTCCTCAGGGTCAATCAGCCATGCCTGCAACGCTGCTAGTTCCACCCTCCCTCTGCCCTGCCCCAAAGGAAGGGCAGGCGCCAGGTTACACTCTGCAGCACTAGAGTGCTTAAGGGCAGTGGGTACCTCCCAGCACTAGTGCACATGTGATGGGGCAGCCAGATACCCACTGATTTTTCACAATGTATTTAATAGGGATGGACAGCTTTTATTGACTGAATCCTGGAGTTTGGTAGCCCCACTTCCAAGCCCTCTGGGTCCATATACAGTCACAACAAAGGTTTGCATAATTTGCTGTGCATTCCAGGGACACCAGCAGAACTGGAATAAAACACGGGGCTGCAGAGCAAGTCTGAGCTGCATAGACAGAAGGGCCTGGGGGTCAATGGCTGGAATAGCTGGGGGGCCAGAGCAGGAGGATCCAGCTGCAGTGGCAGAGCTGAGTGTGGAGGAAGCGCCAGGAAAGGCTTCCTGCACTTTGTCTGTCTGTACCCAGCACCGTCCGTCCCTCTCTCCTGAACTCTAACTTCACCCAAAGCATATCAAAAAGAAACCCAGGTAATTCTTAAAGGCTGCTGGGCACAGAAACGATAACGCTCTTTCTTGTCTGATGTCTATTCCCTTTGCAATCTACAGGCGCTAGTTTATTGCAGCCCTTTCAGCAGAATGACGATATTATTATCCAGTTCCATGACACTGCATTTGTCTTCCCTCTATTAAAAGCAGCAAACGCAATGGCATTGCAAGGCCCTTCCAATAGACCTGAATTCATTCTTGGTGGAGGTATTCCTCATATTCATGATACACTTTCCTCTCTCTTATCTCACACCGAAGTGCTCAGCAGCGCTTGGTAGACCACAGCATACAGTAACATGTGGTTCTTTCCCTCCTGATGGATAAGATGAGGGTGGCTTCTCTATAGGGATTGAAAGCCACTCACAAAATCATTTAGAACCAGGATCCTTTATGCTACCAGATGGATCAGCCTGTAGAAAAAGGGAGGGGGAAACTCATTTTGGCTTGTTAGATTTGGACCCACTGAAACCCCACAAGTTCTAGGTTCAGTACAAAACTTGGAACTCCTGAGGTTCATGCATCCTCTGCTAATTCTCCCATTCCTCCTTCCACTGACAACAGCGTATTGTCTCACAAGGCCAGAAGTTCACGAGAGCTCAGAGCCAGCGGTTCAGGGGTTCAGCACTCGCAATTGGGGCTCGGATTTCAGAAGAGCTCAGGACTCATCTAGGCACCAAGACAAGGGTCCAGATTTTCAATAGTGTTTTCAATAGCAGCTCCCACTGTGACACTTCTGGCCAGGTTTTCCAAAGGGCTCTGCCCTCAACATGCACCCAGCTGGGAACACTCCAGCCTTCGTGACTCATACCTGCTTCCCAGAGAGCACGAGGCAGGGCTGATGACCTGGAGTAGGACGCAGGTGCCTTACTGCTGTTACTCTGACGGGTCGAAACAGGATCCAGCTCTGCTGTTTCGTCCTCTCTCCTCACTGCCCAAATCCTGGTGATTTGCTAACCCAGGCCCTGGCAGCTGGGCTGACGATGGAGAAAAGTGTGGTAAGATGTCGGCAGAATTCCTTCCCCTCCTGCACGTTAAAACAAAGCAACATTTCTTCAGTGTCCTTCACCCCGCTGAAAGCAGGGGTGCCCAGGGAGAGAGACGCAGAATAGCAGTTAACCCTGCAGCCTCTGGCTGCTCCCCAGCGGTGGTTGCTATGGGCCTGGTTCTCCATTGCCTAGCACCTTGTGCAGCTCTTGCACCTGTCCGAGACTGGCCAGACCTGACAGCGCGTGTTTGAACTCCCTGCGCACAAGGTGCTGGCCAGCGCAGATCCAGGCCCTAGGGCTGCAGCCCCAGGGGAGGAGAGTGTGTGGCCAGTAGGAGGCAGGGCAGACTGGTACCCTGGGGAAGCCCACCCCAGCTGTCTCAGCCCCAGCACCAGAATGATCCACCTCACTTTGCTGCTGATTCCTGACTTCTCCCAGGAGCCAGCAGGGAGAGCTGGGATGGGCCACACCTGGGCCGGGGGCAGTGAGGAATTGGCTCTGCGTGGGCAGCATGAGGAGCTGGGGCCAGCTGGAGCAAGGAAGCCGCAGTGTGAGGCTGGGGACTGCTGAGATGGGAGAGGGGCATGTTTGGAGGCTTGGAAGGGGGCTTGGGAGGTGGTGGTGGGGGCAGGGATGGGGGAGGAGGGTGTGGAGGGGAGGGGCTGGAGAAGGGAAAAGCGCCAGGAGCCGGGGAACTTCCCCTGCCCAAAGCTGCTTGTTTTGCATCGGGGCAGCACAGTGGCTGGTGAGTGTGACAGGCAGCGAGCTATGGCCAGTGTGTGTGTGGGGGGGGCGCTGCTGCTGCTCCATGGCCTTGCCTTGGCCTCTGTGCTCGAGTGGCCAGATTTTCAAAAGAGCGCAGCACCCAGCATCTCCCACAGAGAACAGTGCATATGTGTGTGTGTGTGTGTGTGTGTGTGTGTGTGTGTGGGGCGGTGTCCTCTTTGTTCTCTATAGTGTCTGAAAGTCTCAGTTTTGCCAACCCCAATCATGCAATAATCCTGAGCCAGGCCCCCCAAAATCATGAGATTGGCTTAAAATTGAGGAGATTTTTAAACAAGAAATGTGGGGGTCTTTTTATTTGCCTTTTGGTTTTTTTGTCAGCAAAGCCCCCATTTCTAGGCTTTTCTCCATGAGGGCTAGAACCTTCTACTTCGTTTTTAAATGAAAGCCGAGATTCTCATTTCTCCCCTGGCTCTTGAAGATTCCTGAAAAACACCAAAGATCACAACAGAGTGGATAAAAAATTGCAAGAGTTGGCAACACTCGTGGTGCCTAGATGGGAGCAGAATGTGTGAGAAAATCTTGCCTCAGATTTCCTAGAATTAAAGGGTGTCTGTGCAGCAATCTCATCTCCTGAGCACGTCACCTCACGTCATCACGACGAAAGAATTAACACCCCCCCCCCCGACTTTGCATTTTATTTCGGATGTTGTTTATTTTCTCTCTTTGCCTGGCCAGCAGTGTCTGGGTTTCAAATCCAGGGTGGAGTGGAGGGGATACATTAAAATGCAAACTAATAACTGTTCCAGTTGTTATTTATTTTTTAAATCATGAAAACATTTGTATTAGTTTTTGTAATTTTTTAAATACAAAAGCTGTATTTTGTGCCTGCTGCACTGGACATTTATTTTCATTTGAACCTGAAAAGGGGACTAGTTATTACAGTTATTCCAATCCCTTAGAAGGATCCTTGTCTGTGGCATGTGGCTGGTTGGATACATTCCCGTCTAATGCCATATATAGCAGAAAAGACATATGGTTCTAAACATAATAACGTGGAATCTGTTCTCAGTAGGTGGCATCTGGTCGCTCGATACCTGATTTCTGCAACCCGGGCTGCTCTGTCCCATGCCGGCTGAGAGAATGGGGGGTCTGTGGGTGGGGCGTAGAACTGGATCACAGTTAGCAGTGGGCCTAAATCACAAAGTCCAGCTTCAGAGGTGGGACCTAATTGTGGACTGTTGGGAATTGTTGGGAGCTGCAGCTTTGGGACCAGATGCCCAGTTACGCCCATTCACATCAGCTAAGCATCTGGCCCTCGGGTTTAGCTCTCCTCTCTCCTCTGTTAAAGGAGTGAGTGAGGAGCCCCTCTCTGTTCAGCAGCTGTGAGCAGATGCTCCTGTCCCTGTTGATCTGCCCAGAGACAGCCTCATTACTGCTTCCTGTCTCTCGACATTGTGTAAAATCGTGACCAGGAATAGGGGGCAAACCAGTCCCAAAGGAGCCAGAGGTGCCCCCATGCCGAAAACGGGGTCCCTCACAGCATCGGCGCTACCTGGCTTTTATTGTGGAAGCTGGCTGCTGTGGTTTGCAGTCTGCTCATGTTATGGCAGCAGCTGGGAAGAATGCCTGGAGCCAGGAAAAGAGACTCTGAAGAGGCAGAGGCCACTTGGAAAGAAATCAGGTCACTTCAGTTTGCAAGTCCTGGAGCCGGAAATACGGTTTGCCTGCCCTGAAGGTGCGGATTGCATTTCCTCCCTGAGCTCGGGGCACCCCCCAGGCCTGCCTGCAGAATGCACTCCAGCCTGGAGTCAGTGAGTTAAAATACGTTTCAGGACTGACACTCCCCAAAACGGGCCGTCTCCACCCCACATTCCTGGGCAAGGGAAGGATGGACACTGTATTCTTTCATTTAAAAAGTAGCCAAAGCTCCATCCCGGGAGACACAAAGCCTTTGTGTAAAATAACAACATTGCATTCTCTTGCTCCGGGCAGCTTTGGGCGAAGGGCTGCGTCCAAGAGTCATTTTGTTAAAGATTTGTGCACAGGTTGTGTTAGATTCTTGCCTTATGGAGGCAAACCAGTGCTGATAAGAGTGTGAATGAAACAAGCTTACTTGTCTCGAAGCGGTGTGGGGGTGGCCGTAACACAGCTTGGTGCTTGCTTTGCACAGTGGCTGGCTCCTTCTCTCTCCTGTACCGTGTGGGTCTCTGTTTCCTTGGTGCAATGCAACTTGCCATGTCCTCCATACCTTTGCACCTTGTAGTGCCTTTCGCCTGAGGGGCTCCCAGGACTGTATCCTGAGTGTTCACTGAGCACTGACAGCGCGCTTGGTCAGACACAGTACCGAAGAGACACACCTCTGCAGACTGCAGGTAGAATGCAGCCGCTGGGTATTCTTATTGAGCCTGTCTATCTTGGAGGGCTTATCAGCATTGCTATCAATGGTCGTTAAGTCTTGCAGCCCCCTTGTGAGGGAGAGAAGGAAGAGCGGTATTCTTACATACTATGTATGGTACAGGTGGGGAAACTGAGGCACATAGCACATAAGTGACTTGTCACCTTCCATGTGGCTTGTGAAGTTACCCCACCAGTGTTGGGAACACAGCACAGGTGCCTTAGCTGGAGTGGAGTGAGCTGTTTGCAGTTAACATTTCTCTTATCAGCTTTAGCTCTTTCCTGTTCGGTGACTGCCCACAAGCAGATCGCAACTTCCACAGATGTATCGGCAGGTTGGAAAATACCCCCTGGGCGGTTCAGCTGAACATGCTTCAGTCAACGGGCAGGCTGGACGGCTGCGAAAAGTTCAGTAGTCCCTGCTTGAAACTGGAGCTCTTTTGACAGGCTGTTCAAGTTATATAAGTGACTGTTCCCTGACTGGGTGAGCAAAAGGCAGAGGTGAATTCTGGCGATTACGCATTCTAAATGCACTTGGTGCAAGTATCTTGCTGTGTCCCCGCAGAGTCACTGCCTGTCCTGCCAGCACTCACTGTGAACAGAGGGTGAAATTCACCCCTGTGCAGACAGCTGACACAGCCTTGGCCCCCCTGAGCACTCAAAGGGGTTCTTGTGGGATTTAGGGGGCACGCAGGCCCAGAAGAGCGAACGCAAAATGGGGGCACTAGATGAACCCGGGGTCTAATCCACCCTGTTTTGTGTGTGCCTATGTGGTGATAACAGACATGTCTATAGCGACGTGCCACCAGGCATGCTGGGATAGACTGCACACACCAAATGAGAGAGCCCCTGCCGAAAATGACACGCCAGGGGCTTTCCTGTCTGCATCAAACTCCAGAGCTCGGGGGTATTTCTGCCTCTCCCCTGACTCTGTCAATCTCCATGCAGAGACATAAAAGGTGGGTTTTTTTAATTAATTGGCACCGATTGTGTTCCATGGAAACGCTGTTCAGGAGAGGCAGGAGTATCACGAAGCCATGGGGACCAAGCTGGCTAAATGCTGCTTCTCTCCACATATGCTCTCAGAAAACAAGGTACAAATCTCGCACCTGACCTGTTTTAACCCAGGGTAACACTGGTCAAATGTTCCATTAGATAATTGCTGAACAGAAATTATTCCCAGGAAAACTTTGCCCTGCCATCACAGAGCGCTTCAGCTTATCAAGTGTCCAACTAATCCAACTGTGCATAATGCAGTGAGGGCACTGATCAGCCCATCCTGCTGGCAGACGGCCTCTTGCCATACTCTGCTGCATGAGGTGGAGTTGGGTTAGGTTCCAGGGTGCAGCTAGCTGATGTATTTCTTTAAAGTGAGGCCGTGCCAAACTAACTCCTTATGCTAAGATGTTGCTGTGTCTCTTTCAGTGACAAGACCACTCTTGTTTCCCCAACTCTGCTGTGCTGAACACCTGCCCTTTACTCTTTGCTGTTTGCACTCTGGGGCAGCTTCTAATTCCTTGAAGAAGTAACTCATCTGACTGAACCAGAACCACCCAGCTTGAAATGGTCCAAAGCCCTGACGGCTGGACCAGCCTGCCTTTCTGTGCTGGTAACATGCTGTCTGACTTTTGAGAACTGCATTTCGCTTCTCCATTCAAATTGCTCTACATTCCCCTCTTCCAGCTGGTAAATGTAAAATGCTCTCTGGTCCAGCAGTTTGTTTTCCATCTTGGCGCTCCAGAACAGCCCACAAACACACATGCAGACCCATATCTCTCCAGTGCAGCTGTAGGGTGTGGACCATGACCCAACATAGCTGGAAAACTCAAAACCATATATAAATATATGTGTGTAGTGATGGGTGAGTCAGCATAGATGGAGCTAAGGTGTGCATTTCTATCTATCGGTGTACGTACAGGCATGCACCTTGGCTCCAGCTATGCTCTTTCACCCAATGCTACTGCGCGGGGCGGGGGAATTCTCTGTTAATAGCCTTGTACATTTTGTGTACAGTCCAATCAATACAGTATTTAAGGGAACTTGACCGACTGCTCGGCTTTGCTGGGGATCACGGCACATGAGGAAAGCCCTTTTGGGAGCTGCCTCTGCTGCTGAACTGCCTTATTCTGCTCCAACACATGCTTCTTGTGCATTGTTGCGGGAGCATGGTGAGATGTGGGAAGCTCACTGAGGCCCTCACCAAATCTGACATTGATTCATACATGGGCTTTTGCAGCTGACAATGTGAATTCAACCTGTCACCGATTACAGGAGCCAGAAGTGCACTTGATCACACTACTGTCACAATGCATTAATGGGACATGGACTGGCATTGACAGGAAGGCTTGAGGAATGAGCCGGGGGAAAGGGGGTATGTCAGAGAGCAGAGGGAACTCTGATGCCGGCTTCTCCTCAGAGACACCGGACAGGGTCGGGGGAGCTCATTCATTTCAAAAGCATCCAAGACCTCATCCGTTGACAACTTTGCATCCAAGTCCAACCTTCCTTCTGCATTGTGTGTTGCCAGGTCCCTAGCCTGTGAGCAGATCTGAGAGGTTTTAATGGCTGTGTTTTCAACTGTGTTTCAGGTAGGCGATCAGATGAAACTGCTGCAGAACTGCTGGAGCGAGCTGCTGGTATTTGACCATATCTACAGGCAGGTGCAACATGGGAAGGAGCACAGTATGCTGCTTGTGACAGGCCAGGAGGTAATGTCCTCTCCTTTGATGGGAAAAGCCTTCCAGTGTTTCAGCAGACTGTACCTTTCCACTGCAATTCCTGCATTGCTAAGTCGAGCAACGGCATGAAAGGGTCGGGACAGCACAGCTAATAGCGAGCCTGCATTATTGTTGCAGATGGATTGATGGACACAAAGAGTGAAGCATCAGAGGGGAGCAGGCCCTGTGCCTTTGTCCATTCGTTGGGATACTAACCGGAGCCGGGCGATATGGGGGCCAGTTCCTTCCCGATTTGTAACTGTGCTGCTGCCCCAGTCCGTCCTCCTGTTCACTTCAGGATTTGCAAATCTGCCATATTTCTGCAAAGGAAAATCTTCCCTCTCTCACCATTTATTCCCAAATGGGACTGATGAAAAGTCACTTTTCTTTGCCATTTTTGTTTTCACCCAGTTGAAATCAGAAATTCCACTGCTTCCTCGCTGGGTCAGAACCAATGCTTTTAATCCAAAAGGAAAGCACACGAAAGGCACCATGTGCCTGCTGGTTAATCTGTTGTGCCTTTCCCTTCTCCAGCTGGTTAATCTGTTGTTATTAAGTGTGTTTCATTGCCCTAGTTGTGGTTCTGGTGGCATCTCTCTAGGATCAGAGTTTTGGGTGAGCCTTGGGCCAATTCAGGGGGCTGCGGGGCAACATTTAAAGTGGGGGAGCCATTGACTCCTCCCCCGCTCTGAAATTCCCCCTCCCCCAAGCAATCTAACCCCCCAGCCCATCAGCCCATGGAGCCACACCCTCCAAATTTTAGTGAGTGGACTTGTGAAATGGTGCACAGGATCACACTCAGGTTTGGCCTGGCCAAAAAGTAGTCGGGCCGTGGCCCGCCTGGCTCTGCAGTCTATGGGCTAACTGGTTTTGTATGGCAGCCATTGGAAACTCAGCGGCTTTGCAGGGCTGTAGTGTGAAGTCAGGCCAGCCTGGACAGTTTTGGTTGCTTAGCTTTAAATGTTGGGGCTGGTTTGAACTTCAGACTCCAGGATGGGAGCCCATGGGAACCAAAATCCATCTCCGTAGTTTCAGACAATCTCAGCTACATGGAGCCCAAACTGGGAAGAAAAAATGGGTGACTTTTGTCTTACTTCTTTCACTCTGGTGAAGGCCCTCCTGTCCTGTCCCGCCTCCTGCGTGAACTGAGGCTGACCCAAGCAGATGCCTGGTGTTTTGTTTTTGCTGGGTTCCGGAATTGTTTTTGCACAAGGGGAGAAATAATGATCTGTAGATAGACCCAAGCCATCCCCGGAGCGCAGGCGGCCGGCATGTACTGCCTTCCAGCCAGGGGAGAATTCTTGGGTTTGGAGCAAAATGTTTCTCATAAGAAAAATCAACAGTCATGTCTGTATTTACAGAAATTGGTGTGAGAACAGACCAGCTCTGTTTGAATAGTAGATTTTGCAGGGAACATGGGAACAAAGTCTCCCCAGAATCGCAGCCTGATCTTCCAGCTATTCCCAGGACAGCATTGCTGTTGTGCAGTGAGAGCTCCCTCTTTAAACACAAATTAGAATGAATAATAACCCAGAAGATTGCTATTTTCTCTTGTGTGTCTCCAAGTTACCCCTGTTTATTCTCTAAAGTGAGATTCACCCTGTCCAGAGGACCTGTGCAGCACCATTTGTGATGCCGTGGGACTTAAGTAGTCTCTTGGGTTTATACTGGCTACCCAGGGATGAATTTCACCCTGACTCCGCAGTTTTGCTGCCTCTGTCCTGTAATGTTTTAGCCACAAGCCAGAACTGGCTGCTGCTCCCTGCCCTCCTGGGAATCAGGGACATCCATCCCCTGAGAGCCATTGAACCAAACTGTAAACCCTGTATGTGATGAAAACCGCTCCAAGCCAGTGGGTGCGGCAGCTCCCCCTGCACCCCTAGTTCCAGCACCTACGGCCTGTGCATGCAGCCAAGCTGCCCTGCAGCTATAGTTTGGCTAGCTGAAAACCCTGCCAAGGAGTAGTTTGTTCCCCCCCCTCCACTGCCATTTCCTTGTGATAATCCAGCCAGAGAGCTGGAATAATTCTAAATCCCATTCAGCCAGTCTTATGGCGGTGGGGGACACTGTGAGGACACCTGTCCTGCCAGTACCATTATTGTTTCAGTCACTTAGGGTGTATTCACCCTTAGGGTGCAGAGGGCTAGTACAAGACCTAGGCACTACCAAAGTCCTGCCTTGTGCTGGCTCCTCCGCTGGGGGGTGAATCTCACGAGAGGAGTCTTTTCAAGTCCACCTCCAGACCCACTGCGGTGTTGGCTATTTGCTGTCCCTAGGGCAAAGAGCGTGGCAGGGGGTTTAAAATGAGCAGCTCATGCCCTCTCCACAGGCAGGACATAGCTAAGAGACACGGTGGGGTCTCGACCCTGCTCGATGACTCGCAGTGTGGTACGCACCGCTCCTCAGGCCCTTGCAGGGTGTGATGCTCCAGGCCGCTGAGCCCGGCTTCCTTCTTTGCTTTCAGGTGGAGATGGCGACAATCGCGGCTCAAGCGGGGTCCAACCTGAATAACCTGGTCTTGAGGGCACAAGAACTGGTCCTACACTTGCATGCGCTCCAGGTGGATAGACAAGAGTTTGTGTGTTTGAAGTTCCTGATACTCTTCAGTCTCGGTAAGTGCCCCAGAAGGGACTGAGTTCTGCAGGGTGCCGCGGGGGAGACACTGGAACGCAAAGCTAGCAAAGGGAAAGGCGGAGCGGCTGCTCTCTCGCATCGTGCCCGGTTGGTGGAAGCATGGAGAGCTGTTATTAGTGACAGGTTTCAGAGTAACAGCCGTGTTAGTCTGTATTCGCAAAAAGAAAAGGAGTACTTGTGGCACCTTAGAGACTAACCAATTTATTTGAGCATAAGCTTTCGTGAGCTACAGCTCACTTCATCGGATGCATACTGTGGAAAGTACTTTCCACAGTATGCATCCGATGAAGTGAGCTGTAGCTCACGAAAGCTTATGCTCAAATAAATTGGTTAGTCTCTAAGGTGCCACAAGTACTCCTTTTCTTTTTGTTATTAGTGACTGTTCTTATTTACTCGTGGCCCAGGAGCACCGAGAGACCCCCGCCATGACCGAGGGCGCATAGTGCCAAGCACTCTGTGAAGAGATAGTAAAAGACAGTCCCCTGCCCCAAAGAGACAATGAAGAGGGGGAGAAAGGGAGTATGGTTCTCTCCATTTCACAGGGGGAGTGAGGCACAGAGAGGCTGCATGACTAGTATCCTGTAGCTTGTATCCAGACAGAATGTGACTTGTTTTTAAGCTGACTGCACCTCCTCACGGGTGTGTCCCTTGGAAGCCTTTCATCCTCCTGGTAACCCCTCCAGAGATAAGGAGTTTGCACCACAGACACATTGGTGCCTCCTTGTTGAAAATCCTCCCTGAACACCTCTCTGCTGTCTGACGGCCAGCGATCTCTCACTGTGGTGAGAAGGGGGTCAAGCTGCAAATCACCAGGTGCTAAGTAACAGTTCTCTGCAGTGCTAAGGGGTAGCAGAGATTCGGGGGAGCAACAGAGAGATGCACACAGGAGCAAGGCAGTCAGCAGGATATGGGATCTAATCTTCCCCTGGCAGAGGATCTCAGCTTGGTGAAACACAGCCTCCAGGGTATGTCCGCCCAGCACTGGGAGCATGTGTCTCAGTGCAGGGAGACAGACATGGGCTAGCTCTCTTTGTTAAAAATCATAGCACAGTGGCACGGGCACTGGCGTGGGCTAGCTGACTGACTACAAGCCCGCCGATCCCCTGCATACATAATTGGGTGGCCAGCCCAAGCCACTGCCCTTGCCACCTTGACCACACTCACGCCCCTCTGTCACCCTGCACTGGGAAGCGTCCTCCCAGCTGCTGTGGGGATGCCTTGGTGGGCTAGAGGGTCCCTACGCTGCTCATGGGTCAGAGGAGTGCTCAGGCACTATGGGCCAGGAGAAACATACAGACAGGGCCTGCTGCTCCTGTCAGGGCGGAATAGCTAGAGATCAGAAGCTGGTTTCTAGAGACATGAGGCCCCTCCGCTCCTGCTGATGTGTGTTCTGGGATTCAGAGCTGCTTTGGGATGAGCTGCTCTGAGCAATCCCCTGGCTCCTGCTCGTTTCTGCCTGCTTAGTGCAAGGCGCTATTCAGAAATGTTTAAGTCCTGCTGGCTGGCTGAGACCAGCTCTCCCCTGTGTCGCCCCCCACGAGGGCTAAGATCTGCCAGGGTCTCTGCTGGGAGTTCCTGGAACAGCAGGTGCTAGAGCATTTTGGACAGAGGGCACTTGGCCTCTGTGGCCTGCCAGAGCCAGGGCTGTGCTGCCTTCAGGGCACTGTATAAAGTGTCACTCAGGGTGTTAACCGACCACCACTGTGGCAGGGCAAGAGACACTCAGAGGTGGATAAGTATGCGGCAGCCGGAGGTGATGGGCATTGGGCACTGAAGACATGGAATGAAATGAGCACATGGGTGAAGCAGAGTTTGCATCGAGGGAGGGGGGTGCCATGCTGGAATTCAAGAGAAGAGCCTTTATTTGAGGGGATCCTTAATAGCAGCCAGAGGTTTGCAGTGGGTGGGCCTTCCCTGGGGTGCTGTATGCCATGAGGCCTTCTGCTCATGGCTCTAGCTTTCTCTGCACAAAGAGCCACTGGCTTTCCCGGGGGCCTGGGCCCCAGAGGGGAGGCATAGGGCCAAAGGGTTCCAGAGGGCCAGTGCTTCTTCCTGTTCAGTACTGCAGGCTGCTCTGTAGATGATGGCTTTCTGGGGCGGTAAAGACCAGAGGTAGCAGCACAGATGACAGGTCTTGGCGTGTCCCCCTGCCCCGAAGGTTTGCTAGATGTCTAGGAACCTGCCAGGCGCAGCTGGACAGTGGGCACGTCCCCGCTGCGTTCTCTGAGTCGCCGAGCCCAATTCAAAGCTTCTCTGATGTGGTGGAAACTAAAGGGAAGCTCTCATCAGCCCTGGTCAGAGCCGCACACAAAAATCGCTGTAACCTGTCATTATCTGTAAGTCTGTGGGAGGGGAGCGTGGTGATTACAATGTAGAGTCTAAAGGGAGCGCCAGAGACAAACATGCTGAAAATAAACCTGCTGAGCCCGCAACAGCCAAAGCGCTAAAAGTTAATTAGGCAAAAACCTTTGTAAAATAGCTTGTAATTTTATCAAGAACAAGGAGGGACACAAATCAAATGACGACTCCTCACCTTTGCCCCCCGAATCTCTCTCTGGGGATGCAGCACCTCTGCCTGAGACCCGGGGCTGTTTGCAGCCGCGCGAGTTCCCAGAGGCTCGTCCCACTGTGGTGTTTTCCAGGGGCTAGTGTTGTCGCAGGGCATCACGCTCCCGGAGGAGGAGTGGCCACGCACAGCCTGGGCTGAACAGCGGCTGGTTAGATTGCTGCAGCAGCAAGAAATTGCACAGGCTCGGGGGCTGTAATGTGAGCGTATTAGGGCTTCAGGACAGTTTCTGGCCAGTGCTCTGTGCCCCTCTCAGCACCTGGCATCCCTCCTCATTCTGTGCGTATTTATTTGTGTTGCGGTGGCGTCTTGACACCCAGCCAGGGCTCAGGCCTCCATCCTGCTAGGGGCTGTATACAGGCATATAATACGAAGATGGCCCTGGCAGTATAAAATGAAAGACAGCAGGTGGATGCAGCGTAGCAGTGAAGGCAGGCACCCGGTGACAGTCCGCTGGGTCTGAGCTGTGTGACGAGCAGCAGTCACCGTGCACCAGCTGCTGAGCGAGTGTTGGCATCGCAGCAGAGGTGAGCTGCGAGGAGAGAATTGAATGAGGACAATGAGAGGTGGCTTTGCAGGCTGAAGTTATTCACAGCTCTCCCTCCCCGTCGGGGACCTCATCCTGAAAAACGTGTAGGCATGAGACTAACTTTGCTCATGGAAACAATCCCATAGATATCTGTGGGGCTATTCACAGGAGAAACTAATATTCACCAGCAGAAATGTTTGCAGGATTGGATCCATGTACAGCAAAGCTGCTGCATGAATGACACTGGGCCATGCTACAGCTACAGTTGGTTATTTTTAATGTGGCAGCTGGTACGAATACATTCCATGGGGCGAGCCCTTCAGAGAGCGCTTGGGTGAGAAGGGGGAGCATTAGACAATGTTATTTCAATAGGGCCTGTCGAGGCTCAGAGCCCCATCATGGGAGGCGCTGGACAGACACGTAACAGAAAGCTTAACAGTCTAGATGACCAGATAATATACTGACATCCCTCTGCCTCCCTTGCCTTGCAGCTCAACAGAGAAATTTTTAAAGCAAAAATATTTTAATTTTCATCAGAGTGTTTCCCAGAACGTCCTTTTCTCCCCCTGAGCCCCAGAAAACAGTCGTCCTGGCGAAAGTAAAGTGGTGGGTAAGATCCCACCTTGGTCAGCATGCAGGGGCCGGTGCAGGCTCGTTCCCCATCCGGCATTAAATAGGGCCTGTTTTGGGCAGTGAAACAAACTGGCTGATAGGGCCTTTACAAAACAGCCGTGTTGACAGAGCCTGGCGCAGGGACTGGCCCTATCTCGCTGGATTGGCGTCAGAGGAATGCAGGGCAGGGAAGCGCAGACTTCTCATGATAGAGCCACCGTCTCGGAGTCTGTGGTAAAAGTAACTCAGGCTGATTCACATAGTTACTTCTCACCTAGACACAATATCCCCAGCAGCCACTGGCTGGGAGAGCTGGCCCTCCTGCTTGGCCCGGCACATTTCTGGGGGCCTTGCCACAGCCTTTGCCAGCCCCTTTCGCTTGTGCATCGGCCTCCCGTCTCGAAACCCCACCCCTTGCCACAGTTACCATAGCAACACGCAGCTACAGGACCGAGAGCCTGCTGCAGGTGCAGGCTGCTACTGATCCCGCAGGCGTCTAATGCTCGCCTGGCTATGGTCCCGTGCCCAGGCAGAGCGCCTGCCGGGGCTGCCTTGCCCCCCGGCACGTGCACGGCAGAGGCCAGCGGCGTTTATCTGTCACTCGCCTTGGTGAGTGAGAGGGGTGGGTGGGCGGCTCTGGGGACTGACAGCCTCTGTTCAGCCACAGAACAGGGACAGCCTGGGCATCCGCAGGGCACGCGTCCCCCAGTGTGCCCACCCTGGCCTGGAGACCCTGCCTGGGGGAAGTGCCCGGGGCACTGCCAAGCCTCCGCATAGCTCTGTCAGAGCCAGAATCACCCCTGTGGGTTTGAGGCATCTCATCAGCACCTTTCCCTCCTCCCCAGGCCTTACCCGCATGGCCTCCATCCCTGTGGTCTCCTCCTCTCCCACTTCCCTCTCTCCTCCCTGCCCTTCCTGGTGACAAACAAAAGTCCCAAGGAAATGAAGTCCTGTTTGCAAAGGTGGGTGCTGCACTTGCTGGGGGGTTGAGCTGGCTTTGTCTGACCGTGGCCCACCTGGCTGACTGTTTGCCTGCCTATAATTGTCACTGTGTTCCTAGGGTAGGTGCGGATAATAAGGGATGTCTCCTCTGGCTAGTTTAGCACGTTGCACCCTCGCCAAAGGATGCCAGCGTTCCTTAGCTCTGAGTAACACCTTCCATTCTCATCCAGCCTGCGGGAAGGCAGATAAGTATCCTTACCCCCGTGTTATAGACGGAGGAAGTGACTTGTTCAGGCTTACAGTTGGCTGCAGAGCTCTCAGATCTCACCTCAGCCCAGTAGATCATGTTCCCTCTTGCCCTATAAACACGGATCTTCTTGTTGTTCATTGGTGTGCCAAGGGCCTTTAGAGAGAGATTTAAAAAAACCAATGGGCCTAAATTTTCAAAAGATGCGTGATTCTGGGGGGCCCCAGTCTGAGGCTCCTTCAGAGGATCCTGTTTTTCAGAGGGCAAGTGTTCAGCACTTCCTGAGAATCAGGCCCATTTAAGGTGTCCCAGATTGTCAGTCCAAAATTGAGACACTGCTCACTTTGGCAAACTGAGCCACTCTCTCCTGCCCACTTCCCTGTGAGGAGTTACAGGTGGGAGTGGGGAATAACAAGCTGTGTGGTGTAGTAAAGTTGTGTGCCTTATATTACAAAGGCAGTGAGCTCAAATGCTGTGAGGTTATTGCTCTTAGAAATGGGTCACACCTTTGATTCCCTCATTGCCAAATGGATCACTAACTTCTCCGTACTTTGTGAGCTTTAATGAGCTCCATTGAATATTCTCCATTGAATGAAAATATTTACATGCTTGTTGCTCCGGGAACAAACCAAGAGGTAGATACAGTCCAAGGGGTATATTCTGTGCACATTTAATGCATAGAACCAGCGTTGCCAACTCTCCTGTTTTTAACACAAGTCTCACAATATTGGGTGTTTTCTTAAAACTCCAGCTCAGGGAGCCAAGTGATTGATTATGTGAGCATCTCAGCTTGTAGCCCTCAGAGTTGTGGAGAGGAACTTGAAATCTTGACCTTTGCGCACCTTAAAAGCTCTATAAGCTAGAAAGTAAATAAGAAGAACCCCACATTTATTATTTTAAAAAATCATGATTTGGAAGCTAATCTCATGACTTTGAGAGGCCCAGTCATGATTTTTGCACACTTAGGATTGGTAATAGTGGAACATCTCATGGCAGAAGGTGTGCGTTGGTTATCATGACACCGTTGAATGCTGCGTTGGTCTATTATGGAGTTAGGCTCCCACCGCCAATGCTGTTTCCTAACTGTCTCTCAGGCCCTTTTGGAAATCACAGCCAGAGCTTTCATCGTCCATGTTTTGCTGTTGACCAAGAGTACTTGGTTATGCTCCTGGCACATTCAGGGCTTAATACCATAAGAATTTCTCCAGCTGTGAATTTTACACTAGAAAATTCCCATGTCTGCAAAGTACCCAATGTGCAGCTCTATGGCACACAATGATTGAGGTCTGATCCAGTTAGGGACTCGACCTGTGCTATTTAAAAGGTCTGTTCACCCTTCCCATCAGCTAATTCTGCTGAGAGAGAGACGGGATAGAGTATGATCCACAATATTTCACAAAGCCACGTTTCATCTGCATTCAGAGTCCATGGGCTTAATTTTGCCCTGGGCAATGTCACAGGTGGGGAGTTGGCCTGGATGTAGCTGATGGCAAAATTTGCCCTAATAGCTCTGGCAGGAGAAAAGAAACTTTAGAGATCAGTGAGTGGAGTAAATGGTTACATTAGCATGATACAAGTAGGGCTAATTTGTACCACTCCTAAGTTCTGGCCTGGTACATGGGGGTTTATGAACCCTAATAGCAATTAGGTATTATATAGGATTATTTTTTAACAGATGTGCTCTAGGATATAGCTCACTTAACTGGGCTGCTCAGCAGGTCACCCCTGTTCAAATCTGGCTGGTTTATACTGATTTCTGTAGCTCCCATCTCTGTGCGACTGGGCTCTCCTTGGGAAATGCTGGTGAGCAGACACATATTCAGTCCTTGATCCTGCAATGGGGTCCAGGCATGAAGCAGCTTCCCTGCCTTCAGAGTGGCTGTGTGTGATCAAGACTTAGCCCAGAGCTGATGAGAAGGAGCCGCTCCCGGCGCCCGAGAGCACATTTATAACCTTCCATCTCACTTGTTTCCTTTTGAAAAAGCTGTTTTAAAGTACAAGAAAATTAAATACGATAATTTGCTGTTTAAACAGTGATAAGGCTGTGACATAAACAGAACCCAGACTAGAAAATAAAAGGGCTGGAGGCTTGGGATGGCAGAGCCGATCTGAGGAGAGATGGGAGTCTGGGGGAGACCCTAGCTCCTTCCCCATTCCCCCAGTGGGAGCAGATGTTGTGGTGGAGTATCCCAGGCTCCTGCTCTCCACTCTGGCTGTGCCCATAATAAAAATCCTACGGTAGTATCCTCACACATTGTAGGAGGGTAGCAGTACCTTGCAGGGCTGGAGCGTTTTATTAGGCTAGGGTGCTTTGCCAGCCCAACCCCGTTTGAACAAACCAATCTGTGTCAGGATCCTCACAGGAAACATTCCCAGTCTGGTGCCACTGCTCCTTGTTTGGGACATGGGAGGCACGGGAACAGCAGCCTCAGCTTGGCTTATTCCTTTCCTCGGTGGGCATTTCTGCTGAATTCCCATTGCCTTTCCTGGGATGAAATGTCAGTGGTGGCTCCGAGGGTGATAAGCCCCAGCTTCAGGGTGGCCACGGTTTAAAATCCTGTCTCCATTGCATGCGTAGAGCAGGCAGAAAAGAAACCTTTCCAGAAGTTAAGTGAACATGCCTCTATTGCTGTGCGTCGTGCTAAGTCTATTACATTTCTTCTTCTTTTTTCTTTCTCTGTGGCTTTCCGGGAAGGATGTGCAACAATATGCGGTATTTTCCTATGTCTCATTTTGCCCCAAATCCAACTTTTTCTCTCCATGATGCAAAGCTCACTTGGAGCAATAAGAACATAAAAATGGCCATACTGGGTCAGACCGATGGTCCATCCAGCCCAGTGTCCTGTCCCTGACAGTGGCCAGTGCCAGTTGCTTCAGAAGTAATGAACAAAACAGGGCAATTATTAAATGATCTCCCTTGTCGTCCAATCTTAGCTTCTGGCAGTCAGAGGTCTAGGGACACCCAGAGCCTGGGGTTGGGTCCCTGACCATCTTAGCTAATAGCCTTTGATGGATCTATCCTCCAGAAACTTATCTAGGTCTTTTTTGAACCTAGTTATAGTTTTGGCCTTCACAACATCCCTGGCAACAAGTTCCACAGGTTCACTGTGCATTGTGTGAAAAAGTGCTTCCTTCTGTCTTTTTTAAACCTGCTGCCTATTCATGTCATTGGGTGACCCCTAGTTCTTGTGTCATGGGAAGGGGTAAACAACACTTCCCTATTCACTTTCTCCTCACCATTCATGAGTTTATAGACCTTTATCATATCCCCCTTTAGTCATCTCTTTTCTAAAGTGAACAGTCCCACTCTTTTTAATCTCTTCTCATACGGAAGCTGTTCCATACCCCTAATCATTTTTGTTGCCCTTCTCTGTGCCTTTTCCAATTCCAATAGATCTCTTTTGAGATGGGGTGATCAGAACTGCACGCAGTATTCAAGGTGTGGGCGTACCAGGGATGTATACAGTGGCATTATGCTATTTTCTTGTTTATTATCTGTCCCTTTCCTAATGATTCCCAACATTTGGTTCGCTTTTTTGACTGTTGCTGCATATTGAGCCAATGTTTTCAGAGAACTGTGCACGATGACTCCAAGATCTCTTTCTGGAGTGGTAACAGCTAATTTAGACCCCATCATTTTGTGTGTATAATTTGCCCGTCGCAGGCTCAGCTGTGGAGAACAGGATTGCATATTACGTGTAGGATGTAATTGCCTTTAACAAGAGAATTTCCACATTTACCACTCTGCCACAGCACAATCAAAGCCAACGCCACAGACACAAGAGGCTGCCATTTGAGTTCTAAATAGATTTCTCTCCTGAGCAGGTAAAGAGGTTTAATTAAAATTAGGGCTTCTCAAAATAGCAATATTTATGAGGACAGCACAGGTTAGCTTTGTTCTACAGAAGGGCTTAATAGAGCCTTAATGGATTGACCTATCATTCGATTTCATGACTTATATTCATGAAGCAGCTCCTCTTGGGGAGGGGAGTAAGAGAGGCTTTTATAGCCCACATTCCCTTAAGCGTTTGCAATTTATCAGCAGCTTCTCCCAAACAAAAGGAGCTGTGAATAGGAAGAACACTTGAGGGCATAGAAATAATCCCAGGCATATCTGTATGTGTGATTGGCTGCTTTGTCACAGGACAGAGTCTTTGCAACTGCTGCAGTGTCTCTAAATGAAGTGAGTCAATGTTATTTGGACAACATTCTTTATTCATTGCAGGAATGAAAAGATTATTCAAATATTCAATTAACCAGTGAATAGGGTCTTTCTGAGAACCAGGTGAGTTCATCAAGTAGAACTAGCTATTGTTGAGCCAACTCAGGGTATAGATTTGACATTTATCAATATAACTTCTGTTTTTTTAAATGACACTCATAATAACCTTATGCAGATAAAGAGATTTCATAACAACATGCTGTAATATAACAGAGACGGGCGCGTTACGAACAAATGTGCCACAGGAGTGACAAGGGAATTCTGATCTGATAAAGTGTATGTTATACAGAATCTCAGATACTTTGTGACTATGCTACACAGTACAAAGCAACAGTGAGATGGGAACGGCCCATTAGATCATCGCCGTGTCCAGCCCTCAGCCAGTTCAGGATTGTTCCCTATGGCATATTCTTGGGGGCTTTATTCATCTGACTGGAGCAATGAGGCTTCCGCCACTTCCCTTATGAGACCGCTCCTCAGTCTGATAGGCCTCCGTGATAGATATTTACCGAAAAAGGTTGCAACTCCTTTCAGTTTAGGCCCCGGTTCAACAAAGCACTTAAACACCTGCTCACCTTAAAGCCTAATGGCACTTAAGCACATGCTTGGCTGCTTTGATGAACTGGGGCCAAATTTCAGTTATGCGCTGATTCTGAGTTCCCTTTTTCCAGACCATGTGGAGGTATTTATTAAAATTAAAACATTCGGAAAGGGCAGTGGGCACTGTAGCCATTGTGAGGCAGAGCAGATTGTGTCACGGCTCTTTGTTAGGGCTTTTCAGCCCGTTTTCATTCCAGGTAACTGCTCATATCAAAACCAGCTGGAAACATTTGTGCAGTAATAATGTGTGAGACTCTGTATCAAGCGCTTGCTACAGTCTAGCTACGTTGTATCTGCTGCATTCCTTTCCATCATGGAGGGGCCACTCCTGTAGCCCCTCACTCAAATAAACATTTACAGAAGTAGTACCATTGATCTGCTAAGCCTGATTCTCCATCACTTCCAGTAATGGTATCCAATGACTGAGTTCATTCTCCAAAAGCCTTGGGGTGCTTATCCTACTGGCCTGCTGATCTGTATATATTTAACTTTTCCAAGTACTCTATGACCTGCCTCTTATCATCCTGTCTCCATTGTCTATTCCAGACTTTGTTTTATTTTGCTTGTTGGAGACAGATTCCAGGAAGAAGTTCAGTAGCTCATCCATCTCAGAAGCACATACTTGATGATTGTGTTTCTCTCCACACATACCAAGAGACTTCCTTTGCCATCACTGCTTCTCATCTGTCTAATATACTTTTTAAAGTCTTTAATCCATTTGGGTAGAACATTAACTCATTCTACTTTTCTGCAGCTCTAAAGCCAAATTCAGTCTTGGTGTAAAACCCTACGGCAGTCAATAGAATTACCCCAGGAATTTGTACCCTAATCTTTTCCCTGTAAGTCACTGTGTATTCTTGCTCAGTCCTTTCCCTGGGCAATTTCTGTTACAGATTCCTTTGTATTACAGACTTTTGAGGCAGTCTCGCGTGAAGGCATTTCCAGGGAACTGCTGAGTCTTTATTACACTAAGATCTAATAGTGTCTATAATGGGTAGAAGGAAACCTCTGGGCCCAAACACTCCAAACTGCCATGCTCCAAATCTGGACCCAATTCTGACTCTTCACAATATTCAGCTTCAAGACGTTTGAGCTGCCATCTCTCATCTGAACTTGAACCTAAAAGGGCTAGTTGCCGAGGCCCATCTCTCCACTGGATACATGCACACAGACGTAACAGATTTGCTATCAGACATAATGGCACTTGTGGCTGCAGCTCCACCAAGTACAGGCAATCCTGTTAACTCCATCAGCCCAAATGTTTTCAGAGCGGATGTTTATAGCACGGTCTCATGTAAGTCGGGTCTCAGGTATGATCATTGTGTACTTCTGTAGTAGCCTAATAACATGGAGTATGTTTAGTGCCATTTTACCAAAGCCTTTGTTAAATACACACATCACCCAGATTTCAACATTAGATTTAAAAAATGAAATTAATTAGCCGAACAAAAAATGGAAAACTCAAATCTTCTGTATTTTCAAGTGCCAGAATAGCATCCTGCCACCCGCTGGGAAGAGTTGTCGTAAAACTCCTTAAAGGACCTGGACTGGCCAGAAAGACTAAAGCCATGCCTACGCTACCACTTATGTTGGCAAAACTTATGTCCCTCAGGGGGCGTGAGGAAAAAAGTGGTGGTGTGCCTAACACTGTCAGTGAGAGAGCTTCTCCCGCCAACAGAGCTACTGCTGCTCGTGGAGGTGGTCTTATGTCGTCGGCGGAGGGCTCTCTCCCATCGGCCTAGAGCGGCCACATGAGCGGCCTCGCAGTGGCGCAGCTGCATCGGTACAGCCGTGCCACTGTAAGCTCGCTAGTGCAGACATGGCCTTGGTGTAAGAGAGAGCAAACAAGAGAAATGAACTGCACGTTAGATTAGCTCAGTGAAGCCAAACCCTTCCCTTGGGATCTGACTAGAGTACAATTAAGTGCTGACATTTGGATAACTCATTCTGATTTTTGTCAAATTACCACTTAATACTGATTGGTGGCCAGGTTCTGGGTCTATCTCACCTCAACGGTGGTACCTCCATCAGAACACATCCCACTGGAGCACTGGGCTCAGCCTTGTCCTGGAGGAAGAGGTTCCTCCTCGCAGTGAGCAGGATCAACCCTGCTTGGCTTATGAGGTCACAGTCCAAGATAGCAGAGCCGCAGATCGTGGAAGTGAGATGGGTCTCTATGGCTGCCGGGAAGTACCTGACTGAAGAGTGGCTTGATATAGAAAATAGGATTACAGTCAGGCATTAGCCCCACTAGGGACAGACGAAAGCCAGGGTGTGGGTTTGTGTTTTCTTCTCTCACAAACAGCAGCGAGTGCTTTTAAGTGATTATTTTATCATGATCTTTTACCAGGGCGGCATCCTGGTCTTATTGATTTGAAATCCACAGCAAGGTGTGCAGATTATAAGGATAATCTGGGGGTGCTCATGTAGCTCCATGTGCTAGGAGCTGTGTCTCTCAGTAGCTAGGTGGTGTCTCCGCACCGGAGAGCTTTCTGCCTTGCATTTCAGTAAGGCCAGTTCCAGGCAACAACAGTGTTACCGGAGAATTGTTTAGACACTTGCGAGGCATAAAGGCTCAGGGTTACTATGTTTGCTGAGCTCTGTTGCCACATTGAAAACACCAGGTTTATCAGGGAATTAAGCCAGTCTTTTCATAGACATTCAGAAATGGATGAGCTCTAAGGCTAACGGCCTATAAGATTTTCTTTGATTGTGTGAGATGGAAGTGGGCACAGCAGCCATTAAAAATTCATCAGCTCTAGAAGCTGCAAACTTGCTGACCTGGCAGCTGTTTAGCTGCCTGGATTCTGGCTGTACCCCGCTGGCTCTGCAGTATCCTCCATGGTTCTGCTCATACAAATGAGGGATGAAAAGGTCCCTAAAGTCCTCTTGTTGTTCATCTGTCTTCTGCTACTCTGCTTTATAACAAGGGGCAGGGTTCCTGTAGGTTTCTCCCGTCCCTTATACGGTATAAGAACAATTCCATTTTCTAGCTATGCAACTTCGCTCTCTCCCACCCCTTTCTGTGGATCGCAGCCCCCCCCCCCCCCATGCATGTGCATATACACACACTCTCTCTCCCTCTCTCTCTCTCCTGTTAAGCTGAACGTTTTCATCTCCAGTTGTTCCTCTTCCCAGTGCTTTGTACTCGGCTGTATAGCCCTGCTATGACTTGCCCACTTTCATGGTTTGGTGCCCTCATCCCCTTGCGGCAGACTCTCTTTTCTCTCGGGGGCTGACTGATTAAGTGAACACCAAAACCCACCCCGAGGCTGGTCCTGTGTGGCCTTGCTAGTCCCCTCCCTCCAGCCCAGAGTGCTTCCCTCTGACAAACACCCTCTTTCCTCAAGCTCCAAGCCAGCTCCTCGTGCATTCATGAGTCAAGCAGGTCAAAGAACAGGTGAAAAAGCATAACAAGTTTTTTTCACATTTTTTCATAGAGAAAACTCTTTGATGAACATTTGCTGCCCAGCTCTCTTCCTGAGAGTGTCGCCGAGATGCTTCACCACCTTACTAGGGCCTGTGGGATGGTCCACAAGAAACTCTCCCCAAAACTCCTTCCCCTTCCCCACCCCGGTACCTGCAGGATTTGATGGGAACTTGGCAATGGAGCAGGGCTTTATTTCCCACTTGCTGGGAGATCAGGGTTTGGAATTCTCTGTCTCAAAAGTGCTAGTAGATTCAATCAGGTGCAACGATTGTTTGGACAGCAATGGCCTCTCAGTAGAGTACTCACACACGTAAGAACTGGCTCACATGCTCAGCATTAAACTCATTGCTGAATGCGGGGGGCAGGGTGTCGGGATTTCCTCCCTCCCTGTGGCACACTGGATGGATTTAATCTTTCTTTAGAGTACCCAGCAGGGATCAGAGGAGGGTGTGTCTCACAGTCAGTGTCCTACCATTGCAGTGGTGGTGATATAGGTGGAAGCAGAAGGGTGTAAGCATTGCTGTCCTTCAGTCTTTCCTGTCTCCTCCCAGGTTCCTGTTGTCCCTTCATGCTATGCTTTTCCATACAAAAAGAGCAGCCTCTTGTAGACTTAATCACTTTTACTTGAGAGTCAGAAAAACAACAATAATAGGAACGTCCCCGCAGAAGAGCAGCAGGTGTGGGCATCTCCCCTGGAATGCGTGCAGCCGCCCTGGGACTGGAGGAAGTGCTGTCTGGAGCAGCAGTGCAGCGTTCTTAGATACGAGTGTCTAGGTGCATTGTGGGTCCATAATGTGGTCTGATGTAAATGTGACACAGGGCTGCGCTTTGGGCCATTTCATGAGACGCTGCCTTTTGTTTTCCTGTTGCAGATGTGAAATATTTGGAAAACCACAGCCTGTCGAAGGACGCTCAGGAGAAAGCCAACGCAGCTCTGCTGGAGTACACCATCTGCCACTACCCTCACTCCGCAGACAAGTTCCGTCAGCTCCTTCTGCGGCTGGCTGAGATCCGCTCCCTCAGCATGCAGGCCGAGGAGTACCTCTACCACAAGCACCTGAGCGGGGAGGTGCCTTGCAACAACCTGCTCATTGAAATGCTGCATGCCAAGCGGACTTGAGTGTGGCGCGTCCCGACAAGAGACTCGCAGCGGAGCTTCTCAGAGACGTTCCCTGCTGGGAGCATGCAGGAGAGGCAGAAGGAAGCTGGGGGGCGGGCCTAGCGGCACTGCCTGTCCATCGCCGCCTCGCCCGGTGATTATATTTAACCAGTACTATTGGAAAGGTTCAGATGATTTATTTTAATATACAGTAACTCTGGTTTAACAGCTCTGAGACGAATATGTTCCACTCTGTGCGGACTGCCCGTCTGGGACCATTGCCTGTCCTACATTTGGCTTTCCCTGACCACATAGCATCGATTTGGCTTAACACAAATTCCAGGGTGTGGAGGATTAAACCTTAGAAATGGCTTTTCTCTTATTTATGTTCATTTTGACTCATTTTTCCTCAGCAGCTGTCTGCCCTAACCCTGCCCCCTCACCTTCTGCCCACAAACATATCTCAGGACCCCACTTGCAAAGGGGGGAGAGAGAGGTAAAAAGATACCTTGCTGGTTTTAGCCGTCCGACAGGGCAGGGCTTCTCCAAATGATGCTCTGCGGTTGTCGCCACCTCCCTGGGGGTGAAACACTTTGTGGAGCAAGCAATGGGGCTGCAGGGGTTGAGCAGGGAGACTGCCTTGTGGAATAGTTTGCAGAACGGAGATGCTAGAGCCCCCTGGAATGGACATAGACTGGGACATGGTACTGGGGAAAATGCAACCACCTACACGTACCTGGATCCAGCCATTAAATCCAGGGAAGAGAAATGATCATATCACCATCCTGCTCCTGCCCTGTGTCCCAGGGGGGCCTGGGATTTTGGGCCCCAGAGCTCAGGAAAGCCGTGAGAGTCCCATTTTGGGTCAGGAGACAGTGCTTGAGATAGGGTCACTGTGTCACCACAGCCAGTGCACAGCTGCAGCAATAGGCTGCTGACCAGCGTCAGGGGCCTTAGCAGACTTCTGGTCACATTCTGACTGGGGAATCGCCTTGTTCTCGGAGGTCAATATTATAGCACAGCCCCACAGTATCCAAGTGCTGAGAAATCGCAGCTCCTCTGTTCAGTCATTCGTCTCTGCATCTCCTAGCCTGTGTCCTGCACCCCTCTGGGCTGGAAGCTGCTTGCGGGCTGGCCAGGCGAGTGTGCCCCTAGGACAGGCTGATGGACTCCTGCAGTTACATGCATCAGGAGGCTGTTACAGGAAGGAACTGGGAACGGGACAGTGGAGAGCCATCCCTTTCCCCACGAGCTGCCCCATTCCCCGTGGGGCGAAGAGCAGGTGCAGACTCGGACTGAGGGATGCGGGCGCAGTGGAACGTACCATTCCTCATTCCAAGCAGGGTGGAGAGCAGGGTTGCTGGGACAAATTCCTCCCTGGTGTAACTGCACCGGGCTGTTGCTGAGCTGAATGTGGCCGGTTGTGTGTGCAGGGGTGGGCGGCAAAGGCTCCCTTTCTGAATAAGCAGCTTCTTGACTGGCTACAGTGCTGTTTATTCGAGTTTTGTGGCTGGCTAACAGGGAGGGCCAGCACTCACCCCACTCCCAGTCCGGCACAGCAGCGATTACAAGCTCTGCCTCATCCTGCTAATGAGTGTCCAGGGGGCTGCCTGCAGCGGGTGGGCAGCAGGGCACCAGGGACGGGGGGTGTCATCCTGGAGTTTCAAACTGTGCTTTATGGCTTCAGTGCTCAGCCCTTAGCCTCAGGTCGGCCCCGGCACACTGAACTGAAACACCCAGGCATGCCAGGGACGATCCAGAGCGGCTCCATTCCAACCACTTCAGTGACCCTGGTCACACCGGGGAGCAGAGTCTGGCCCTGACGCTGATATTTCAGCAGGGACGCTCGCAACTCCAATGAGCTCTGGCCCCAGCTCTTGGCTCAGCCTCCATCTCCGGGAAGGTTTTCTCCAGCCTCCAGTCCCATCTCACTCTCTTTGGAAGGTTTCCAGCTGCAGCTTCCCTTGCTTTTCTGCATCACAACATTCCCAGTTCCCCACTCAGGTGCTTTCTCGGCCTGGGGCCCAGGCCCTCCTGTTTCTTAAGCCAGCTTCCCTAGCCAGCAGAAATGCAGTTACTGACTCGCTGAAAGATTCTAACATGAAGGCAGGTGAACCCTGGCCACTGGGGTTGGACACGACAGCCCTCATCCCACAGCAGCTTGTTCGGCTAGCACCCCCGAACGTCCCCTTTCAGCCGCTCATTGCTGGTAGTACTGCGACTGGCCCACCAGCTGTGTTCTTGTAATCTAGGGACCAGAGCAACTGGGGTGCAGCTCCCCCAGTCAGAGAGTCAATCAAGAAGCACAGTCTTCTGAACCCACCTATTGGATTTCTCCACATAATGCCTGGTATGTGTGCAGTGGAAGAATTAGCAGGAATGAACAGGGCTGAGATGCGCCACAGGAAATAGACTAGGGGTAAGAGGTAACCATCAAAGGACCTTTTTTTCCTCACCATATCTAATGACAACTCTGACTGTGACATCTCACCAGCTGCTCCGTGCACGCTCTAGGGAATGCTTCCCATGGGCTGGATCCGGGGGAACCTTTGGCAGTAGCCTAGCACCAAATACAATCAATCACCTGAGCACTTTCTTAGTGGAGTCAGTCCCTTTTGACCATTTTCTTTGTTTATTCTACTCAGGTTCTTTTACACTGTGCCCAGCTGCACCATACTGTAGCCTTTCCACTCAGCCTCTCCTGGCTCACTCATGTTGTATTTTCCTCCACATTTTTACTTAGTGTCCCCTCCGTTTTTGGACACTGAAGTCAAAACGAAGCACTTGACCCTGCTGGAGGACTATAGGACCAGGTGGCACAAAGTCCCGGCCCAGGGGTTCTGCAGCTGGGTAATGAAATGGCCACAGCCCTTCTGAGCGTCATGCTATTCAAGCCAGTGCAGGATACAGAGCCTCCAGAGAGAATATGAGAAGAAAGGGGTTTCTTTCCGCTCTCTGGGTCTTCTATGTGTGCATCTGAATTAGCAGCCATAGTACAAATGTGTCGGCCATGTGCATAAAGGTTGCCCTGGGGTTCCTGAGCTGGTTAGTAGGGTTTCTACTCCACTCCCCATTTGCCTGCTTCCTCTGGCTGGGAGTAATTAGACCATAATCTACAGCCCAATGGTGAGACGTCCGAGCATCACCCTGGCCACCCAGCAGTGCATTGCTTCAAGCCCTGGTTAGCAGCGTCTGTCCGTTGGCAGCATGTTCATGTGTGTCAGTTAATAGAGCTTTCCCACCCAGGGAAGTGAGAACAGCTGAAGATACAAGAGTGAGCCCCTTTGACCGTGGATGCATCCCCCTCCCGCTTTAGTTAGCAGGGCAAGGTAAAACCAGAAGGTGCTTTATTTTGGCTGCCACGTTGGCTTACTTCAGGTCAACTGTCCTTTACTATTCCCCGAGCACGGGACCTTTCCCAGGCTCCAGCACAGGCCAGGCTTAAACGACATTGCTGTGTGCTCCCTGTTCTGAAGCTCCCTGTCAACACAGGTCATATTCTTGGTGAATAGCGGCCTTTTGTAATGGGTGGGGTCCGATATATTTTCCATTCCAGGTGCTTGTTTAGAGTGGACTTTTGTACCCAGAGAAACGCGGTGTCTCCTGAAGTTTGGCGCTTTGCAGGCCTTGTGCACTGCTGCCGCCTACCTTCCTGGCAGAGTTTTGTGACTATAAGCAGCTCATTTTCTGGAAGCTTATTAGATGCAGATGAGCATGTTTGTTTCTGCATTTCGACATGTTCATGCATTTGCCTCTCCACGGCCGTGGTTCAGTTTCACTTTGTATTTTGTGGATTTAAGGAGCTGGGGAATACGGTTTGGGCTTTAAAATATGTTTTATTTTCAGAAAATGCAAAGTGTCCTTAAGTGTCTCTCTCCCCTCCGCCCTCTCCATTCCCTCTCTGGCAGGAGGTTGTTAGCAATGTTCTTGTCAGGATCAAACCACTGTAATAAATTTTGCAATTCACTTAAAACTACAGGTTCTGCCTTTTTTTTAAATGTATTTCTAACTCCTGCTTGCTGGGAGGCTGTTGCTGTCACATCTCATTCCATTGCTGCTTTCTGCAGCAGAGCAAAGAACTTTCCTGGGTTCCAACACCGTGCAAACTGAAGGGCAGATGATGACGTTAAACAGTGCTCAACCCTGATGGTACTTGCCTGGGGTTCCTCTTCTTTGTAACTTAGCTGGTATCCTTAGGAAGAATAAATTAGAGACGAGGGTTGAATTGGTTCCAAGGAGCCACCCAGGTCCCGGCTCTCAGTTTGCCTGAACCTTGGGGATATTGTGTGGGAGTCGCACCTTCAAGCCCGTTGCTCTGCCGCAGCTTATGCCGGACCTCGGGGGCAATAGGCATTGCCCACCTGAGCCCTCTTCATGAGCAGGCAGGCAGGACTGTGACACTCGTACTCGTGGAGAATATGGCTCACATCTATGCACAGGCACGTTTGTGGCTCTTCTCTCCATAGAATCAGAGTGGCTTTGCCAAGTGACCCTAACAAGTGATCTTGAGAGCAGCAGGGTTTAGGGGAGATAGTTAACTTAGGCACTAACCACTTGACATGGCTCTTAGTTATAATGATCAGGCTGTGCTAGGCACACCAAGCCAGCAAAATCCCTTCTCATACACTGTAAGAGCTTTTAACACCACACATCCCTAGGGCGAAAACTCATAGCTAGGCGACAGCAAAGCCCAAATAACGGCCTGCATGTACTGTGACTCAACGTGCACCTGTATTCGTACTCACAAACCCTGCAGCTGTGCCTGTGGGTCAGCAACATGCGCACACAAACAACTGGCTGGGCAATTGCTGACACTGTCCAATAATGGTAACTATGCATAAAGCCCTGCCACAGGGTCTTCAGGCACCTGGTGTGAAAATTTGGGCTCAAAGGTCATGCAGTGGAGTGTAATTAACCAGGAGGGTTTCAAGGCCCTGAGCCAAAACCCAACTGAAATCAGTAGACACACTCCCATTAACTCCAGTGGGAGCTGGATCAGACTGCAAGAGGGGAGACAGCATGAAGAGAACGGCCTCCATGCTGCACTAAACCAACACTTGCCTCAAAGCTAACAGACGTCACACATGCAAGGTGCAGTGTTGCTGGAGCTCTTACAAGCAACTGCCCAAGGTCTGGCCCCAGAATACTAGCAGACGAAGTGATTCCTGATGATAGTTGGAAAGTGCTGTGGGAAGAACGCTGCTTCAGGAGTATACTCAGCTCCTGACGGGCCACACGACAGCAGAACCAGGTAGTTTCTATTATTACTTTAGTGCTACCACGGGGAACACGGATGACGCTGGCAGGAAGTGCCCACAGTGTCTTCACTCAGCACTGGGATTGTCCGGGTACCAGCTGAACGAATTAGGTAATAATGCCTCTATTGGCCTATGGGCCTGATTCAGGAACACAACTAAGCACATGCTTAAAGCCCTGCTTTGCTGAGTGGGGGTGGGCCAAAGACCATGCTTAACGTGCTTTGCTGAATCAGGGCTATAAAAGACAGTGTAGTTACCCCTCTGTACCATAGTCTGCTGGGAAAGAAGTGGCCATTAGCTGGAAAGGCCTGCATCCTACACAAAGCGCTCATTAACTCTCAGCATAACCGCTGCATGGGTTACTTTGAAAGGGTTCTGAAAAGCAGGGCCCACGGCTCGGCTGGCCTTTGAGACGGAATATTCGTCCCACTCCAGTGCTGACTCTATGGACTCATTCCAGCTCCAGTCCGTGCTTGGCAATGTCTAAACTATGTTACTGAGCAGAGAGTAAATAGCTTCAGTGAACAACCGTTCAGCTGGGGGCTAGCGTATCACATGATCCAGCGTGTAACAGCCACTACGGGGGCTGGATGGGACCAGTGTCACATCTAGCTGGCCTTTGGACATGCAAAATGGATCAGGTCCACAGGAGTCAGCCACAGCATGAAGGCAGCTTTTCCTTGGAGGTAAAGCTAGAGTGGGCTGAATGCCTGCCTTGCCTGTCATTAAACCAGGGCATATTAACATGCAGTAATGTGACTCTTCATGAGGCTAAACAACGACAAATCACAGAGCCCGGTGTCTTTAAAATCAGCATTTACTCAGCTATAATATGCAGCAAACCTGATACCGAGCGCACGTGTGCTCTATGCCGAGGAACACAGGAGCAGAAATCGGCTGCTGCAAAGACCAGCGAGAGCAGGCTAACACACCCTCGGCCTCTGCGCAGCACTCCACTAGACAGCTGGTAATGAGTGTAGTTCATCCATCTAGCATACAGAGAGATTAAAATTAGCTGGTTTAAAAATGAAAAACCAAACCCAGCTACCGTCTGTCTCAGAGTGCCTGTTTCCCAAGCACCCCGCGTCTAACCCCGGCAGGAGGTGTGATGGCAACACTACAGGTGTCTCGCATTGCACCAGCCCCCTTTGCTGAGGGCAGTGGTGGGCATCCAAACGGTCCTTTACAATGCAGCACTTTGGCTGGTCCTGCTGTTCACCCACCTTGCTTTCCCTTTGCACTTCATGGCCTGCAGGTCATGTTATTGCTGGCCATTTGTGGACACCAGCGGTGCAAGGAGACAAAGCACGTGCAGGTTTGGTTTGTTGTTGTTCATCTACAAGGCCCTGGCTTTTAACCTGGAAGAGCAGGAAAGGACCCTGCTAGTCTCCAACAGCCTACTAACCTCTGCGGCCAGGCGCGAGGGTGTCTTGCTGAACACATTCACCAGGTCTCCACTAATCTTCTCTCACTAACACAGGTTAAGGGGAGCAGGGGGACTTAGGCCTTAGGTGGTCACCCTCTCGGGCTGTTAGCGCATGGCAGGAGCGGTTTATCCGCTGAGGGGGTGAAGCACACTGTCATGTAGCAATGTTAGGAAGGGGAAGGAAGAGGAGGGTGGGGGGCACATAAAGCCCCTTGCGATTAGAGTGAAATAGGGGCTGTCTCAGGGAGACCCCACAAGGCTTCAAGGCTGCTGTTTGTTTGGGCCGCGCATTGGTGAGCTAAGTGAGTCCAGCTAAGTGGCATCCATCTAGAGCTGGGCTGGCCTAGCAAGACAACCTGGGAAATCTACAGTAATTCAGGAACACGCTATTAAAGCCCATTGATTGCAGTACACCCTTTACTGCGCTCTTGAATCATGATCTGGAGAAACTGGGATTGTTTAGTCTGCAGAAGAGAAGAATGAGGGGGGATTTGATAGCTGCTTTCAACTACCTGAGAGGTGGTTCCAGAGAGGATGGTTCTAGACTATTCTCAGTGGTAGAAGAGGACAGGACAAGGAGTAATGGTCTCAAGTTGCAGTGGGGGAGGTTTAGGTTGGATATTAGGAAAAACTTTTTCACTAGGAGGGTGGTGAAACACTGGAATGCGTTACCTAGGGAGGTGGTAGAATCTCCTTCCTTAGAAGTTTTTAAGGTCAGGCTTGACAAAGCCCTGACTGGGATGATTTAATTGGGGATTGGTCCTGCTTTGAGCAGGGGGTTGGACTAGATGACCTCCTGAGGTCCCTTCCAACCCTGATATTCTATGATTCTATGATTCTATAATGCTGAGCTGATGGGCTGACGCGGCCCCCAAAGGGGTGGTCGATACAGTTCCTTCATAGCCGTTAAGGCCAGCGGGGCTCATGGCGAGCAGTCTGTTTGACCTTCTGCAAGGCACAGGCCAGAGACTCTCACCAAGTGATTCCTGCACCAAGCCCAGCACGTCTGGATGAGCAGCAGCAACATGAATGGAAAGCCGGCTAATGCGAGACTAATGTACAAGCATTGCAGGTAAGGGGAGGGAAAGTTTTACTGTGTGTACAGAACACGAGGGGGCTCGTGCAGTGCAAGGGCTACTTTGTGTGCTGCCTTTTAACGTGATGTGCTCAGGCATTAGATGAGTGAGTGGTAAGGAGAGCACGTTACCTTTTCCTTCACTTTGCCTCCAGCCCAGTTAGTGCCTGAAGGCCAGAGCTAACATTAAAGGACTGGTTCTTGCCCTGGCTAGTGAGCCAGAAACGACACTCTTCTAGCTAGAGACACCTAGTTCTGCCCCCATGTTACACCCACCATTTCACAAAGTGCCATGCCCCACTGACTGACTGGCTCATGTTGAGTCTTCAGCCGCCCCAGAGCCCTCCATGGTATTTTCATGGAACGAGTCATTTCGGCTTTTGTCCCTGTATGGAAAGCCTGTGAGCTTTCACTGTTCTAACAGGCAAGAGATGGGGGCAGGGAAAGCTGGCAGAGCCATCAGCCGGCTGGGAAGTGCGACAGTATCACAGCTAGGTTGTGTAGTCTTGCTTCAGTGCGGGGGGCTGGACTTCGTGGCTTTTCAAGGCTCCTTCCAGCCCTACCTTTCTCTGATTACTTAGCAGGCATGCACCCAGTGAGGAAATGGGGCTGCAATCCCCACCTCTCCTGGGGGACACTAACCAGCCTGGGGGCTGGAGGGTAGCTTTGCTCACTAGCCCCACCGAACCAATGAGGTTCCAATCACATTTGGGAAAACAGCTTTCGAGTGGGTGTTTTAGCTGAGCCTTTCAAAGTTTGTCCCTCCCAGTTTCATGGCAGACTAGCAAAGCAGAATGGTGCTACCTAACCAAGGCCCAGAGAGGAGCAGCAGCTGCCCATTAGAGTAGGGCTAATGCCAGGTGCAAGGGAAATGGGTCACGTGTGAATGGCCAGTGAGGAGAAGGGCAGGGAAGCATCCTGCCTGGCAGGATCCCCAGGCCTGCCTTGGTTTTAGCTGCACGTGCCGGAAGTAAAAAGCACAAGTTCAGCAGTTTTGTGGGGGAGGCTGTGGCTCTCCAGGAGGAAATCAAGATGGCCGTTGCGCCTGGCTTCCATGGACCTGCCTTCTGTTTGGAGAGCCCAGGGGGAGAGGGGACTGAGCGTCACCTGGAAAAGCTCCTCTCAGAACCCCTAAATCCAAGGAGAGAGTGCGTTAGTCAGTGTGCAGAGAGCCTCTGTATCCCATCCAGGACGTGCCTTGCTTGGCCCTCTGCTAGAGACGGGGCTTGGGCTACTCACAGAAAAGGGGAGGGGGGCCTTAAGTGTTGCAACAGCAGGGGCATTTAGCCTTTATTTGGTGTGCAAATGTGGCCCTGAAAACCCAAAGCTTCCAGATTATGGATCCAGGAGCCTAGACTCACACTGCACAGCCAGTTCCCCTGGCTTGGTCAGTTGCTGATGCCCCTGTCTCTCTCCCCTCCATCCCCCGCCCCGCCACTGCCTCCCACCCTCACCTCCATCCCAGGTAGACTCCGTGGCTAAGGAGGAGGGCTTCATAACAGACTAGAGGTCACTAAAATAACAGTTTAGAGAAAAACAGTTTGGAGCTATTGTTATTTACTTTTTTGCATAACAATGAAGTTAAAAGGCAAGAATTTTTAACTGATAGAAAGGATGATTAGAAAAACCACCACAGCAAATAATCTGCGGAACTCAATGCCAAGAGGTATCACAGAGGCCAAGTGTTCGGCAGGATTTGCAGAAAGACCCTTACACAGTTATACGAATGAGAACAGCCACAATTACATTGGCCATGATGTCGCTTTACGACGGCTATAAACCCTTCTGCCTTGGGCCATAAAGCAACCTCTGAATGACAGTGGGTGGGAAGAACTTTCTCTTGTGGCAGGCTAGTCCTTAGCTGGCCAGCAAGGGCCTCCTTGCACCCCAGTCTAAAGCATCTGGTGCCAGGCACTGTGAGCAGCAGGCACCAGGCTGGATGGACCCTGTGGCTGTTCTGATGGCTGTATTTGTCAGTATTTATTCCCACTGGCTGTTTCCCTGACCAGCTAAGAAGCAGTCAGATGTCCAGTCAGCTTTTGATACCTCAGATCAATAGGTTATGATTTTTTTTTTAAAAAAGAGACTATTTAATGAGACGTGATTCGTTAGCGCCGCTTAATATTGATCACAGAAGGATTGGGTCATGGAGACAAGCAGACACTTGTTGCTATGTGTGGCTTAGCAACATACACAATGTATTCAAAGGGAACAATGAAATTATCATGGGGAAACAATGAAGCCATCACTTGACGAGATGGAGGATGTGGAGCTCTTGTTTGCCAAGACAAGAAAGACACTACCTATTGTTTGCACAAATCTGTGAACTGCCTGGCCCACCCCCCCCATGTAATGGGGCGTCATGAATCGCTGTGGGCTATTCTGTTTAATGTGCAGCTTTGTACAGCGGGGCAGGAGCTCCCTACCGGGAGAAACGTGTGGCCTCTCAGCATGAACTGCGTCCTTAGCAGGGGAATAGCTCATTGTGAGGCATCTTAATATCAGGTGGAGGTGTGGGGGAGGGAGTGGGGCAGGACAAGAGAATGTCTAGGGGGACTGGAGATCTGTAGCTGACAGCTGGCTCCCACTCTAAATTAAGAGAATTTGCGATAATCTTGCTTTAAATATTTTTTTAAAACTTGGCCACAATATTTCCATTTGAATTGTCTTACTCTTACCTGGTGATGCAGCTTTGCTTAGAAACTGTACCCACCACTAACACTTTTATAGAGCTAATTTAATTGATTTTCCTAGGCAGTTTGAGCAAAATAGGTGGCTACTAAAAGATCATGGTTATGAGTCATGAGTGGCTTTGAATATGATACCAAAGAGAAGCGACCACTAGGACAGGGCTTTGAGGGGAAGGCTGTCTTTGTGGTTAAAGTCCTGGCCCACTGCTTGGAAGAGCTGGTTACGGTCCCTGGTATTGATTTCCGGTGTGAGTTTAGGCAAGGGAATAATTGGTTTGGGCCTCAGGTCCCACTCTGCAAAAGAAGCTGGTGGCACTGCCTTTCTCGGCCCTCTTGTCACGTTAGCTTGTGGGCATTATGGGCAGACCCTGGCTCTCACTATGTGGTTCAGTGTGGGCCTGGAGGTGCTACCATCAGATTGCTAATAATCGTTACAGCTGGTTGAAATTTCCAAAGTAAACTAACAGCCCCTTTTCATCATGAACATATTCTGCACAGAAGCTGTTTGGCAACGTTTGTGTTGAAACTGTATCATTTATCATTTTAAAAATAAGAAAATGCCAAAAATGTTTTTTTCTAAATAAATGTGGGAGCGAGACTAAACTGACCAAAAAATTCATTTTAAAATCTCTTATTTCAGCCATGAAGTCAAACACAAACATTCAAATACAAATTTAAAAAATTAAACAAATTATTTAAAATTTTTGTGTGATGTTTTGCTTTTTGTTGTTTTGACCATTGCTAATAGATTTCTAAAATGGTTAGCCTCCTGGGTTGTCGTCAGTATCATTTATGACAAGCTTTAGGTCTGGCTGGAGCAGGAGTCGGAGCTGGGGAGAATCTGTTGCAGCCCCCCTGGGGGCCAGGGTAGGATTGTTGCCCCTTGGACACTCACCAGCACCAGGCCAAGTCTAGGCTGAAAGGTAGCGGCTGCCATCACTAGAGCTGGCTTTACGCAATGCCTAACGAGTTGCATTCACTAGAGCCTCTTGCCTCACTTGGCCTTGATTTGCTCCCACTGACGTCAGCCAGCCCCTAGAAGTTATGTACAGCTGAACATTACCCTTCGCTGATCAGGCCATGTACCCAGGAGCTGTGCTGTGTCAGAGCTGCCCTGGGGGCGGCCAGGCAGTATAGAGCTGGAGAATTATCGTATGTCAGCTCACTTCATCGAAAGCTTATGCTCAGATAAATTTGTTAGTCTCTAAGGTGCCACAAGTCCTCCTTTTCTTTTTGCGGATACAGACTAACACAGCTGCTACTCTGAAACCTGTCATGTATGTCTTGTGTGGCGGAAGGCACTTGACTTTGTGCCCAGTGCTTCACAGCACCGCTGCCGCCCTGACAGTCCAGCTGCAGTGGGCTGCCCATTGGGCCGGATGTGGTTATGGGGGCGTGGAAGAGGGCTTGTCAGGCTGGAAGGGGGGCTCCTCAGTCACGCTCAGCCTCGGAGAATTGCAAAGCTGAGTCCTGCAGGCACCTGGAGGATGCCACAGGAACTGCTCTTGGCACCAGAGAGGCTGCTACACAAATCTTAGCAGTGCACAGAAGGTGCTGGGCTGTGGATTTTAGGGGACAACTTGGGACGGGCATGCATGTGTGTAAGCATGCGCATTTCTACTAGCTTTAAAAGACTCCAGGGTTCTAATCCCAGCTTTGCCCCAGGCTTTCTAGATAAGTCAGGTAACCTGCCTATAAAATACAACTAATTCCTCCCTTTCCGGTGGGTGTGACCCCCCCACCCAGCCTCTGAAACACCTGCAGCACCTTGAGGAGCTTGACCCAAGGTCGTTCTCCCTCACTCAAGCCTGGATAATGCAGCCAGCATTGTGGGCTCTGGTGACAGACAGTTGCATTGGCCCAGATCATCCCTTACTGGTGTAACGCTCGGAGGGAAGAAATCTCCAACAGGACTCGCTGTGCACACTAACGGGTGATGCATCACATCACCCTGTGCATAGCAGGCGTTCTCACTCTTAACCTGGCACACCACACTGGATCTATGGGAGCCTAGGCCATCAGAGTAGAGGCCAGGCCCCCTGACCAGCTCCAAGCATTGCAAGTTCCCCAGACTTGTCTCTGGTGCAGCTGCCTCTGGGGCCCTTTTGTCAGGGGCTCCATGGAAAAGCTAACAGAGCGCCTCTGAAGCAGATCAAGCGTCAGTGCATTGTTGAGGGGACGGAGACCCAGAGAGGCTTCGTGAGTTTCCCCAGAGGCAGAGTCAGGACCAGAACTCAGATGCCCAGGCTGCCGCCTGCAGCCCAACCCAACTAGCTGAGCAGCAGAAGGGGGCACAAGGACAAGCAGCCATTCTGCTCTTGCTCCGCCAGGTCCAGGTCTCTAAACCCCCTAGGAAAGCAGCAGTGACTACAGCCGGGCCGTGCTGGGACACCGGTTCTGGGCATTGCACAAGCCCTTAGCAGGGCAGGCCATTCTCAGCGTGACTGGGTAGCGAATCCTGAGCCATGTATCTCTACTGACACTACCATGAGAAGGGCCCAGTCCAGCCTGGGGCCTGCTGCTGCCTGGCAGGGGCAGTGAACCCTCCTCTCCTCGTGACAGCAGCAGGAGCTGAGGGTCCTCAGAGCCATGCCAGACTGAGCTGTTAAAGCAGAGCATGGAAATCAATGGTGCTCAGATACTGGTGGGCGGGGGGCTGGGCACATACCTAGATAGGCTGGGAAAAAGCTAATCAAGCCATGTGAGGAGGAGCCCCGGCAGTCTGCTGCTTTCCACACTGCCAGCCAAATGGAGGCATCAGGCCGTGGGAGCATCGACATGCACAGGCTGTAAAGGGCTAACTTCCTAAAAGAGACAGGCTCTCTCCCACCTCCCGATGCTGGCCCTGAGACACGGAGCAGCTCCCAAGTCTGTAGAGAACTCACTGTTTGGGCTCCAGCGCTGTAAGAGGACTCGTGGGGGGGAGGGGAGGGGAGGGAAAAACCGAAAAGGTGGCTAAGTGGCTCTTGTAGCAGAGAGGCACAATTCTCAGAGAGCTCGGTGCCTCGTGCATGTCAGACTGGTGCAGGTGATGTGCAAAGCTTCCCAGCTGAAGAGGTGTTTCTAAGCAATTCAAGGGGCAATGCCCATTTTAAGGAGCTGTTTGGTTTCACTCACTTGCTCCTCCCTGGGGTCAAGCAATGCCTTTTACAGGTACAGCCTGCAGGCCTGACAAAAGAGTGAGTTTTGTTTGCACCATGGCAGCGGAGGCTGCATCAGGGGTTCCCCTCAGAAAAAATGCTGCACCTGCCTAGTGGGTTAGTTTGACTGTTAATATGCAGGTTAGTCTGAAAGTGTGTGAGCGAGCGCGAGCGCACATATTATAGATCTGCTGCAGGTGCTTCTGTGACCCGAACGCCTACATTTCCTTCCTCAAGGGGATTTAGTGAGCGGGTCCATAGAGTGCAAGATGCCCCTGACTACCCTCACTGCACTGGGGGCACTGCCCCTGGAAGTGCTGCAGTGGTGACTTCTGCACAGTGGTGCTGCATTGGACCAGAGACTCACTTACCCAGAACTGCACAGAGGCACCCAAGAAGGTTAAGGCAAATTAACGAGCGTGAAGCCAATGCACATAAACGAAAGCATATCAAACCCCGTCTGGATGTGCTAAGACAGGAGTAAAATTGCCTTAGTTCACTGGTATATTAGAAAGTTTTTCTGGCATAGCTATGTTGGGTAGGAGAGTGAAAAAAAATTATATACCTCCAGTCAGCACAGCTATGCTGGAAAAAGCCACAGCATAGTCTTTGGCTGGCATGGCTTAGCCTATTTGGGGCCCTAGCAATCCCAGCAAAGCTCTCTTTTGCCGATTAAGCTGCATCTCCCTTAGGAGGTTTCCCTATATAGCTAAACTGATCTAGCTATACCAGAAAAACACTTTTCAGTGTAAACAAGGCTTTCGGTCACTTTACTTGGGGTTTAACCAGATTTAATTTATGCACATGGACTTCACCCCTTTAGCTGATTCGCCTCAGTATTCCGGAACGTCGCCAGGCGGACGTGGCCTTACATTAGAGCCGGGAGGAGAAGCACTGGGATTAGATGGGGAGGGAGTCAGAGCAGCTACAACTGGCCCACAGGAAAGCATTTGAGCAGCAGGTGCCCTGTGCCTCACTATCCTGCTCTATTCTGACACACTTTAAGGTTTATGTTTTACTACCTAATGTGCTTCTTCAGGTTAACGATTTGATGTGTCCCGTGGTTGATTATTTCTGCCCCGAGATGTGGGGAAATTGTGACATTTCCAGGTGACACCTTTTTTAAAATAAAAGATTCAACATACCCTGCACAACTTCCTCCCCATGGAGAGAAAACGTCATCCAGAGACCAACAACTGCTGGAGTCCCGCCAATGCAAGGTGTGCCCCAGGCCAACTTTTACAGCCATCACAGTGACTCTTACGTAACCACATCCCAGAAAAGCTTCATCGGATTTAACAGTGCAAAAACAACATCCATCTATCCATCCATCCCAGCCATGTCTACAGTCCCAATCCCCGTAGTATCGGCGATAGGTGCCAATACCCTGAATCTAGTCTAAAGAGTTCTCAGAAGAACCAGGCAAAGAAGCTATAAAAAAATTAAAACTGAGCTAATCAGTGGTGCTGGAACATTTTAAATAGTGGGGGTGCTGAAAGCCAGTCCCCTGACCCCTGTCCGTCCCCTCCCCCTGAGCTGGGACCAGGAGCAGGGTCGTGTCTCGGGGGGGCCAAGGCTGGGGCCACAGCTGGGGGCGCGAGCAGGGCTGGCAGCCAGGACCCCTCAGCCACGTGCGGGGCCAGAAGTGGAGGCAGAGGGCCTGCACCCCCAGGCATGGGGCCTGGAGCCCACGTGCGGGGCCAGAAGTGGAGGCGCAGGGTGGTAGCCGGGACCCCTGGGTGCGGGGCCTGAAGCGGAGGTGCGGGGCCGGGACCCAGCACGCAGGGCTGGGAGTGGAGCTCCGCATAAAACTTGGGGGTGCTTAGTTCCTGAGCCTATGGAGTTAATGTATGCAGATGGGCCTTGGTGAAGGCACTGTGCCTTTCATTAACACAATCTCTGTCAGTTTCCCCTTTTAATAGTCTTTAAGAGGAATAAAACCAGCACTGCACAAAACAATCCCCACTGGACAATATCTTCCTGGAGGAACTGTCATCAGGGCGCTTGAGAACTGAATCATGTTTGACTGTGAGATAGAAAGGGACACAAATTATCTTAGGACACAAAGTACATTGTGCAGAGGCTTTTGTGTTCACTGAATATTTAAACCAGAAAGGAAATATTTATTTTACTCTGATACATTTTGTCTCCCTCAATGACAGAGCCATCACAAAGCCCTCCTTTTGTCCAACTGCTGGCTTCAGAAGTCCTCAAACACATCTGAACAGTCGGAGGTGTGCATTAGTGGGGCTTGCTAATGCACCGGGGGGAAAGAATTCTCTCACACGCTGAGCTGACCAGCACGCCTTGGCCAAACTGCAAGCCCAGCAAGACAAGGATCAGTCTCACCGAAGGCTCAGGTAAGTAATATTCACAGACTGGACTCTGCCCCAGCTCCATTGATTACCACTGAAGTTAGGAGCCTAAACATGCGCAAGGCTCTGGGCTTCTGCCATCAGTGGTGAAGAAATGTCAGCGTTACCTGCGTGCAGCTGTGTTCTCTACTGTGGGGAGCACTGCTTACCGGCCTGGCAACAGCCCAGCTCTGGCACTAACTGATTGTGTTATCTTGGGCAAGTCATTTACCTAGTGAGGGTAATTACCCACTGGAACAATTTACCAAGGGGCGTGGTAGATTCTCCATCACGGACCACTTTTAAATCAAGATGGGATGTTGTCTAAATGATCTGCTCTAGGAAGGATTCTGGGGCAGCTCTCTGGCCTGTGTCATACAGCAGGTCAGACCAGATGACCACAGTGGCCCCTTCTGGCCTTGGGATCTATGAAAAGTCTCGGTCCATTTGCCCAGCTGTAAAATAGAGGGAACAGCCCTGACTTACCTCCCTGGGGCGCTGTGAGCCTTAACTCCTGAGGCGGTGTAACGTGCTTTAAGATTCTTCTCCTAGAAGGTAGTGCCAGGCACCCCAGCCAGGCAGTGTTACTAATTAATAATCATTAGTGATTATAAAGACAAAGAAGCCATGCTTTATGCTTCTTTGATTCTATGCCAGCCAACCCAATGCAACAGCCACAGTTCTAAGGGTGATTACCATTTTCTGCTGCAGAACAGCAATTCAATCAGCAGCCTCACGGGCATCTTTGGCTTCTTAAGGGACTTTGGCATACTGGCCATTTTAGGAACTGCCCTATACTTTTCTACCTTTGCAATTTCCAGTTTACCATTCCTCTGGGGCTCGCGGAGAAGCCCCCAGGTCCTAAGACCCCTGCCTCTCCAACCCAGTAGTTCTGTTGTCTGCAATCTACGTCTCATCAGTTCTCGTCTCCTTGGCTGGCTGGATATTCATCTCCGCATAATACGGGGCACGTGTCAGCCGTTTGTCACCCAAAGCTCTCACAGGCCATTACCAAGAGAGGTAAATGTCATCACCTGCACACTGACATGGGGCTGGGAAGAGAATGAGGCATGTTTGGGTCACAGGGTGAATCACCGGCAGCATCTGGGCTAGAAGCCAAGTCTCCTGCTTCGACCACTGCACCTCACTTCTGCTCCTTGGGAAAAGAATCTTTCCTCAGACCCCTTCAGTTTGGGAGGTACCCCCTAGCTTTACCTGCACATTAGGGCTGATCTGGATGGGGCATTCAGTGCTTTGCCGCCATCTTTGCCCTTGGGCAATCCTGCATCTGGCTTTGGGAACTCAAAAAACACAGGTTCTCTATAGCTCGGGGCAGGAATTTTGATCCTACCAGCATCAGCTGGTGACAGATTTTCCTTTCACAAAGCTAACAAAGGGCTCTGGCACCAATAGCCAGTTCAAAAATGCACTCAGGAGGCAGAGAGAGGTTTGCATTGCCTGGGTGCACGGGCTGGGTCCCTGAACTCAGCCCAGCCAGCAAACCTGCTCTCTCTGTCAGCTGAGCACAGTAGTGGGAGACTGGTGAAGATAATGGAAGAATCCAGTCAAAGTCTCTTGCCTTATTTCTGACAAGGCAGAGAGTCGGCTGCCGGGGAACCGATGGGGGCCAGCTTCTGGGCACAGAAGTAGGAATTTCTAAGCATGGCATCTGCCTTCAACAGCTGTCCAGCAAAGTGCTTCCCGCCCCGTACCAGGCAGAAGCCTCACCTCCTTGGAGCTGTGACCTTGAGCAGATTCCTTTGGTTGTGCCCAGGAAACTCCTGCAAATCTGAAGTGAGTGGTGGGCTGAGCTGGCCAGGGGAAGTTGGAACTGGCCCAGCTAGGGACAAAGGACAGGAGCAGAGCTCTGCTCTCAGGTGAAACCCCTCCCTTGGCAGCGGGAGGGAGCACCGGCCTCTGGAGAGGGGAGAATTCACTCTCTGTCTATTGATGCTACTTACAGAGCCCCCCCACCCCACTATCTGAGCACCCTCCTCTTTACCGTATTTATCTTCACAACATGCCTGGGGGGTAGGGCAGTGCTATTGTACAGCTGGGGAAACCGAGGCAGGGAGCGACACCCAGGTAGCACAGAAGGATTAGCCTATCTTTCCTTCTTGGCTCCCAAGAGTGAGGAGGCAAAGCTTAGGGGCAGAGTCAGTTTCTAATTCTGCTGATTTCTAGTCCGGCCTTGGTCTTTCCTTCTCATGAAGTGTTTCCACACCGCAGGGGCAAGATCTGCCCCACCAGGCTAGGCAAGGCATTTCAGAAGAGAAGGACATTAAGCAATTGCATTTATCTTTGGAAATCCGGCCATTCCAACCCACACCCTCCCTGGCTTCACCTGCCGGCCACAGCATTTTCTCTCCCAGTCACCCAGCTTCAGTCACAGCCCTGCCTCCCTGGGGGGTGGGGGGTGGGGAGGCGGCTTTAGCATTCCCCAAGTCAGCAAGTCTCTGCAAAGAGCGCAATGTGCCTCTGCCCACCCCTCCCAGCAAAGCGATCAATGATCCCGCCGCACCTGGCACCGCCCCCCCGCCCCCCGGAAGGAAAGCCAGGTGGCATTGTGCTTTGACGGGAAGAGCTCCATGCACTGGGTGCAGGTGCGGTGCGGGGTGCTTTCCAATATCTGGCCCATCTGGCACATGACGCTAAGCAGCTAAGCAGCTAGAGGCGGTGGCAGTGCTCCTTCCAGAGCGTGTGGCACAAGGGGTTGGTGACTGGCACAGTGCAGCATAGAGAGGGGTAGTGGAGATAGCAAGAAAGGTGTGCGTACAGGAGTGCAGAGGTTCTCAGCATGGGGAGGCAGGCTGGGCATTGCAAGATGTGGCATGGGCACACAAGATGGCTCTCAGCAAGGCATGGCTCTGGGTGTCTCGAGCACAGCCGGTATGTGCAGGGCTTGGTGGGGTTTGCAGAGCACTGAAACAGGAACACAAGATGGCGAGCTGCTGGGTGATATGGCGCTGTGCATGCAAGGAGGCCCAGGACAGGGCGAGGGTAGCTAACATCGCTTCCTTGGCACTAGCCCTGCCTGTGCAGCAAGGGAGTCTCCTAGCTGAGAGCCAGGTCAGTCTGAAATGTGGCATTTCATTGCGGCTGGGCCATACAGTGCTCTGTGGACATAAGAGCGGTCATACTAGGTCAGACCAAAGGTCCATTTAGCCCAGTATCCTGTCTTCTGACAGTGGCCAGTGCCAGATGCCCCAGAGGGAATGAACAGAACAGGGAGTCATCAAGTGACCCATCCCGTCGCCCATTCCTAGCTTCTGGCAAACAGAGGCTAGGGATACCACCCCTTCCCATCCTGGCTAATAGCCATTGATGGACCTATCCTCCATGAACTTATCTAGTTCTTTTTTGAACCCTGTTATGGTCTTGGCCTTCACAACATCCTCTGGCAAGGAGTTCCACAGGTTGACTGTGTCTTGTGTGAAGAAATACTTCCTTTTGTTTTAAACCTGTTGCCTATTAATTTCATTTGGTGACCCGTAGTTCTTGTGTTATGAGAAGGAGTAAACAACACTTCCTTATTTACTGTCTCCCCACCAGTCATGATTTTATAGACCTCTATCATATCCCCCTTTACTCGTCTCTTTTCCAAGCTGCAAAGTCCCAGTCTTATTAATCTCTTCTCATACAGAAGCTGTTCCATACCCCTAATGATTTTTGTTGCCCTTTTCAGAACCTCTTCCAGTTCCAATATGCCCCCCCCGCAAAATTTCAAGAAACACTTGAGTTGAGATTGTTTGAATGTTGCAGTCTCGACAAAACTCCATATTTTGTAATTAAAAACAGAAAGAGGAGAATATTTCTGCCTGCGTGCATGGATCCCCCCTTTCTGCAGCCAGCCCTCCTCAGTGCAGAAACAGGTAGTGCAAGATGATTTTTAATACACTCAGCAAGACATTTATCCCAAGCACAAAGAGAAGAAGAAATGATGGAGGGAGAAGTTACCTGAGGATTTGAACGCTGTCAGCTCTACAGCCTGAAAGAGGGGAGAATGCTCGTTAATTGAGATTTGTTCAAGGAGGGAGTTTCCAAGCCCCCAGGAGCCCAGATCTGTTCACAGCCACATTCCCCAGGTCAGAGTGGGGCTTTTTCCCTGCCACCAGTGCAGCCAAAAGGGGCTTTGCTGCATGCACTCTCCTTTCCCATCACTCCCTGCAGCTCCACTGCTTCACAGGCGGGGAACAACCCTGCCCCTCATGTTCACGGAGCTTTGGTGAACTCCCCCACTGGTGCCTCCTGGGCGTTCTCCCCAGTGCCCAGCACGCGTGCTTAGGGAGAGCGCCCCAAAAGTGGGCCTGTGGCATGAGAGACCTGCACTGGCAGCAAGCTCTGCTGAAAGTGGGGCTCCCGTCCTTGCTTGGGGCAATGCAGTGGACTGGGCACAGTGCTAGGACATACAGAACAATCCAACGCAAGAGGGGACCAGACCGCCTGACCTAAGCCAGCTTTTCCATCTCTGACTGCACTGGATGGAGCCTAGGGCCCCCCAGAGCTGGCCGTGGGACCTAGCCAGGCCCTAGTCAAGACCACCTGCACCATAAGGCACCCTGGGGCCACCTCCTCCACCCTCTCTTCCACAAAATATTTACTAATTTAAGGTCTAATCCTGGCAATGGCTTCCCAGCATCGCCAGCCCCACGCATTCACAAATCAGGCAGGCTCCGAACAACCACAAGATTGGCTTAAAAATCACAAGGTTTGTTTAAATGATAAACTTTAGACAGGAATGGCAGAGCTGTTTCTGTCCCCTAAGCGCTCTTGACAACGGTGGGAAGGATTCACATTCAGATATTTTGATACAAAACAGGAGGCCAACCTGATCTCTTCTTAAGGAAAACAGTATCGGCCGGCTGCAGCCTCTAGGTTCTGCTATTCTTAATCTTATCATCATCAGTTTTACTTCCAGTGGGGACCTGTCCTGGCTGCCCTGTTCAGCCAGATGACAGTGAATGGTGATGACCGCTGTTCAGCTGAAGTGTTTGCACAGTCCACCCAAGGGGCACAATGAGGCACCATGAGGCTAGAGGGGGTTTAAACACATTGGAGGTGCCAAAACCCCAAAACCTTTCACCAAAAAATCTGTCAAATAAAACATGGATGAAATGCAGTGAAAACACTCTGATGTTTGCTCCTAACAGAGCACAGCATTTTGTCATTGTAAGTGTTTTCAGATTTATTGTAAAAAATGGCTTCTTAATCAGAACGAGGCTACGTTCAACCATACCATTCTGAATTCACAGCTCATGCCCGTCAATTACATAAGGGATTCGGTCAGGGAGCTGAAACAATACAAGTGACTTATGTAACTAACCTGCACCGCAGGCTAGTCAATTGCATGGTGCATTAACACACACACAGCACAAGCTGCAACAACGCACAAATCTTACATTCAAAGCATGTTTACAACGAATATATCAGCTTCAAAATTCACGTTTCCTGAGCGGTCACTTGTGGAGCTCAAACGTTCATGAAGAGAGAGCATGAAAGAGTTGCAAAAAGTCACTTGTGAAGACAAACGAATATTTAAACAAACAAACTGGCTCAGCTTTGCTTCCTCCCACACTGGCTCCTTGGATACTAGGGAATTTTGTATTTTGATTGTTGTTGAATTTGTATTGTTTAGAAAAGGAAAAACAAAACATTTTAAATAAAAATATTTAAGTAACAAACAAAAAGAGAAGCTCTGGATGACCCCAGCATGGAATCAAGCTAATTCTGTCTTTGCCCCTAGTCTACCAGCTAGGAAGTGCTGTGGCCTTGGCATTTAGGAAATCTACAGGCTCCTCTATTAATGCCCTGTGCATTAGAAAACTCAAGCCTCCTGGTTAATCTCTTTAGCTCATGTCTCATATTTTGTGCCAAGTAGCTTAGCAATGGTTCTAATTTACAGAGCCAGCAGCTGCCTGGGTCAGAAAAGCACCTATTGGAAAACCTGCCAGGTATTTATCACCCGGAAGAATAGCAACATTAAACAAAAATAAACCATGAGAGACAATAAATACTGATTTTACTAAGTTGCCTTGAAATAGAACAGAATGTTATCTGTAAGATAAAGAAGATAGCACTTCAAAAGCAATAAAGGAGACAGAGAGAGAGAGAACTTTTGGTGTATATCTAGACCCTTTGGTAAATTCCACATATGAAAGTAGCATTATGTTTTTTTCTGAAGAAACTATAGTTAACTTCTATATCAAGTGCACAGAACAGTGCATAATCATTTCAGTGGTGGGAATGGAAGTGGTATCAGAATAGTCACATTTAAATTATTCTCCACTTTACAGCATGCCTTGTTGAACTTGGTAGAAGATTAGTTGCTGGGAAATGAAATGGGCCAACTGAACAATATCCCATTTGCACAGAACGTAACTTGGGTGCTGAAACACACAACAAGCCCTTTTCTAACTTGCTTCATTTTGGGGAGGCTTGTAGCCATGACCTCATTTCTGTCTTTTCATTCTGATTGCTCAGTTCCATTTGTGCTTTTATGGATGCCCCTGTTATAAACAGACCTGGGAGTTGATTCCCTCTGATACAGAATGGCGAAAAAAGAGACCACAAATGTTACCAACAAAACTAGGAATCAACATGCAGCAGAGAGACTCCCCCACCGCTCATGTGTCAAACCAACCCCCATCTCTCCCTCCCCTCTACAGTCCAGGAGTCAGCACAAATGGGTCTAACAGGACAGGGGCCCTTTATATTCAGGAGCTGGACATCCCCCAAACACACAGACAGTTGATTCTCTTTCTACTATTTGTCTTCCAAGGGCAGAGATAGACAGACGCCTCCTTACTCGTTCACACGGATGGCAGGTGCGCTGATTGCTTTCGAGCAAGCCCAGCACGATGGGGTAGAGCATGAAGGATGGCAATGTCTGTAAAGGGGCTACATGGGCCACTTTACACCAGAGAGTGAGATCCCCCCCACCATGTCTGAGTCCACAGCTCACCCTCACCTGAGGAGCACTCCTGGGGCTGTCTGAGAACCCTAGACATGAAGACGTTAGGCTGTTTGCTGTGACTCCCAGTAGACAGTGCAGGGCTGTTCCATTCTGTATGTTTGTAGGGCCTTTTGTCCAGTCTAGTTTGCGGTGCCCTGAGCCACGGGGTTTCCACCCCTTTCCCTTGGCCAACTTCCTGGCAAGAAACTTAAGTCTAACAGGCTGCATTTTCTTATCATAATTTCACCCCATTATTGTTTGTCACACCTGCTGCACCACCCTCCATAGGCCAGTGATTTGCAGCCTTCAGATACTTCATTACAGGGTCCTTTTACTGGGGTAAATTCCTTCAGCTTCCCAACCCAATCAATGCTTAGTAGGAGGCGCATACCTACAGTGCTACCAACATGGCTCACAAAGTTTGCTACCACCACTGATGGACCTTCACAACTCTCCCAGGGAGGAGGTAACTGATATGAACCCCATCTTAGCAAAGGGGCAGCTGAGCCACAGACAATTACGTGATTTACCCAGGATAAGACAAGACATCTGTGACAGAGCTGGGAATAGAACCCAGGAGTCCCGAGTCCTAGCCCTTTGCTATAAACACTAGACAACACTCCCGCACTCCTGTCGACGTATCTATTCTGCATGCGAAAGGTGGAAAATAACTCAAGACATTACGTACCGGTCTCTCTGGTGACATCATTGAGGAAATCCCCATAGGAATTTTAGCACCAAAGTTTCCTAAAGTGTGAAGTGAGACAATGAATGTGGATACACCTGGAGAATGGAAATGTGCATTCCTTTCAAAGGGCTCTATCATTTATTCCCCCAAAGTATCTCCCAAGGAAGTAAAGGGCCCAGCTGGGCTGACTGAAGAATTGCAAGCTAGTTTTCAGAGCTGCCAATCGGTTTGAGCCTGTGAACTTTTCTTTCTCTAGTTTAACACCGATTTCCTGCTCTCTCCCCCGCATATAAATCGATGTTAAAGTACCAACATGCTTCTCTGACTAGAAGGAAGGCCATGCTGTTCAGGGCCAGCTGCAGAGGCAGAAGCCCTAGGCACAACTTCCAGGAGCACCATGCTGCTGTGCCCCTCAACTCCCCTCCCACCCCCAAGGCACTGGGGGTGGAGACACTGAAAACATTTCCTGCCCTAGCTGGCAAAATGGCTCAGGTCACTCCTGGTGCTGTGTCTTATGGATTGAGGATTCCCCACATCCGCTCGCCTTGAATGCATGGATGACCCATATACACAATACGGACTGATCCCATTGAAGTCAATTGGCCTTCTACCACTGTCTTCTTCGGGAGCCAGACAGCCCCTCAGTGCTGTATTTTCATCAAAGTTTCTCTCTCATTCCAAGAAACACAAACCTAACAACATTCATGTTCACTATGATGCTGGCAGGCCTGGTGGCAGCTCATGCTCAGGTACCCATGTCTCTCAATGGACACTGACGGATGCCGTCAATATTGATAGACAAGGTATTAGAATGATAAGAAAAAGTGTTTAGAGTCTGTTGAATGCTTGTGAGATGCTCCCTGCATTAATCTCACTTCTGATATCTGTGCTCCATATTGTAAGGTAACATTTGAGCTTCTGTGACTGTATGAATGGCCATAGAGGAGAGGGATGTTAATCAGTGCAAAGAGCAGGAATTGTTATGCCCCTGCCCCCCAAAGAGGAGACACGTTGAGAGGAGACGGGCTCTGGGTGGATTTTACAAGTGGAAACCCCCTACGTCAGGATCGAGAAAATGTCAAAAGGGGTAAAGACTCTTAGGACTGGTCTACAGTGGGAAAGGAGGTTGGTATAACAACGTCACTCAGTAGTGTGAAAATCCACACCCTTGAGCTATGCAGTTACACCAACCTAACCCCCAGTGTAGACAGTGCTATGTTTATCGGGGCTATGTTGATCGGAGAATTCTCCTGCCAACCTAGCTACCGTGTCTCAAGGAGATGGAGTATCAACACGAGTGGGAGATCCCCTCCCATCAGCGTAGGTCGTGTCTTCACTGAAGCCCCGCAGTGGTGCCACTGTAACTGTTTATATGTGGACACACCCTTGTCGTTTATCTGTGAAGATGAGTCATGCAAGTGAACTCCTCCCATCAGCTGAGTTTGCAGCTCAGAGCACATGGCAGGAGGGGGATAAAAACCTTAAACAAAAGGAGTTAAGGATCTCTCTGCTGCTTGGCGGAGCAAGGTGTTCCTAGACATAAGCAAGAGATCCCCAGCTGCTTAGCCTTAGAGGTCAAATAGAGCTTGCTGATTACAGAAGCCTAGATTACCTTTTGAAACCTAAGGCTGTAACTCATTCATGGTCTATATTCACTTGTTTTAACCTTATAAATAACTCTCTATTTTCCTTTTCCTAGTTAATAAATCTTCATATTGTTTGCTATAGGATTGCCTACAAGCATTGTCTTTGGTGTGAGCCCTAAAGTACAATTGACCTGGGGTAAGCGACTGGTCCTTTGGGATTGGGAGTAACCTGAATATTGCTGTTATCCTTGGTGTATGGGGCCTGCCAGTACCAGAGAGACACTCACCGGGATGGCAAGACAGACTGGAGTACCCCAGGGGACTGGCTGTGACTCTGTGTTCAGGCTGTTAAAGTGCCTGGGGGGTTTGCATATGGTGCAGCTGGTTGGTGAAATATAAGTCTAGACCTCACAGCCCATCAGGGTGTGTGTCCTGGTTTGGAACAGCCTACCCTGACATTGGCACTCATACGTTAGAGTCACCATTGGGAACTTCATAACCATGTCAAACTTCCTAACTCTGTGGTGTTTAAGAGGGTTCAAAACAATAATGCAAGGGATGAAATTGCATGAAAACTGGACCCTCTGGAAAGGTCAGCCTACCTTCCCCCGTGCTCTGAATCTGTGCCAGCAGCACTGGCAACCTGAATACAAAGCTGAGTACCCAGAAGGGGCTCTTTACCTTTGTTGGTAATGTTCTTCAGGGGGGGATCTTTCTGCACAGGGCTGGACACGGCGCTCTCGGGTGCAGAGGGACTCAGCTTCCCAGTCTCCCAGGAAGCTGTATTTCTTGGACTTGACAGATAATTGATCGGATGAGAACAGTTCTGCAAAATGACAGAGAAGCAGGACACAACCCTCAGGAATCCGCGACACATCCGCCTTTAAAGGATTTTGATACCATGCATCATTTTAAAAATCTGCTGCAGCTGTTTTCTTAACTATCACCTCCTTGCCAATATGGCCACTCTTCAGTCCATGTGGATTCTCCAGGGAGGTCTGCAGCAACTGCCCAAACTGCAGAACCAGTGGCATGTTCTCCTCCACCCTCCCCAGTACTGTTCAGGAGGAAAATGATGTCCCCCGACTCCAGGTTCCTGAATATGCCAGGTCCATTCAAAAGACATTCCCAGGGCCAAGTTTTGTCCTACAATGCATGCCCTGAGGGAATCAGGGAGAGCCCATATGTACCCCGGAGAGCAGACTTTGGCTACAAACCTGGATTTAAAGGGGTACTGTGGAATGTGATAACCCCGTGATTTAAAGATCAAAGTCTCACATCAACCAGAGCAAGGGGAGAGGCCTTTTGCCTGGCCTTGGAGTCAGTCACATCCCACAAACCTGTGATGTGATAACTCAAGCCGCCCTGTTTTGTGGATCAAAAATGGGTCCACACCCAACTCACACACACAACAATCCACAGATGAGGCATGATGGGAAATTTCAGCGTTTGAGCCTTTCTTTAGAGTTTAGTCTGAAATCCCTGGAGAGACTGTGGAGGGCTGAGAAGGTTTGGCCAGCTGCGAAGAAGAAATCAGCACGCCCTATAGGCTGCATGGCTATCAGAGGGGGTTGATAATCCCAGCTGGTAGTGAGAGATGCCCACTAGATTCTATGCTGTAGATTTGGGGGAGGGGACACAAACTGGGTTTCCTAGAAATCCACCATGTGAAAAATGAAAAAAAAAAAAACCATCCTCTGAAACCAGCTTGTGTTTAATGAAACCGGAGCAGCATCTCTGCCTCACACTTACTGTGAACGAGAGCGCTTTCTTCTTCTCCTTCATCCTCTGTATGGCGTTCCTCACCTGAAAGTTGAGCAGGGTCATGAGACAGGGCCAGTGCTGTTCTGATAAAACAACAACATCTTCCGGACAAGTCAAGGGGGCAAAAGCAACAGCTGTTGCAGGAGCAAAGGGCCAGGACAGAATATTAACCTTTGCATTTGATAAGATTCTGGTTACCAGTTTCATTTCTAATATAGGACTGTTCCGAATATGGATCAAAACCCAGTGAGAACTTCCTCTTACCTCACTGTTATAGATTGCATAGACCAGGAAGATGTACAAGCCCTAAAAACGAGAGAAAATACAAAATATTACAGGCTTGCAATAGACTGACCATTTTGAAACGGGAAGTAAGACACTGCTACTGGGTGCCTGGATGGCGCCTAGCACAGGGGTAGCTCCTGTTATTGTTCCTTGTGATGCCACGGAACATACAAGCTTCAGAAATCTCAGCACTCAGACCTGCTAGGGTTCATCTCCAAGCCAGTATTGTGCTCTGCTCACAGCCGGCTGGATCTCCAAACTGATTCCACCCCAAACCTCAAACTCTACTTCTCAACACTTGTTCCACTCCCTGCTCTGATTGTGACACAGACGACCCCCGTCAGGTTTGTCTCTGCAATCTCCGTCTTCTAACACGTCCCCTTCAAGAAGTGGAAGAGAACTATGGGAATGGACTCTCAATACGGAACGATCCCTATACACGCTGGCTACTACTGTGAGTGTGGACAGACCCTAGCACAAGGGGGGCCCCGTGTTTGGTGGGTCCCCAGCACTACATTAACAAATGTGATCCATGGCAATAATAGACAGAACTCAGATGACTTCATTCAAGAGCGGTTAAAGGGAGAAAGAGTCTTTTCATTCCTCCCCACCCCTTCCTTCTGCTGCCATTGCAGCATCCACACACACTCAGTTTTGCGGGGATGTAGGCACAGCCCCTGGCAGGCAGGTAGGCAAATGAGAACCTAGCGCCTTCTGTGCCCAGGGGCTGCTCTATTGCTCTGTGATGGAGCTGGATGGAGCTGAAGAGCAATTGCAGCTGTCAACCCACTGACTCCATCAGGCCTGCCTACCATTCCCAAGCCCAGGGTTCCCCGCTTCATTCAGTGGTGAACGGGAAAATCCCTCCAGAAATTACTAGGTGGAGCTCCCCTCCCCCCCTCAAAAACATAAACGCGGGGAGACGACCCCTGTGTGGGAACGAGTGAAATTCAGGAACTAGACATCCCTTCCTGACAACTGAAGTAGCCACGGAGTGAGCCCAGATAGATGCAGCCTTTGGGTGGGCAGAGCAGAGCAAGGCGACGGGGCCTTTTCCTTTCCAGTGTGATAGTCTATTGGTGACAGACCATGGCAGCTGAGTGATCGCCAGATAAGCCAGGGGCTGCTTGGGGGGGGAGGGGGTCCTCTGTCCTCCTCTAGTGGTGGCCAGACTATCAAGAGTGTGAGGAGTGCACAGCCAAGGCTAACACAGCTCTGTCTTTTAGCTCACGCAGCAGTGGCTCATGCGTCAAGGGTAAGAGGTGCTGGACTTGATCCCCACTGAGCCATGTCAGTATTACAGCCCGTGCCAGGGAGATTCAAGGTAAAATGCAAGGCAGATCCAAACCTTCCTACCAAGGCAGTATTCTGAAACCCAAACCCACCACACTTGTCCTCCCTCCCCACTCAGAGAGGGCTAGAGATTGGAGTACGGACCTCATGCTGTCAGCTCCACAGATGCTCAGCCACCACCAGTGACTCCAAAATCCAGAGCACCCGTCAGAACCTCATCCCCAGCCTGCTGTCCAGTAGAGAAACAGCTGTACCAAGACACAGGCCTAGAAAGAGCACCACCTAGGGGTCAAAACTGGGCTAAGCACCAGGGACTAATTACAGCTTTACACAAAAGAGTTTGTCCATAAAGGCAGTCCGATCTGGCCCACCAGATTTATGTTATATCTGCAGAGTGTTTGTTATCGCAGCTAGATAAATCAGCAGCAGTAAGAAAAGTAATTCATCTTGTCTTCAATGAGCCTTGCTCTTCATCTGAAAACTCTTGGCAAGCGCAGTGGTAGCAATATCCTGGCATGGTGCCATGACCTGTCCTTCAAACAGCAGAGTTGGTCACTCCTACAGACCAGATTTCTGGTGCGGCTGCCAAGACAGGTCTTCCTTGAAATAATCCGTTTGTATAGAACTGGGAGGAGAGGTGGTGATGTCGGCTGGGAGGGGAGCCCAGGAGAAAGAAGGCCCAGCTGCAGAGAGACTGAATGTGGATAAAATATGGAAGAGTGTTAAACTGGCACAAAATAAATCACAAATCCAGTCCCAGAGGCCACTTTGCAGATTCTCAAAGCACTTTGCAAACATAGTTGTCTTTTCATGATAGGTGTGTGCAGTGCCTTGCACAATGCGGCCCTGACTCCTGACTGGCACAACCACAACAGAAATACTCAATAGTGAGAAGCCAATCACTAAAGCCTCAAACTTCAATGGTGAGCAGGTCACAATGGTCTAGGGTAGGACAGTGAGAGTTAGGAGAGCTGGGCTCTATTCCCAGTACTGCCACTGATCTGCTGTGGGACCTTGGCCTTCACCACTCAATGCCTCAGTTTCCCCATCTGTAAAAATGGGGATAGTGATGCTTACCCATCTTTGCAGAACATTTGGGGTGAAATCCTGGCTCAACCGAAGTCACTGGCAATGGCTGTAACGGAGCCAGGATTTCACCCCAAAACTCTGCAGATGACATGTGTCCTATAGGTGGGATTTTTAAAAGCACTCTCCACTTGTCTAACTATGCTGCCACCGAGCACTGGTGGAACAAGGTGAGCACTTCTGAAAAGCCCCCTGCAAGTGCTAGGAAGTGAGGGGATAAGGTCACACCCTGTGCGCTATTCTACCCAGAGGACTATTATGAGAACAAAAACTCCCCGCTGCAGAATGAGTGTTAGTAATTGTTTGTTAGGCCTGGCGATGTGCCTGGCGCTATCCAGGACACGACAGCCACAGAGAGCACACAATCTAATTCCAGAAACCCAAAGATCTATTGGTTAAAAAGTCAGGCTCTTTAAAATGTGAAGTGTAAAAAATAACTCGATAGGACAGCCTACCACACAGAGTTCAGTGAAAATAAATCTGTGCAGCATGAAATTTAAGTGGATCCGCACACAAGCTGTGGGAAACGTGATGAAGAGGACATCCCAGCAGTGATGAGTCTCGCGCCCAGTACATCTCTTGGCTCGACAGCCTGGCCAGGTGGCCAAAGTGGCAAAGCCCAAAACCAGACAGTGTGGGTCTTGGCCCAGAGGAGCCAGCATCACCCGTTACCCAGCCAAGCGGGACCAGACTGCCCGATTCCTCCATCTGCGCCTGCTGCTGAGACGCAGCCTGCGGGCCATCTCCCCGGGGCAGGAACGATCACTCCCAGCTTCTTTACAAACGGGATCAGTTTGGTCACTCGGTCCTAACGTATTGCATGTCTTAGTCACACCCTGCACGGCCACCCCGGGCTCCAGCAGGATTGCCCACATCACTGAGGAAGCTGCTGCTATACGGTGAGGGCACCGGACTGACAATCGGGAGGTCTGTGTTCTACTCTTCCTGCTGCCACTGCCTTGGGCAAGTCCCTTCACTTTGTCTTGACGTCCCTGTCTGTAAAATGGGGGTAGCACTTAAACCAAGTACAGTTAGTCACCAGACGTCAAAGGAGATTTTGGCCTTCTGTAGCAGCTGCCGTACACAGATTTCAAGCACAGCTCAACACTCCCAATGCTGCTGGCAGGAAGGTCCCTGCTGGCAGGAAGGTCCCTACTTTAGAGACGTGGAGACTGACATGCAGAGGGGTAAGTGACGTGCTCAGAGCACAGAGCGAGCGAGTCAGGAGTAGAACCCAGGAGTGCTGACGTCCTGTTTGCTGTCCCAGCCACCAGACGACTCTCCCCTCCCCTCGCTCAGCCATATGCCACGTGAACTCATGCAAAGCGAGAACCACTGGGCGTGCATTATGGCACATAGCACACAACTGGTTTCAGAGACTCTCTCCTCCCATCTCCTCCCCCACACAGCACAGAGAGAGGACTCAAGTATCAGCACATCACCCCAGGACCACAGCAAGTCAAGCTCAAACCCAGATTTCATAACGTATTTGGTTGGCTGTGATGGGAGAGGGAGGCAAAGGAGTGAGTCTTGGGTGATAAATTCTGCAGGATGCCATTTGGGTGGGGAGCTGGGAAGAGAAGAGTGGGCTGTTCTGAAAGTGCCCCATGATTTTTAAGAGGCCAGAGACCCTGCACATCTTTGCCTAGACGCACTGTTAAAAAAAAGACCCCCTGGTTAGGAGGTTGAGGTAGACCACTTGCTAGAGGGGTTTTCAGTTTGGTAGCTGGACCAAAACATTTTTAAAAATTTCCCTCAGGTCGACCCAAACCAATTTTTTTTTTAAATTTTTCGGCAGAATGAAAGTTAAAAATAAAAAGTTCATTTCAGTCTGAAACACACATTTCGTTTAGTTTTTGAGGTTTTTTTAAACTTTTTAAAAGTATTAAATAAAACTTAGTGAAATTCCAAAATTAAACATCTTTCCAAAACTAAAAGGTGAAATATTTTGTTTTGGAAATGCCAAAATGAACCGTTTCCACATTTCAGACTTTGTGTTTGGTTGTTTGACCAAAACAGTTCGCTGATGTTGATCCAAATTTGTAAATGGTTTCGGCCAATCTGAACCTGCATTTATCAGTGAAAAAATGATTTGTATAAAATGTTTTGCCCAGCTCTAGTTTTAACCCCTAAACCTGCCAGAAGCTCCTACCCCAGCTCCCCGCTACAAGGCGGAGGTCCCCCTGCAAGTCTGGTAGGTGGAGAATGGAGGGACCGGGGGGGGGGGGAGGGAGGGGGCAGTGTGAGCTGCACTTTAACGGTAAAAGAGCCGCATGTGGCTTGCGAGCCACAGTTTGGCCACCCCGGTTTTACACTGTAGTCAAGTCACCTTTTGACCTTCTCTTTGTTAAGCTAAATAGATAATGCTCACGTTTCCTAATCCTTTAATCATTCTCATGGCTCTTCTCTGAACCCTCTCCAATGTATCACCATCCTGCTTGAATTGTGGACACCAGAACTGGACACAGGATTCTATCACATCAGTGCCAAATACAGAGGTAATATAACCTCCTTACTCCTACTTGAGATTCCCCTGTTTGTACATCCAAGGATTGAATTAGTCCTTTTGGTCACTGAGTCACACTGGGAGCTCACATTCAGCTGATTATTCACCATAACCCCAAAGTCTTTTTCAGAGTCACTGTTTCCCGACTAGAGTCACCCATCTTGTAAGTCTGGCCTGCATTCTTTGTTCCTGGTTGTATAACTTTATATTGGCTTTATTAAAACACACAGTAAGGCCCAGCTTGACAAAGCCCTGGCTGGGATGATTTAGTTGGCATTGGTCCTGCTTTGAGCAGGGGGTTGGACTAGATGATCACTTGAGGTCTCTTCCAACCCTAATCTTCTATGATTCTATGATTGTTTGCTTGTGACCAGCTTAACAAGCGATCCAGACTGCTCTGTATCAGTGACCTGTCCTCTTCATTATTTTCCACTCCCCTTTTTTTATGTCACCTGCTAACTTTATTGGTGATGATTTTATGTTTTCTTCCAGGGCCTTGATAAAAATGTTAAATAGCACGGGACCAAGAGCCTGTGGGACCCGACTAGAAACACACCCAAACAATGATGATTTACAATTACATTTTGAGAGCTATCAGTTAGCCAGTTTTTAAATCCATTTAATGTGTGCCATGTCAATTTCATATCATTCTAGTTTTTTAATCGAAGTGTCAGCATGGTACCAAGTCAAATGCCCTATAGAAGTCTAAAAATATTTCATCAGCACTCTTACCGTTATCAGCCAAACTTGTAATCTCATCAAAAAAAGATATCAAGTTAATTTGACAAGATCTATTTTCCATAAAGCCATTAATTATATACCCTCTTTTAATTCTTTATTAATTGAGCCACATATCAGCCACTCCACTACCTTGCCTGGGATCAATGTCAGACTGACAGGACTGTAAATACCCAGGTCATCCTGTTTATCCTTTTTAAAAATTAGTACAACATTAGCTTTCTTCAGGTCTTGTGGAACTTCCCCAGTGTTCCAAAACATACTGAAAAATAAGCATTAACAGTCCAGCGAGTGCCTTAGGCAGCTCTTTTAAAACTCTTAGATCCAAGTAATCCAGACATACAGATTTTAAAATGTCTAACTTCAGTCATGGCTGTTTAACATCCTCCTCAGATACTATTGGAATGGAAACAGTGTTATCATATGATGTGACTACATCATTTGTTTTTTCCCCAAATAAAGAACAGAAATATTTATTGAACACTTCTGCCTTTTTTGCATAATTATAGATAATTTTATCTTTTCCATCTAGTAATGGACTAATACCATTGTTAGGATTCTTTTTTTCCTAAGATACTTTAAAAATCCCTTATTCGCTTTCACTCTGCTGGTCATAGATTTCTCCTTGTGTCCCTTTGCTTTCCTTATCAATTTTCTATAATTCCTAGCTTCTGATTTATATTAAAAATGGTCATCTGCCCTTTTCTTTCATTCATTATATATTATGTTTCTATTTTTATAGCTGCTTTCACCTCCCCTCTAATTTAGGTCTTTTTTAAATCCATACAGCCTTCTTCCTCAATTGCGGGGGATTGTGGCTTTTTGGGCATCTAGTAAAGTGTTCTTAAACAATTCCCAATTATTATTCATATTTTTCTGATTAAATTCTTCCTTGGAGCTGATTTAGCTCATAATTGCTTTTAGCTTTGTGAAATTGGCCTTTTTAAAGCACCAAGTATATCTGTCACTGGTCTGGACTTTATTCTGTTTGCACATTATAAATGTGATCAAGTCATGATCACTTGTACCTAAGTGTCTATTAATTTTTAGTTCTATGATCAGTTCCTCTTCATCTGTCAAGATGAGGTCTAACACGGACCTCCCCTGTGTTGGATGTAACACTTTTTGAGTTAGGAAATGATCATCTCTGCTATTTAGAAATTCCGAGGATGGTTTAGTACTGGCAGCATGAGACAATTGTTTTACATTCGGGGATGCCTCTGAGTGTGCATCCCTACTAGTGCATTTATAGACTGTCATCGTAATAACAGATGTTGTCCAGTCAAGCATCTCAAAGTGTTCAACATCAGTGAATTTAGCCTCAACCCCCCCACCCCCACTGAAGTATTATTGTTACTAACCCTATTTTATGGATGGGGAAACCGAGGCACAGAAAGGTAAAGAGACTATTCAGCACCACAGAAGGAGTCTGGGATAGTAATGTCAATGGAAGCCACGGCTCATGACTCCCAGGCCTGGACCGACCACAGGACTATCCTTCCTGGCTCCTAGGTCAATAAAGACAAAGGCTGCTATTTGGTGTTATATAAAACACTCCCTCATAAGGCAGTCACCTTTACCCACCGTTCTGGCATTTACCATCTCTGACCATATTTGAAACCATGAGTGAGCACGGAAGCCATTGTCGGTGGCCAGCCAGTCTTCTAAGTAACATGCCAAGGGCAGCAGTTAACACAGCATGGCAGCCTGTAACACTGCTCGTCAGTGGCTTGTTTTCTTCCTCCACTGACTGGTTAGGAGAATGGTTAGTTGGATTTGGCATTGACATCTGAACTAACCTTGAAGACAGATCTGAATTTCCACAGACAAACAGAACACAAGTCAACAACAACAGAAAGTTGTCTGCTACCACATTGCTACATGAATAAACAAATGCACTTTAAACGCAAGTCAAAGGTGATCTGCTGAAGAAATCTTTTTGAATAGGCCAAGCAGCAGAGAGATTGAAAAGTGATGTTGTTATCTCTGCTTTCCCTTTACTCTGTAGCCTTCTGGTCAGGATCCCAACTCCTCCTCCTGGGTAATCTTCTAATTAGAATGACCTTACTTGGCATAGGGGAGAAGGCAAACAAAGACAATATATTCACGAGCTAAACTCTCCTGGCCCCACTGTTTGACTGTACTGCAAGCAAGGGCGCCTCTGCTGTGATTTATGACAAAGTGATTACAAAGATGGTTTTTTAAGAAGATGACAAAGAAAGAAAGGGGAAAAAAGAAGCAGCAGCAGCTTGAATGGAGACTGGAGAGAAAAAAGTAGCTCTGAACTAATATGAATCTTGCCCCTTCAAACACCATTCAGTGCAGCACTCAGCTTCCATCTCACTTCAGCAGTTGAGTTTAATGTGATTCATGATAGATGAACTCTCAAGAAATGTGTCATCCTGAGGATGGCATTTCAAAATGTAGGGATCATCCCCTTCATCCCTGAACTCTCTGCCGTCACTTGAAAATTGTGACCTAACTGTGGCTCACAACAGTGGACTACAGCACAGTGGCTAGTGTGAAATGAGGATGGAAGACCAGTTCCCGGTGTGCATGACACAACAGCCACGGCTAGGCAACCCCGTTTCTGGTGTAACCAGAGAAGCCAAAGGCTGAATAGGCCACGGAAAGCAAACTCCCCTGGCACCAGCGGGGTGACACCTTCCAGCCAGGGATGAGGCACATTAGCAGTGCACAATGAGGAAGCGGGTGCTGCAAGTCCTGGGGATAAATAGAGGAGGGCAGCCCCGAGGGCTGTCAGATCAGGCCACCTCCATGAGAGCTAAATGAACACAAGAGCGGAACCCTCACCCCCTGTGCCCGCAGAGACACAACAAGGAACTTGGGGGAGGAGCAGGGGAAATGCTATCCACAGAACAAAGCTGGGGGGAGGCAGGCAGGACAAAGTGAGATTCCCCACCAAGCCCAGGTTCTCCACACTGGCATTCAAGAATGAATAGAAAATTACCACAAGCTCTTCCATAGTGCAGGCCCAGGACAGGGTGTTGGAAGAGGTTAAAATGCACACAGCTGGGAAGGACAGCAGGACTCTGGGGCTCACCAGAAGCGGGACTCCATGTTTTAATCTGCTTCCCTCCATTCACTTACACAAAGACCATACTCTTTAATTCTGACCGTTCTGAAGGGGTTTGTCCAGTTGGGAAATAGGTTTGTTTTAATCTTACATCTAATGTGGATTTAAAGAGTGCTAGTGCTGTTCTCTGCCCATCTCCGAGCTACACCTTTACAGGCGTGAGGTTGGAAGGAGACAAGAAGCATTGACACTATATTTAATTACAGTCGACAGGCCTCCTGTCAACCTCCCAACATCCTTAATAGCAGAAACATGGAGAGGTGGCCTTCGGCTGGCCTTGGGCCTTCACTATCTGACAGCAAACGGATGTGCGTTAGCAGCACCTCACAGCTGGACAAGCTCCAGCAACAGGCAGAATATTCATTCAAGCAACTATCCATCTTGCGCACGTGGCAATAATGGCTTCATTTCTGCTACTGGAAACTTGGAGTCATTATTGAAGTGAAACCTGCCAAATATGCCAGAGTTGGGGGCCACAGGCCTCTCTCACCCCACATCACAAAGATGCCATCAGGACCATTTTCTGTTTTACAGCAGGAAAAAATTAAATAGACATTGAAAGCCTTTGAATCTCAGTCATCCAAATTTTGGATGCACGATACAGGAGTCAGCCAGGCTGCTCTCTTGGTTTCCAGTGCCTCTGATTTTGGAGTCATCACAGAGCGTTCGTGAAGGAGTTTGTCAAGTGCATACATGAATGTGAAGCGCAGAAGGATGGGAACTGCCATCTGGGGCCATTTCATTGTTATTATTAGAGCTGGGTGACATTATTCATCAAAACCTGCTTGGGCAAAAAATGTAGATTCTGTGAAATCAAAACATTTCACTAATTTATGTCGATTTTGCCAAAATTCTTTCAGTAAAAAAACCCATAAGAATTCTTTTAAACAAATCAAAACGTTGTGTTTGGACATTTTCTCAATGAAATGTTTTGATTTTTCCATTCAAATTGACTTTTCATTTAGAAATTTTCTTTTATTATATTTTTTTAATTTCAACATTAAAAACTACTCATAATTGGAACAAAATGTTTAATTTCAGATCATTCAACCTGAAACGTGGAGGTTTATTCTGATTTTTGATTCACCAAAGCAAAATTGTTTTCAGTTCAACCTTAAACTATTTTAAATATTATTCTCCCCACCCTCATGCACATTATAGAGCTGATCCAATGCCCACTGAAATCTATGGGAAGCTTTTTACCAATTTCAATGGGCTCTGTGTCCGCCCCTTCATCCAATTTAATTTAGGCCCAGATTCAGGTAAGTATCACTATTCGGAACAGCACTGTGTGTTTAAAATTAGGAACATGCTCAAATATCTTCCAGAACTGGAGGTCTTAGGGCCTGAAGAAAGCCCATTAAAATCAGCGGGAATCTTTCCATTGACCTCAGTGAGGTTTGTGTTAGGTCTTCGGTTTGCAAGCTCCCCAGGCTAGAGATCCTGTCTTCTCTCTGCTGGGGAAGGGCCTCTCATCTAATAACAATTAACAGTTGCTGTCTCTTCATAAAGAATTCCACCCTTTATGCATCCATAATTATTTCTCCGGCCAGCGTCAGGACCAACTGTGCTTCTGTGCTTCTCTAGCTCCATCTACAGCTTCTTTCTTTCCAGGTTTAGTAAGCCTTTCGCACGCCATGTGGCTGACGCTTTGAGACACATTGTGGGCCTGCTGCGTATTCTGTGACTTTACTCTGCTCATGATCTGGGCATCTGCTTTGACACCAGGGTCATGTGAATGGCTATTTCTCAGCTGCACTGCGTCCAGGATTGCAGAGAGCTGCTGGCTGTTACATTTCTAACAGGACGTGGTACCATTCTCTTTCCCAAATTGGGGCTAGGAATGGCCTTAAATTCCCTTAAGGAAACCAACAAACTTGTGACCCCAAGAAACAAAATTAAATATGGTTTTCAAATAAAGTTTGTGGTGTGGTTCCATTCTCTCTTGGGGGACTATTATTATTATTATTATTAGTTATTTGTACTGCAGTAGTGTTTGGGACCCCTGGTCCGGGACCTGAACCCCGTTGTCCATGGTGCTGTACAAACACAGCAAAGAGTCAGTCCCTGTGGCCTGCAGACCAAGTCTGATCTGTGGCATCCCACAGCCAATGCCCTAGACACTACAGTGCCAGCACACAGTGCTCCACTCTGAGCACAGTGGAGGCTGCCATTTCCACAGGCTGCACTTCCAGACTCAAGACGATGGCAACTGCAATCTATTTGTAGTACAGGTTTCAGAGTAGCAGCCGTGTTAGTCTGTATCAGCAAAAAGAAAAGAAGGACTTGTGGCACCTTAGAGACTAACAAATTTATTTGAGCATAAGCTTTTGTGAGCTACAGCTCACTTAATCGGATGCATTCAGTGGAACCTCAGAGGTGCCAATGAAGATCTGGGCCCATTGCACACAGGCACTGTGCAAACCCATCTTGAGACACGGGCGCTGCCCTGCAGAGCCTACAGACAGCACAAGAGGGGAAGCAGCAGCAGGGGCAGGCGACATGACATACCCAAGGTCACACAGCAAGTGAACAGCGGAGTCAGGTATAGAATCCAAGGTCTCCTGACTCCCAGCCCAGTACCGCAGCCACTAGACCGCAATGTTTCAGTTACTCCATGTTATGCAAATCAGACCCATCCCTTGTGTTCCTAATGCAGCCCTACTTGGACAAAGTGTGGGCATCTTTGGGATCAGCTGCAGGACCCTTCATGATAAGGTTTTTAAGGATGAAGTGTTTTAGTCCAGAAATGTACTTGATTCCTAATAACCCAGAACGCGAGACATCCGGGAATAATGTCTGTTTAGCCCAGTTAGATACCAGGGAGAGAAGTGCTGGGCCAGACATCTCAGAGGGTTGTATGTGGACCATCCCTGATGAGCACTGTTCTTGATGTCAGTGGTGGAGTTCATAGTGTGCGTAGGAGTTAGGCTTGTTTCACTGATGCAAGCTGCAATTAGAATGTCTGCCTCGGAGCTTCATTAAAATGAAACGTTACACAGTAGTAAATTCTCCGGTAAATGACCAAAACAAAGCTCAGATGAGATATTTTATGAGGATATAAATTTAGAAGAGTCATTCCAAAGCCATGATTTAATGTCAGGAAATCTAATTATGAGAAACAAGATTTAAACGGCAAAACCGTGACACCAGTCAGCCAACCCAGAGATTCAGGGAGTGGGCTGCAGGGAGCGTTAAATAAACACTCTACACAGGGCTGCATTTCACACCTCGTTATTATTTACTTAGGTTCCTCAGATGCTGAACGAGAGCTTGGAAAAGCCCATTGGTTCTCCAGAGGTGACAAATGCCTCCGGACATTAGAACAGAGATGGGACTTAACTACCCAAGGTACATATCCCACGGCACTTATCCTGAAAACACCTCCCATTCTGGAGGAAACAGCTAGCTAGTCTAGTCTGAAGAATTCCCTGTGTACTGTCTCTCTAGCACGGTAACCCTACCAGTATGACAGCGTGAGACCTGGGCTGGAACAGTTGGTGCCTACCACCAGCTGGCTGGGCACAGTCTTCCTGTGTGATCACAAGTCTCTCTGTGTTTTAGTTTCTCACCGGTACAATGGGAATCACAGCACTTACCTATTTCATGGGGTTAGAGGCTCAGATTCCATGGCAATGGAAACCATATAACTACCAAGATAAAGGACTTGAAATAATTTCATTTCACTAAAGCTGTATTTTGCCAGGACTTTAAAACAAACACAAGGCAGTACTACTGCACCCAACACACTGTCCAGAAGCTGGGATTGGATGACAAGGGACGGATCGCTCAATAATTGCCCTGCTCTGTTCTTTTCTTCTGAAGCATTTGGCATTGGCCACTGTCAGAAGACAGGGGACTGGGCTAGATGGACCATTGGTCTGACCCTGTATGGCTGCTCTTATGTTCTTAAACTGATGATCTATTATATGGATGATGAGAAACCACCACAGTAGTCTAAAAGCTGCCCATAAAAGGTCAGATCTCCAAACCTGGCTTCCATTTTTTACAGGTGTAATTTTGCAAATGCAACAGATTTTAAGGAAAAGCACAAATAAATTATGGATGAAAAAGTATGCTCCCAAATCCAGATGCCTGGTTTGAAAATTAGGCCTTAATAATGACTTAGTCCTCCTTCTGCAGGTTTTCTGATGACGGGGGTTCAAATGCATAGAACAGGTCAATGGAGATGGGTACTCTGATTGTAATTTAATGCACCATATGGCAAAGGCACTGAGAGCCATGGATCGGCCCCTTTTTAGTTAAATTGTGTGAGTCACACAAGATAAATAAATAGGTAAAGCTGTTGGTTTGGAATAATACAATTAAGTGCAGCAAGGAATATAAAACTTTGTTCAACTCCAGTTCAAGCTTTTATCAAAATGCAATTAACCACCAGGCTTTTGTGTGTTTTACCAGAACTCGAATACTCTGGTGATAAGCATGGTGTAAGAACCTGGAGAGAACAGAACTGAAACAGCCCGAAACAAAAGAACTCTATGTGGGGTGGGTGAGATATTAGGAAGCAAAAGGCATTGCACCAGCCAGCATGCGGGTGGGTTTCTGCCTTCTGCAAGAAATCTGCTGCTCATTGCACCGACCGAGTCCCCGTGCCTCCAGTAACAGGGCAATGGCCTCGGTTTCCAGCTGTCTGTTTAGAACTGCTTCATGCTGCAGCAATGTGCTTTGGGGGTATGCACACACCTCCCAGCTGTGAGCCCCATTCATGTATTTCTAGTGTCAAGACACTGCAGAAGAGTCATCAGCTGGAAATTTATGCCACTAACCACATTTCGTTTTAACCCCCACCCGCCGAGCCCAGGACCCTCAGGACATTGGGGTGTCTGTCTCCACTCAGGAAGGGAGATTCCTTTGCTCTCTGATGGTGTCTTTACCTACACTGTGCTGAGACAGAACCCTGAGGAGACCTACTGAGAGTTTTAATCTTGCTTACCAAGGGACTAAGTTCCTTAGGCTTTTCCTTGCTGGAGAGTGTCCATTCCCCATGGTGCCTTCTCATGCCCCCTCACCCACAGCATGCCAGTTCTTAGATGGGACTGGAGAAGCCGGGTCGTTCATTCAGTGCCTGACAGACGCTAGTAAACTCAGCCAGGGGGCTCTGTCTCTGAAAACCCTTGGTGCTCCAAGCTTCCCAGTCACCCGGGCGGGGCCTTACCTGGAGGGAGTTCAGCACAATGAAGACATGAGCCCAGATGATGCTGAGGTGAACCAGGACCCCACACACCCACGTCAGGCCCAGGACTGGCAGCAGCACCAAGATGGGCTTGGCCGTGGCCCTGTTAGAAAAAGAAACTCAAAGTGACTTGAGCTCATGGCAGATCTCCCTCATTTGGGAATGGGGGAAACATAGGAGAGCAGGTGAAGCAGAGGCTCTGCCAGTCCCGTCCCTGCCCTGCCTCTTAGCAGCATCCATCTACCACTTCTCTGGCTGCATCTCCATCCTGCTCTGCAGGCATCCTTGGGTCACAGTACTCCCTGCTATTTTCTCTGGCAGGCTGCAGCTCCCGCCAGGGACCTGGGAGCAAAGCCCTCCCCAGCATCCAGCCTTGCTCTCTCCCTGGCTTCACCTCGGGGCATGACTAGAGGGTTTTGCCCTTGTCCTGCAAAATAAAACAGCTTTTCGCTTTGATCTTATTGCTGGGCCTTTCTGAGGTTACAGGCAATGTGAGAGACAACAGCTCTGGAAAGACACCTTAGTTTGAGGGGACATTGGCTGATGCTCTGATGTTTAGATTCTCCCATTTCGCTGCTGTGGGGACACCCTGTGCACTACAGAGATCTCCTCCCCTGGAGCATTAGGCTGTCCTCCGGGGCAGGGGCAGGGAATTGCCTCCTGCAAGGCAACACAAACGGCTCCCCCCAGTAGCTAAGCTGTGTGCAGCGATCTGACATGGCAAGAGGGAGGGGCCAGGAGAAGAGGTTGCGAAATGCTTTGAAAACATAATGTAGCCACCCCAGAAAACCAGAGGAAAAATGCCGCATGCTTTATCTCCCAACCCCCGATCAGCCACCCCTGCTCTGTATTTATAATTACAAGTGAGCTATAAGGGAACTCTTTGACATCATTAGACACAAGAAAGCAGCCAATCTCCCCCTGCTCGCCATTGCCAAGAGGGCTTCTGTATTTGTTTTATTAGCATGTGTGTGTCATCCTGCCCTCCAACACCACCCTATCTCTGTGCTTCTGTAAATTTAGTAAAAATTATTTAGGCAACTGGAGGAACAATGTGTGTCTAGCAATGGTGACTGGCGCCGGAAAACAACAATAAAGATTCATAAGGAGTGATAAAGTAACAGCTTGAACAGCAGTTTTTAAAATCTCTTTGAATTAACTGGTTACTGGAATCCATGATCCATATCCTTCCCCATGCATGTCACCAAAACCAAAGCCAACTCTCCAGACAGGCACTTATATGGACTTAGTGCTATAGTATTCGAGAGCCTCCCAAGTCCTTAGGGATTTATCTTAACAATTCCCCTGTATTATCCCTATTTAACATATGGGGAAACTGAGGCACAGAGCAAGAAAGTGACGTGCCCAAACTCACTCAGGAGGACTGTGGAGGAGCAAAACAGAAACCAGATCTCCCAAATCTCAGTCCAGTTTTTTTAACCACAGTACCTTCTTCCCTGCCAGTCCAAGTTTCTGGTGTTCCATAGGGTTTATGCAGTGCACACAACTCATGAACAGAACAGCCGTGGCTGCTGACTGTGCCCATATAAATTTTGTGCTCCTGAGGACTGACAGATAGATTACAGGGCACCCAGGAGAAAACCAGGAGGAGTTTGCAAGAGGAAAGGCAGGCCAGTTTCACTCCTGCCCCAGTCTGATTTCCCTTCCTAATTTTTGGGTACCAAACTGAACCTCAAAGCTTTCAAGTTTCATCCATCAGCAAAATAAGACATCACATAAATCTCATTGAAATCCATGAAGACCCAAATGGCTGGAAGGAACTTTGTTTCTGTGGTAAATATCTGCAGAATAACAGTGAATTCAAATGCTGAATGATGGATGTGACAGAAACACATGACTTCAGGACTTCAAACTGGACCTACCATCAAAGTGCTAGAATCTGGTGGCAAATCTTCTTCATCTGCTAATCCTCAGGGGTGAGAAATGTTTAAAACCCAAAGAAAAAGATATGCTGGGAGAGTCAAAGATGCTCGAGTAAGATGCCCAAATCCCATAAAATTGGATGTCTAATGCCCTTAGACTCCTTGGGCATCCCAGACAGAGCTACCATTACTGCCAGGATTAAGGTTTGATAAGGTGTTTATGTTCCAGCAGCTGAACCAGTCTGGCAGCACTGGTCGAAGAACTTGCTTAAGGAACACTGGGCTCAGTTCTGCTGGCACTGGCGTCAATTAGACTTTAACCCTGTTGAAGTCAACAACTTACAATCCAACCCGTTGTTCCCAGGATGCATCTCTGATGCTAGCAGCCAGGCATACCATAAAGCACAATAAAATGAATGGTGTGGAGAAAATGAATCAGGAAGTGTTATTTACACCTTCACATAACATAAGAACCAGGGGTCACCCAATAAAATTAAGACAGCAAGTTTAAAACAAACATAAGGAAGTACTTCTTCACCCAATACACAGTCAACTTGTGGAACTCATTGCCAGGGGATATTATGAAGGCCAAAAGTACAAGTGGGTTCAAAAACAATTAGACAAATTCAGAGGTCTGTGAATGGCTATTAGGCAAGACAGTCAGGGATTCAGCCCCCATGCTCTGTGTGTCCCTAAACATCTGATTGCCAGAAGCTGGGACTGGACAACAGGCGATGGATCACTTGAGAATTGCCCTGTTCTGGTCATTCCCTCTGAAGCATCTGGCACTAGCCACTGTTGGAAGGCAAGATACTGGGCTAGATGGACCATTGTCGTGACCCGGTATGACCACTCTTATGTTCTTACCCTTTGATTTCAATGGGAACTGCGGGTGCTCCCCACCTGAGTCACTTTGATTTTGGAGCCTAAATGTGGATTTAAGAGCCTAAGTGTAGGCACCCAGGTGTGACAGTGTTGGTCCTACTTCCTGGTGTCCCATTCATCAGAGCATAGATTGTTGCACTGCTTCTGAAATTCTAAACAGATGAAATGCATAATTACTCTGGAGGAGAAAAATCTGGATAGCGTTCCTGCCTTTAGAAGCTGCTGTTACTCACAGCATGTGGCCATACGCCAGATCCTTCAGGGACAGGATTCTATCCAAGCCCAATAAAGACTTCACAGTGATATCCAAGCACAACTCAAAACAACCATCGGCATGGAAGTCAACTGCTCCCCTGACTCACCATATCTGGATTCCAATCTGTTTCTCCAGGCCGCTGCTGGGGGTCAGCATCTTTGACCTCCTCCGTGCACTGGACACTGTGACCATCACCACCCGGAACAGCACGACGGTATTTACCTGCAAGTCGGAAAAGAGCCACTAGCTTTGTCCACCAGAACAGGCTTTTTAATTTTTAAATGAGCTCTAATGGGGCAGGTATCTCTGCTGGGCCTTGCATGCAGTTAAGTTTGCATCTTGTAGAACGATCAGCTTGTGGGATTCTTGAGGCCAGTAAACAGCTCAGAGCTCGATTTGCACAAGCATAATATTTGCAAAGGTATCTGTACAGACCCCAGTCCAACAGGTTCATTATTAGATGTCTACTGGCTCTGTTGCCTTTAAACATTTCACCTTCCTCTAGCTTTGCTTTGTTGTACTATGATGGTGGAGTCATTAAAAGGACACAGGTTTTACCATGCTGAATTGGACCTTTGGACTATCGAGTCCAGCATCCTGGCAGACGGTGGCCAATACTCTATCTACTTATCCATCTTTGTAATGTAACCTCAGCATAGTAACTAGTATCTTCTGCTGAGGTGTTAGATGATAGGACTCCCTCCAAATACAATAATACACCTGCCTATCTAACTGTACAGTGCTTCATGCACAACTGCAAACATTGCTTTAGTCATTTAAAGAGCACTTGGCAGGAATTCACCCCATGTACATGGAGATGTTTGGACCAGAATGGGAATAAATCTCAGACACTATAAACGCCACCATCTTCCTAGATCAGAAAAGATCTTTGTGTAGGATCGTTGACCCCTTTGGCTCTGGCTGACAAAGCTCAGTGCTGCTTTCCTAAAATGAAAAGTAGAAATTGCTTCTATCTGGAGTTATACAAAAGGATTTGACGCTTACCGTCAGAACAAAGAGAACTGGCCCAACAAACGCCCAGATGATATCGGTCTGAACGTTCAGCCAGCAATGATGGTCTGCCACGTACTTGTTAAATGAAGTTGCCAGAGTCACACCAACAATAACAACTGGCAGGCCTGAAAAAAACAGGAAAACTGAGGACAGCAAATGCCAAATCTGCCATTAGCTGGTTAGTTGTTTTAAACATATAGGGCCATATCTCCAGCTGGCCTAAATCAGTATAACCACATTGACCCCAACAGAGCTGCACTGATTTACACTAGCTGGGAATCTGGCTCATACTGTGTAACAAGACTACATTTTATATCCTACGCACTTTATTCTCTCATTCATAAAACATTCCAAAGCTGTGTCACAACACACGAGCAACTTACTCCTAACAAGCAGTACAATCAAAGAGAAACAATGCCAACTATCTTGCCAAGTTGTCTCGTATCCTACCCACTATCTGAATTTGGCGTCTGTCTCTCAGCATAGTCACATGAACACCAGACACTCTTACCTGAACCCCAGTATAGTCACATAAATCGCATGGCCCTCATCCATTCATTCCAATAAATGCATCTCTTTCCAGCCAGAACTATTTTCAGGTTTCTAGAACCACCTGCCCTGTTCAGTGACGCTCCCTGATAGCAGTGAATCAGCAGAGTCTTCCTCTGCAAATACTTTGTGTTAATAAAAAAAAAGGTTACAAAATAAACGAGACACTTGGCTAAAATTCCAGCATCCGCTAGTTGACATTTAAAGGTGGGAGAGAGTCGGTGAGTGAGCCTGGTCCCCAATAAACCCCCAGGTGAATGCAAGCTCGTCAGACTTGTGACTCGATATCAGTTACACTGAAATCTTTTCTATGAGGACTTTTAGTTTGAGAGAAATTGATGCACTATGTTACTGAGAGTAAGACACAGATGGGTTTCCATTTACCCCAGCCAGTCACATAGTAAAACTTCATTCTCCTGTCTTCACTCATGTTGACGGCAACCACTTTGCTCCACAGGAGAAGCCCTTCTACCAGCATCCACGAAAAGGCTGCCATGAAGAAGAGGTGGAGGAAAGCTGTGACAGCAAAGCACAGTACCTGGGGAAACAGAAATTTCAGACAGTTCAGTGAGGTGGAGGCAGGAATCTTCTGCCAAACTCTGCATAGTGCAGAGTGAGGAATGACTCCTGAACATGCTGCAGAATATTTGCCCATTCAGGAATTTAAACACAAATGATACCAGGACGATTTCATATAACTATAAAACAAGGACATCCAGACTGTGCTTTGCCCAGCTGAGAGCTACAGAGCACCTTGCACCCAAAGTGCCTGACAAACTGATTTACCAAAAACACCCACAAGGATCACTTCACCCACCATGGAAACATAACCAGCTCTTAGGTCAAAGGCAGGCCTTGAACACTCACGACAATGCTGTGTACCAGAAGGGAAGGAGAACACTGTCGCTCACTGACAGTACTGGGACAATTTAAGCAGAGAGGATGAGCCAAACTCATCCCTGGTGTAATTGCCCAGGTCACTAAGTTCAAGAAGCCAGCTGAAGTAAAAGATACCAAGGTAACTTAGAATGGGCCCAACACCTCTAGCAGCCCCATGCTCCCCAGTGCTAGGACACTGGTACAGCGCATTCCTGGGGAGGAAATCAGCACCACTTCCTACAGCATCTGGATTTTCCTTGGAAGTCTCTCCTGCAAGTACTGACCAGAGCAGTCCCTGCTTAACCTATGAGGTCACAGCAGGTGGTGTGATCACAGGCTGGTATTTTATGCCACTTTACATGGCAGACTCTTCCTGCAGGATTCTCTGGGTTAAAAATAAATATAGTTCCAGGAGTGGGGAATGGACTGTTCCTACATATGGTGCAAAGCATATTCCTAAGGGCAGTGTGATCCTGTTTATTCCTCAACACAGATTACAGGCAGTCGTTAATAAACTAGACTACTCTTTTGTCTTAGGGGCTGTAGCCACGATGTCATAGCAAACAAGAAGTCTGGCAGCATCTGTTACCGGGTGAGATGAGATGCCTCCTAGCCTTCTTACCTGGTTGGTTTTGGCCAATTCACTAAACATGAGCAGAGCTTCAGCTACAGCTAAAGCAAAGATCAGATTCTTGTGCACGGTTGTTCTTTCGCTCTTAGGAACGCTGAGGAAGGGGAAATGGAAAACCTTGGTCATTAAAAAGCATGGCTGGATTCGGTGGCAGCTGTGTACGATTTTCTTACTAGCCACTCGTCAGACCATATGGATTCCACCATGTGGCCTTTGACCTCTCTGCTGCTCATCACAGAGGTGCAATTCCAAAGAGAGTGGAAAGCATGGGTGAAAAGAGGAAAAATGCTTGATGCTCTTGGCAGTTCAGTTACTCTGCCACTCAGGGCTTATTCGGTGCCCACTGGCCCTGGTCAGTGGCACAGTCAGGGCCCCCAAGGCACTGGGGGTTTTATTCCTTATAAACCTTCTCAGTGATCTGTCTCCCTGATGGTTTGTGGAAATGGTTTTTCCTTTCACAGCAGTTGCAGCAGTGATCTTTCTACAGTCATATTTTAAACAATGAGTTCCAGCAGCCTTGCATTCATGAGCACCTGTACACTAACAGTGCGTGCAGCCCTCAGCTCACAGTGACACCCATGACAAGCAGTCGGTGTGTGCACCCAGCCCCTGGGAACAACCCTGTGTGTACAGCTCTGTGCTTCTGGACTACCCCATTAAAAAAACAAAAACAAACCCAGCACTGGTGAGCAAGCCTGCAACAACAAACCTGCTCCCCCTACACTCAGCTTTTGAACAGACAGCCCACTGGAACAAAATGCCTACAGCTGTATAACAGAACCTAATGTGCATTAAATACCACGCACACACACACCAATCTATAATGAATGCTACAAATGTCTAGGTTCTTCTTACCCGACTGCCAGGAATAAAATGAATGTAACGATCAGGGCACAGAAAGAAACTCCACATCCAATTAACGTCAGGATCTTCAGAGTCAGCTCCTCCTCTGAGCTCCTCTGTTCCAAAACAGATAGAAACACGTACTGATTGCAGCAGGTTTCAGAGTAACAGCCATGTTAGTCTGTATTCGCAAAAAGAAAAGGAGTACTTGTGGCACCTTCGAGACTAACCAATTTATTTGAGCACAAGCTTTCATGAGCTACGAAAGCTCATGCTCAAATAAATTGGTTAGTCTCTAAGGTGCCACAAGTCCTCCTTTTCTGTTTGCAGCAGCGTGCCCATCACTATGGTCAGACACTCATGCCTGCAGAGTGTGCCTGATCATTTCATGAGATTTTGCTTATTTACCTGCACTTCATACACCTGCAACAGCACTGCAAAGCTGGTGGTGTGGTTGCAGAAGCAGGCTGTGGATTCCAGGTGAGACATTATGATGGAGCAGCCTACAGTGGACCACATTCCCCCGGTGTCTGGGCTAACACGGAGACAGAGGAAAAAGTACATGGGAATTATCAGTCATCCCAAGGGAAAGTCAAAGCTCCCAGGAGAAATTCACATTCCCAGAGGAAGCAGAATTGTGTTGAGGAGTGATGGGGTACTGAGGACATAGTTCAAGAAGCGGATTTCACACAATACAAACACCCTGCTGGCCAGGATACCTCAGAGATTCAGCAGGAACGGAGACAAGCTGTGTCTAGATGAGGAAAAATAGGCTGTGTTTGAATACGTGTTAACTCACATGGTTTTAAGCAGGACTTTGCATCTCATGTGCACTGTGCAAGTGGTGTTTAGAAACATGTTTATTGAGCAGGGTATTGCTGAGGGGAGATGAGGACACCCACAACCAGCTAACATATTTATAACCATGACTTGCCCTGTCTACACCAGGCACAAATTCTGCTTCAAACTATATAAACGAACCCATGTTAATTACAATTTTTCCAAACACATCCTACATTCCTGCTCCAGACAGGGCCCAAGCCACCCAGCTCTCCCACATGTCCATGTGCTTAGTGGATCCACAAACGTGTGTGCTGTGTTCACAGTTTGCCAGGAAAGGTAAAACTCCCATCGATGTCCATCGAATCAGTTCTGTGCATCAGCCGCAACACACTGAGCCTGTGACATGAACATGGCTTGGGGAAGCAGGGTTCTGCATTCAGATGATTTAATTACAGATCCATAAAACTTCATTGTCCCACTGCCATCATCCCAGTGATGTATAGTAAAATACACACCCCGGTGCCAGGCAGTATTTATGAAGTGTTTGCACCCTGCATTCCTGCCGTGCTATAACTCTCAGCCCAGCCCGTCTTTGTCACAGGCAGGAACCGTAATTAACCAGAGCTTTTATGTTTTAGTCTCTCATACGCCATGAAAGGTCACTTGCTTGTCAGTAACTTTTCCAAAGGAAATCATCCCAGGAGAGAACTTAACTGCAGCAGGTCTGGATGTCAGAGCACAGAGAGACCTGGGATTTCTAATGCGGCAGAGGACAGAAACCGATTTAGCTAAAGGCTTGCTTCACCAACAGGTTGGGTTGTCAACCATTTTGCTTCAAGGGGCCAGTGCTCTCAGTGTCACGTCTCCATCCTCGCTGGATCCCTGGTCACAAAGGCAATGGGGGCTTGGAGAACTCTGTTTGCGCCAGGCCACTCCCCCGGTGAGCATGTTCTGTACAGCATAAGCTGTGCGAGAAACACACGAGAGCAGATGGAGCTCACAGACTGGGCACCACACAGGCTAACGGGGTTTCCTGAGTAATTCACACACCTCCTGGATCTGCCCTGGATTTAGAGCATGGAGGGGGCTGGGCGTGCTGATTCCTGGCTGTCTGAGGTGTGAAGTTAGTCAGAAAAGCCAGTGCCCCTGTTTTTTGATGACTGTAGACATGTGTTTCAGTCTTGCTTAGGACCTGACCATCCTGAACTCTTACCCCAAAGATGCCAATCCCCAGCACTCCCTCACTGACCCGACAAGCAGTGTACACTCCTGGCCCGCGAGTGGGATGGGGAGAGGGGAACTCCCAGTTCCAGCGATGTCACTTGTGGGGTTGATGGCTTTGCCCAAATCAGTCAGACGCTGGGCCTCAGTTTCTCCATTTTTAAATTGGTCATAACAACAGTTCGTTACTTCCCAACAGCAGCAGTGGGGAAGAGCTGTGCAGGTTCATTGCTGAGTGTTTAGGAAACATCCAAATCAGACGAACGTGACCCAGGAGGCTTCCAGTCCCACCCCCTTGAGAAGAGTGGGAGGACCAGGAGTTTGGCCAACGTATTCCCATTGAGACAACTTTAAATGCAGAGGGAGCTTGAACAGGCTTTGACTAAGCAGTAAGGAACCACTGATCTGTCCACAGTAATGTTAGCACTGTGCCCGCATATCCTCTTTGCAAGACAGGTCTGTTTTTGCCCCATCTCTGCAGGGAGAAGTGAACTCACCCACCGGGTTATTTTATTGGGGGGGGGGGGGGAAAGAGGGCAGCTCAGAAATTGTGAGTTTTAATTGGAAAAAGGCACCTGATGCTGAAGTTCCAGAAAGCACAGATCGGTTCCACAAGCTTGTCAGGCGGGTCCTGCAGGCAGAGACGGAGAAGAGGCGATCAGACACTCTAGGGCACGTTGCAACTTGACCAATGCGCTAACCCAGGCCTGTTCCCCACATTTGGTTTCTAGTCTCACACCTCCCCTCGGAAGCTGGCTTGGGTCTGAGATGAGTCAGAGGCAAACTTTGGAAATTTTAAATTCAAAGGGAACTTGAGTCCTAGGAGACAGGCTCGGCTCAGCCTCCCACTGTCTGCCCAGCTTGCAATGCAGTCCCTGTCTCTGGGCTATGACTCTGCAATGCAGTCTTTGTTTGCTCTTGCTTTCTTCCATCATTGACAGGAGGAGCATTGCCCCAGGGTACCTGGGTGCGGTGCTGCAGGCGATAGCGTACCGATGTGCTGATCTCCTGGTAGTCGCTGCGTAGAACGGATGAAATAATGGCGGAGCCCACCTGTGTGCTCAGATACCTGGGGACAGAGAGAACCTTCACAGCAAGCAGGAGAGCTGAGCAGTGGGGTCATTTCTTAAACTGATGAATAAAATCTTTGGGAAGATCACTGACAAGGAAACAATTATCCCAGGGCGGGGGCCCCGCTGCTGAAACAAAGGCAGCCAATGGCTTATCTAGCCTAGTATCCTGTCACCAATGCAAAAGCTTCCAAGAAGGCATTGCCTCTCCATAATGGACCCATAATGGACTCCCCCATGGGGAAGATGCCCTCCTGCCCCAGCTGATGATGATGTGTTGATGTACCTTAGCTAATGTACCTGTAGATGGTTTTCTTGCTCATATTAATATCAGATCCTCTTCTAAACCCTAACTCCAAGCTACCTCCCAGGGGTATGTGCAATAGGTCAGTTATATCCAGGTGATGTGAGACACAGCTGGGCTGGCAGCCTGGGCAAGGGGAGCTCAGGGTCTCTGTCTATCAAGCAGCGACCCATTCTGGCTAACACCTGGGACTGGAGTGATCAGAGCCACCTGCCCTTTGCTTCAGGGCGAGCTGTTCAGACACAGGCACAGAGATCTTTAGGACAGAACATATTGGGGGTTAGCAGGCAAACGAAAACCAGGCAGCCCCTCCCCCATGGCTAATGTAAATGAGGCTTCAGGTTAAATCATCCCAAGCCAAGGAGCAGCACAAGTAAAACTGCAAAAGGCAGGAAACTAGCGAACAGCTTGCCTGTTGGAGGTGACAGGCTGCTGTCCCCACCTAGTGCTCAGAGAGCTCCCAGGAAAACAGCCAGGCACACGGCGGCTGCAGCGTGAAACGGCGAGTGCTTTGCTCAAGCCACTTTCCAGCCTGATGCCCCTCCAGTGTCTGCGCTGCCCCAGCCCCAGGAACCTCTGCTTCAAATTCAGCCACCGAACTGAGGTGGGGACGGGGCCAGTTCTTTCTGGATGCTGTTAACTCATCCCAGTGAGAGGAGTTCTCCGCAGGCTCGTCCGTGTCCTTCTGCAGCGGGCCTATTGCACAGGTAACCCTGCCCAGGAGAGGACCGCCTCTGGGTCCCTCAGCAGAGTCTTAGCTACCAGCCACCGTAGAATGGACTAGCCTGCTCCCCTCTTTAGTGCAAGCCCACGCGCCCTGGGACCAGAGTCTATCCCTGGCTTTGGGAGACATTTGCTGTGCAGAACTAGTGGCTGCGGCCGCGGGAGGACACCCAAAGCACTGATGCTGCCGCGGACTCCCGGGGCCTGGCCAGGTCTGACTGGCACATCCCCGTTTATCAGGGGCAGGGGGGAGCAGTGCAACGACCAGGCGAACGCGCCCTCACCTCCGTCCTCCGTCAGACGCGGCCCCATCCTGGAACACGGTGCGGCTCCCCGCGAGGAAGCACTGGAGGGAGGAGTAGCCGTACCACGTGTTGATCGCAGTGACTCTGTGGAGACCTGAACAGAGACAATGGAGTGGGAGAAGTGAAAAAGCCTCTGCTCGGTACTCCTGACAACGTCGCTCGGCCTGCTGTCAGCGCCAACGCTCTCCTTTGGAGTGGGCCAGCCCGGGGGCACGGACAGACCTGACAAAAACTCACCCGGGTCGATGCACAGGGGGCCTTGGCTGACAAACAGCCATGTCCAGGGTTACACCCTCTGGGTTCACCCCCTTGCAACTCCCTTTGAGGTTTAGTTTCAAACAAGCCCCAAACTTCGAGACAATGGCAAAGTCTCACCTCTGTGATGGTCCCTAGTTCCATCCCATGCAATGGGAATCACAGAACACCCCTCCCCCGCAGGGCTGTGGCAAGGACAAAGTCACTAACGACTGGGCGCAGCTCAGACACTCTGGTGATGGGAGCCAGCCACGGACCTATGAGAGACAGGCCACGTCTCAGCTGGCCTTACAATGTCAGAGAAATCCTTGTGCATCACATCTCTATCACCGCTTCCGTTTCCCCTCCAGCAACTGCCTCATGAGAGACGATTGTGCCTGGGCGAAGGACGGTCCGTCTCTGGTGCTTGTTGCAGAGTTCGTGTCCAGGGAACTGGCTGGCTTAGGAGATGGGCAATGAGGCCACAGCCAGTGCTACCAGCCAGGGCTGTACCCTAAGGGAGCGCGGGGCAGAAGTGATGAATCAGTCACGTCTGGGACCATCCCGTCACTTCCAGGACCAACCGCGCTGGCCAATTGCGCCGGCCTGCGGGGTCCCCCAAAGCATGGGGCCCGGAGTGGTCTCCCTGATTCACTGTACCCTGGGGATGGCTCTGCCACCAGCTTTGACCCAACCCCAAGTTGTGACTGAAAGTCATTCACCCTGATATGGCTGTTGGGTGGGTTGTGTGCCAGAAGCGGGTGGGTCTCAGCTGCGAGCAGTCACACTCCCTATCACACAGCCATGCCTGACAATGGTGAGCCCCCAGGCTGTCCACCACAGCAGCGAGAAGCCAGGCAGTAAAAGGGCCAGGAGCCAAGCCCCGTCTCTCCAGGTCCGGGTGGAGGCACCCGGGTGGCATGCGCACACACATGCTGCAGTCTCTGTGCGTGGAGAGCTCTGAGACCCAGACCCATTTCCCTTTCACTGAGAACAGCTTCCATACAGCTGCTTTCCACACAGAATTTGAGCAGAATATGTTAACTCAGGTATTACCTCCAGCCCCTGTTACGAAGCTGCTGCACAAAGCTTCCCTCCTCCAAGTGGAGTCAGGGAGGGCCCCTCCAGGATGCAGGACATGGCCCTCACCCTACCTTTGGCTTTAAGTCTTTCTACTTCTTCAGGGGGAACTTCTATGAGGTCAGGCCCGCCTGTCTCCTGGCTTTGGATCAGATACACATCACTGCTGGGCTCCTGCTGGCTGAGCTCCATCTTCCTGACTTCAACCCCTGTGGAAATAACCCCAGTCAGTATTTCCTCCAAAGCCACTACACAAAATGCCATGGCCTGGGGACCTGAGCAGAATATTCAGGATAGACATCGGATTCCTCTGGAAATCAGCCAGTCACATTCAGGCTTAGTTCACTCCCCACCTTAACCCCAGCTGAACAGCGTAATATTTGCCCTTGGGGGTTGTCATGTAATAATGTTTGGCTACACAGAGGGAACAGGCTGAACTGGAGGATGGCATATCTATGGCATGGGGCTTAATAACACACACACACACACACACACCCGCTTTCCAATAAGGACAAAGCAGACACACATCAGCACAGTGTCAACCAGTGTCCTAACAGATCCACGCATTGAACACAACAGAGCCGGGTGTTCTCAAACCCTGGAGAATCTCGCCTGAGGCCCTTCCAGCCAATTGGAGCACAGCAGCCCCATAAGTACCCCTAGGACCAAGGAGAGGACAAAGCAAAAGAACCCGTTCGGGGAGGTTCCCCCCATACCCAGCCTCCTGGTGAGCCCTTCAGATGGTGACATCACTGGCCAAAGGAAATGGTGGGAACTCAGAGATCTGAAAACTGAGCGAAGTCCAGGAGAACAGACGGCTGGACGCACCCCTGCTTTCTGTGGGTGTGAGCGTGGGGGGAGGGATGGGACAAACTGACCTACTGGGGGTGCCCCGAGTCTAGGATTCGGTGGGGTGTCTGCATGATCCCTTCCCCACACTACCCCCAGCTCCCCAGACACCCCAGCCCTCACTTCAGACCCGTGATACCACCCACGCCCTCGGAGTGTTTTACGGAACAGGGCCCAGCCCAGCCCACCCGTTTGCTCAGACAAAGACGCTGCCTAGACCCTCAGCTTCTCCTGCCAGCGCCTGAACTCAAGTTTGTGGAAAGCCCTTGTTAAAACAGTGGGAGATCTGAGCTTGCATGTGTACCTAGCTGTGAGGTGCCATGTGCGGGGGAACATCACCCTCTTGTGGAGACCTTGGGGAAAGTCACGCTGACTGGAGCATTCCTCAGTGCTACTGCATGGAAAGGATTTCTTGTAATTACGCTTCCTGGTTTGCAGTTTAAAATGAAACTACAGTGTGATGTTACGTGATCAGGAAGGAAGAAAATACAGCCACAGCCTCGCCTCAAGCATCCCCTCCCACCCTTAAAATAGCAAGTTCACTCTCTGCAGCCAGATTTCCAAACGAGGCCTCCCAGTGCGCAGTGTCAGACACCCGGGGCCTGATTTACCAGAAAGAGTCAGCGGGAGCTATCGGCTCTCCACATCTCCGACAGGCAGGCCCACCTCCAGGTGCGTGCCCACAAACCAGGGCGTCTCAAATCAGCAGACATAGCTGAAATCGTTGACCATAATGCTTAGCCCTTGTATACCCAGTGTTATGTGACCTCGGGGGAGTTAGCCGAGGCATGCCTGTTCCCCCAATAATGACACAGGCATGGGATAAGTGAACAGAACCACCTCTGTTTCTCCCTGCAGAAGGGTACAGCGCAGTTTCCCTCCTGCTGCCGGAGCTGCTGATACCAGTTTCCCTTTCTCCCGGAGACAGGACAGGCACACGCTGCCAAGAATTTCCTCCCAAGATTACTTCCTGAGACGGGATCCTTCTGGGAGCAGCCACGCTCTTTCTGGGCTGCATGTGGGTGTGCAGAAAACCCCCACTCCCCCAGCCAGGACAGTAACCCTGTTACACCACTTTCACCTTCAAAGTGCTGGGCTAGGAACTTGCTGGGTAACAGCTCCCAGCTGGAGACACACTCCCTGCCCCACCACCATCCCAGCCCAAACTAACACTGCCATAAAGGCTGCTCATTCTTGCCCCTTTCAAGTGCAAGGTGGCTCAAGCTTTCACGGCTGCCCGGAGCCCGGCTAGTTCATACTCACCGATGTTCCTGTGCTGGATTGCTATCTTTGTCCTTTCTGCAGTCAGAAGTTGGTCTAGGTTTGAGGCCATTCTGTCCATGTTCTCTACAACAGTCATAGGCCCTCTGATAATCTAAGAAACACACAGTCATTTGTGAGATTTCCTTATATCAAATGGTGCAGCTTAGAACCAGTGTTGCCAACTCTCATGTCTCATGATATTTGGTTTTTTTCAAAGCCTCAGCTACAGGAGTCAGGTGATGACATGAAAATCTCAGTTTTCTGTTTTCTTTTCCCTTTTTTTAAATAAGTCTCTTGCCCCACTGACAGCAGAGAAAAGCTTGCAAATTCGCTCAAAAAACCAACAAGCAAAGAAACAGGACTCAACTTGATTATTAAACCTCATGCTTTTAGGGGCCTGACTCCTGATTTTTGAACACTTGGGGTTGGCTGTGCTGTAGAACACACCCACGTCCCCTGAAACCGACTCACAAGGGAAAGAGCTGCCCACAAGAAACTGAGCCATTACTTGAAGAGCTACAAACTCACGGCCTGATCCCAAGAGGTGCTGAGCACATGGACCATCCTGCGTATCACAAGTGTGATCGTGCTGCATAACGTGGGCACTCGGAACCTCATGGCAACAGAGCTCACACCCTCCAGCTCCCCCTGCAGAGGTCACTACCGCTCGAGCTAAAGGGGAATCCCTGGGAGTAGTAGTGGGTTTATGATGCAGCTGAGTTCTCCAGGAGCAGGCTGTGCCGTGCACGTAACCCCTGGCCACTGCATGTACCCCAGCCAGCGAGCTTGACTTTTGAACTCAAGCTGAAAGACTCATGCCGTGATCTCTGGAGGTCCCTGGTTCAATCCCCAGTGAATTGGCCATGATGGTAGGTGTTGCACATACACCCAGGAGGGGCCAGGTCATACAGAAAGGGCCGACATGAGAGGACAAGATAAAAGCAATCCCAGCATCTAATGGAGAAGGCCCCTGCTGAGGGGGACATGATGAATGTTTCTCACACAAGGCTCTACAGTGTTTTGAACAGTTTGGAGTCTGGAAACAGATGCTGTCTTGACATCCCATCTGCAAACATTACAACAATGCAATTTAAAAAAGCTAGCACACCATCCCTGCCAGGCACAGCGGGGCCGGGGGAGGAGGGAGGCACGGGTTCAGTGATCTGCCATGGAGTGCGTTAACCCCATAGGGAACAGGCAAGTGTCATGGTGTTAGGCAAGCTGGCTTGAACAGGACAGAAGCCGAGGGGGGCTCCCAAGGGAGCTTGCAAAGAGAGGGGCAGCCTGGAGAATTAGCAATGGACAGCAGCAAATGAGAGAGCACGCAATCACTGAAGCAAGCAAAAAGACTGTTGTAGGCGGATGTTTGATGTGCTGCCCGATGCTGCTGGACAGCATCGAACTAGGAGTCTAGGGTTTGCACCTTCAGACACAGCAATTCCTGGTACTGGTGCTACTCTAGGTCAGGGCGAGACAGTTCAGAAATCATAGAATCATAGAATATCAGGGTTGGAAGGGACCTGACCCTCTCGCTGTCCCTCAAAATATTCATGCAGCTCTGGAGCCAAACTGGATCACTGCAAAGGTTCAGAACGCCTGGTTAATTCCTCCATAGATTCCTCCACCCCTGCCCCCTAATAACCTCATTTTCATGCTGTCTGTGCAATCCCAGGCTCCAGCCAGGAGCTGGACTGCAAGTGCCATGACATTGCCAGGAAGGCTGTTTGCATGAGACCCAGCGTGCCAACAATCTCTAGAGAGAGCCTCCTCTTCCCGTTCCAGCCAGCTCCAAACTCTGACCTTTGGAGGTTTGCCCCACACTAGGCCCACCCACAGGATTAGTCATCAGATCATTGTGATCCAGTGAATCAAGGAACTGCAGACCCCAGCAGTACGGGCAGATGTGACATAACCCTAGTCTGCAGTGTCTACAGACCCCGCTGAGGCAAGGCAGGTAGCTTGGTTCATGCATACATCACAAGCCTATTTCACCTGGCTGATTTCTGACCACTGGTCAGTATTTTGCTCCTCCAGGATCAGTCCAGTCACTTCCACGTAATACTGGCTCAGCTGCTCCAGGATCTCCAGCTGTTCCTGCTCCTGGACTTCAACGTCTGAAACTTGCTTTAGAAACTGGACCACGCCAAGCAGGTCAGCTGGCTTCACTGGGGTCTCCTCCTCCCTCAGGACGATCGTCAGAGCATGGAGAACATTGACAGCTGCTGAGATGTTCATGTCTCTAACATCGCCCAAGAAAATATTCTCAGGAATCTGCCAAGGAAAAGCCTTTTACCCCAGAGCAGACCCCACCTCTGTCCAAAGACATCAAATGATGTGGAGTTTATTAAGGGCTATGGGTGATGCGGTGTGCCCACCCTCCAATACACAAGGAGGCTGCCCTGCCAGCCACCCATAAGCTATTGACCTGCAAGCTTGTGACTAGTGCAAAATGCACCATGTGCAGGGGAAGGGAGATCTGCCCCGCTCTGCCACATGGGAGTATATGGGTGTTTGCTGAACTCAGTGTGCAAACGAGGCCTGGAATCACTACTGTATACAGGGCTCCCCTGCTCACAGTAATGAGTCCCCCACATCAGGCCCCGGTGCTGTGAAATGGGCTCAGTTTGTCAAAATGATACAAAGGTAAATATTTAAAAAGCCAGAAAAAGAGGTGGCGGGTCTATTCGTGAGGTTCCTCCCACTCCTGGAGTGCAGCACTAGAGGGGCCAAGGGTACACAGCTTAAGGCTGGGAGGAAAAGAAACACGCACAAGAATGAACAATGGCACAGCAAGTCGGCTCTGGCCTATTCTCAGCAGTGGGAACTCCCAGCAACAAAAGGTCCCGAAGGCCTGGGTTCTCACACACTCACCACGGTAGCATTTGCGAGGGTATTAACCCGACTGATCAGTGGCGGGCTGGATTCTGATTGGGTTTTCTTCAAGAGTAAATACACATCTGAGAATAACACAAAGACACAAGAGTTGCCGCGATCCCCAGAAATGTCCCATTTTCAAGTGCCTGGGCAGTAGCTCCTTGGGATTCACTGATATGCTGGGAGGACAATCAGGACAAGCTGCCGACACTTGGGGAGGTAATTTGTGCCTTTTACCTTCAGTGCAAAGACATCCACTGGGGGACACCAAGAGCTGACATTTCAGCTGCTCGGCCAAACTTTTGATCTCTGTGACCTCCCCTCCCTCAGCCCATCTCCCCACGCAACAGGACCAGAGATGCTTGGAGTTGATCGTACCCTACAGTGCTATCACTGTAAGGGAGACAATACCCAGGAGTCCTGCAACGTGCAGTATGGATAACAGAAAACTGAATAAACTGAAGATAAAGTTAAAATCTGTAAGAGCAGCAAGCAGGAGCCTGTCTGCTTTGCATTCAGCCAGGACACACTTGTCCTGAGGTTGTGACTACAGCACATTTTGACATTTATTTAATTCAGGAAGTTGAAAATGTTAGAGATTATAGATTAGACTGTAAACTCTTCAGGGCAGTGACTGTGTCTTCCTGGGTGTCTGTATAGGGCCCGATCCTAGCCAGGACCCCTGAGTGCTACCATAATGGAAATAGTAAATACATCACTGGCTGTACCCTTCTTGTAGTGGCAGACGAAAGGCAAGGAACACGAACAAGAAGTGTCACGAACTCCACCACTGCCAACGTCAAGAACTCTGCATTGCTCCACAGGCCCTGGGGAGATACACAAATGAGGCCCAGAATGCTGAGACATGCACTGTTTCCCCACCCCCCCCCGGGGCAGGACATTTCACAAATGAGCCACAAACTTTGTTTTAACGCTGAGAATCACCAGTTGCTCCTTAAATAGCCCCACTGTTCTCCCATGCACGGCCTGGAGCATGGATTCCTTGTGCTGCTCCGTAACGTAGCTTCTCAGACAGCCTGCACGGTTAGATGCCCACCCCAGATACACCACAAGGAGACAGAAATGCCAGGGCTTGAGTTCTGGGTTTGATTAGGAATTGTCAAGCCAGCTGGGATAAACTGCGGTGCTAAACAGCGCTTTTCGCTCAGGAGGACCCTGAAGCACTAGGAAGAGGATATACAGGGTCCAAGAACAGAAATCGACAGATAACAGGGGAGCAAGTGTAGACTGAGGCTGTTTCCACACTCTGCCAGTGCAACCGTGCCGCTAAAAGGCTAAAGGCTGTTGGTCAGTGGGAGCGAGCTCTCCTGCCGACAAAAAACATCCACCCCCAACGAGTGGCGTTAGTGTTGTTGGCAGAGCACTCTCCTGACGACAAACCGCTGTTCACACAAGCACTTGTCATTGACAAAACTTTTGTCTTTCAGGGGTGGGTGTGTGTGTGTGTGTGTGTGTGTGTGTGTTTTTAACATCTCTCTGAACGACAAACGTTTTGTCTTTCACTTGCCAGTGGAGACAAAGCCTAACTTCTCCAACTGAAACTAGAGGGGAAACATGATGGAGGAAGAGTATAATTAGCCCAGTGCAAATTTTCCCAGGACACTGGAGTTCATGACGGAAAGTGCCATGGAATCTTTAATGACCACAAATGAACAGGACCTTGGTCTCAGGTCTTACCTGGATGGCGACCGCCCCCCTTCCCCCAGTGTTCAAACCAACCTTCCTTTCCCTCCCCAAAAGGTACACCATCCTCCAAACATTCCCCAGCTATCCATCCTCCCGGTGCAAACCTCTCTTCCTCTGGGTGATGCTTACGCCCGCATGGAGGCCTGTTGTCTTCGGTACAGCTGCACCTGGCAGAAAGGCCCTGCCTTTTGCTGATCTGCAGCTCAGAACCTAAGCCTGGAAAGCCAAGTATGTCGAGGCCCTGACGCTGCGAATGAGTCTTACCTGGGCAAAGGAACTGTGCTGTCACTTCTTGTACAGCGGGCTCAATCTCCAGAGTGTAACTGCCCCACCTGAAGATAAGCTCATGTTCTATCAGGCAGCACGACCGGACTCTCTCTATCTGCTCTTTGCTAAGGACTCTCCGCCACACGTTCAGGTCAGTGATGTTCCCACTGAAGGACTCTTTCTCCTTGAACGTACCCCCTAGTGAATCTTGGTCTTGTCCAATAATAAAAGTTCCATGAGCGTAAATAGCCTGGCTGGCCGGTGGCCCTGCGGCACACAGTCCAGCGGCAGAGGCCTTCTTCTTCCCGTCGGCGTAGATGGCCCACGTCCCGTTCTGCTGCTGCCAGGTGACACAGAAGTGATGCCACTGCCCGTCGCTGCGGAACACGGGCAGGTACGGGGAGTGGTGTCCGTGGACGATGATGGCAAATCGTACAAACCCTTCCTCATCAACAAAGCCGCGCAGCTGGAACTCGTTAATGAAAGCAGGGACAGCATAGGAGAAGACGGTGGCAATCTCCTGGGTCTTGTTGTCCCACTGGATGTGGGCACAGGCGGTGACAGCAGGCATCACGGGGAATTTGGCCAGAACCTTCACGTACTTAGTGTCTGTTTTGTTTCTGAACACCAGGATTGGTGCTGTGTGAATTCCTGGAAGAGGAACATTCAAAACTTCAGCCAAGACAGGGCAGGAACCTGGACCAAATCCTGCTCCCTCTCTCTGGGAAACAACCATTTCTTTTATTTCATCCCCACAAATGCTAAAGACCCTTGACCCCAGCACACCACAATACCATAAATATATGCTTGAGGGGTCTCAGCTACTTTTAAAGGGGATGGTGCTGGCTAGATTGATGCCTGGAGAGGGAAGGGGAGTTTAATGCTAGAGCATTTCTGCAATTGTCACTTTTGGAAAGTGACGCTTCCAGCAACCAGGATGGTAAATAATGAATTTGGGATTAACTGCTCATCGCCAATGGCCCGTCTTCCGCAGGCAGAGCCTAGAGAAGACCTCCCAGATCACCCAACTATGCTCAGCACAGTAGTGATATGTGACTACCCAGCGCTGGATTGCTGCAACCTATGCCCCCAGTCATATTACTTATAGAATTACTTTTGCAGCTATGTTCCAGGGGACACGTCCAGCAAAACAATCCTTGCCTTGATGCTGAGGTGGAGCATGGAGAATTAGTCCATGACACCCCAGGGCATGAGATCCCTCCTTAAAACTCTCCTTTACCAGGATACCTACAAATAACTGGATACTGGTGAGACATCTGATGTACCACTGTCTGGCCTGCTGACCAATACTCTCTCATTGTTTCCTTGTACTCCCCCTTCTCTCTGTGTCCATCTGTTGTCTCTTGTCCTATACTTAGACTGTAAGCTCCCTGGGACAGGTTCTGTCCTTTTGGCTTGTGTCCGTACAGCACCTCGTGCAATGCGGCCCTGGTCCATGCTAGGGCTCCTAGGCCCTACAACAATACAAATCACAAGAATAATTTTTCCAGACTAATAACTTCCCCTCACAGTATCCAGACACATCTGTTTTGTAAAAGATGTATCTGACCTCTGGGCCTTCATGGGTTTCTTTGTCCCTGGCTAGGCCAAGCTAGTTGCCCCAATGCCCATCTTATACTCACGTCTCTGTTTGTGTTTGTGCAGGAATGCCTCCCTCTCGTCTAACCAGACAGAGCTTTGCACTTGGCGGGAGCGCAGCAGTTTGCTGACCGAAGCCAGCTCGCTGTCCCTGATCTCAAAGAGCAGCTGCGCAAAGCGTTGTTCACAGTGTCTGTTTGCATGCCACCAGTCCAAGGGGACGTCCACATATTCATAAACATCTCCCGAGGTTGTGATGGTGGCAGCCGCAGCACCAAAATCTGAAAGGCAGACGCGCAAGCTGGGCCACATGCTACACCATGCAGCACAGGAGCCAGCAGGACACATGTCAGTTTGGAGAAAGCACCAGAGCAGTTTCCTCCTTCCCAGCCCATTTGCCCCTGGACGCCTGAGGCCTTCATGTCAACAGCTTCATTAATAATTTTATTAAGATACTAACTAAGTGCCACACACCCACTTGTGCCACCTGGGGTCAGCCTCACGCAGGAGATCAGCCATGCACTTGCAAACATGGGCTTTGCGCAGCCCTTGGAAAGTCAGAAGCAGAACCTCGCACCAGAACGCAGCACAAAGGGACGTCAGCGAACAGGGACAGACTTTAGCCGATTGCCTCGGGCCTAAGATGAGGGAGATCTGAGAGCTGGGCTTTAGCACATGTGCCTGGAAGTGTTGGCTTTCCCCACTCCCAGCCCTCAGATCTGATGCATCCATATGAAATACCCAAAACAGTGGCAATGTCAGGACAAAACAAAACACACTGCCGTTCACCTGAGGGATACACTTTAAGACATCTTAGTGAGACTCACTCAGGGACTGAAGGACAGAGCTTAGGCCCCGTTTTTCAGCTCCCCTCGGTTCCATATTTGCAAGTGGCAATTTGCACTCACAAAATTGCTCCCACATTGTTTGCACTCACAGATGCATCACAGGCACAAATATCAGCAGTTGGACAGCACTTACCTGATTTTCACCTGCTAACCTGGTAATTAGCTGTACAAATACTAATATTTACACCTGCAATCAAATTTGGGTCCAACAAATGTTGGTTGCAATTTACAACCATATAAAAAGGGGTGTGGGGGGGGGCGGGTGGTAAATGTTAGCTCTTACAGTCCCAAACATATTTTCATAGATTCTCTGTGCTGAATATTGTTCACTCAAAAAGACTCAAGTGCTGATTAGGACACTAACCTTTTGAAGTGTGATTATCAGCAAGGGCAGTAAAATCTAAGACTTCTCTGGACAGGCTAGCAATCTGCAAGAAACAACACCGCATGGTGGGAGCAAGGTTTAGGCGATAAACGAAGAGGGTATGTTTACTGCTGAGTTCCCTGTTTAAGCCCATGCAGTCTGGTGTCTCTGCTCACACTGCACTGTTCTAGCAAGTTTTCCTTGTTATATACATGTCTATAAAGAACCTCTGAAAACAAACGTTTCATAGCGAAATACTATCCTCCACACAGCTACATGGGATAATCAGGAAATTAGAAATATAACAATATCCATTGCTGAGGCTCTAACAACAAAGTGCTATTATTAAAGTACCTGAATCTGCCAAGTGAAATCCACCTCTTGCTGAAACCCACCAGAGCATGACCAGTCGCAACCATCTCCTTTGGATTGTATCATCAATAACAAGCCAATGACTAAATACATCGAACCATCAGAAAAGGTATAGAAAGGTTTATTCATTTTATTTTAGGAGATTAATTCCAGTGTCACTCAGAATGACCTCACCGAGGACTCAGGCCCCGTGTTTCAACATCCTGACTGTTAGGGAAATGTCTTTGGAAAATTCCTAGCTGTTTTAAGAATTCAAATTATCCAGCTACTCAAAGCAATTAAGTCCTTGTAAAACTTACCAGAAAGCTGAGGAACCAGTATTCAGGTCTCGAGTGTTGCCGGACCATGTCGATTGGTTGGAAATCTTTCCCTCTCTGCTGGAATGGACAAAGCAATGCTAGATAAAGATGTACTGCAGCCGTATAGCTAATTCTTGCATACAGAAATGGGGGGAAAGAAAATATCCATCCTAGGTAGTCTGCTAGGCCCACTCTGTGCCTGTTGCAGATGAGATACCAAAAGCCGATAACTCTGCAGAAGCTGTATCATTAGTTCATAAGTCGGACGGTTAGTGAACCTGCCTTACTTGCTTTTACCAAATCAAGTCAGATGCATAAATTACATTTCTGAGCAGTGTCAAACGAGATCTTTGACAATGGTTCCAAGTAGGTGAGTTGGCCAGACAATGGGATCTTGTAAAGGTTTTGATAAGATGTAGCATAGGGACTAACCATCACAAATTGATACAACCCTTATACCTTACAGGTGGGTAAACTGAGGCGCAGAGAGGCTAAGTGACTTGCTCACAGCCACACAACAAATCAGCATTACAGTTAAGAGGAGAGAAACCAGGAGCACTCCCAATCCCCTGCTCTTAACCACTAACCCTCTGGTGCTCCTGCACATACAAAATCTATTTCACAATAGCCAATCCTTGGCACCTAGAGTCCTATGAAAATGATACCACATGGAGATTTCGAAAGCTATCTTTTCAAAAAGCAAGTAGGGGGGTGACATTGCCCAAAGAGGAAGTGCTGATCCATTTGGCAGTCAGAATTTAAAATAAAAGCATTTGGAGATCACGTGAAAAAGACTCTGGTTCTAACAGAGCAGCCTGCAGGTCTGGAGGAAACAGACATTGTTAGCTAGCCACGGGTGGAACACCCTCCTCACCCTCTCTTCCCCCAAAAAGGAAAAAAAAGCACATTGACTGAGATGCTAAATTCTGGGAAGACAAACGAAAGAACGCATTCAACGTGACCAGAGTGGGAGGGGCCAAAGACCAAGAGTCAAGGGACTCTCATGGGACTGCAAAGAAGAGAAAACTAGAGAAGATGACCATGTAGCAATGGGATGACTGACTATAATGAGCATTATGTCCACACGCCTTGCAAATATCACCAGTCTCCTGTGGCAAAGCCAATTAATACAATGGAAAGCTAAGGGATGTTGATTGCACTTTAGGACAATGACACTTTGCTTTAGTTTTATATTAACTTGTACCAGAGACAAAGAGATCTGAACATTTAAAAATCTGATTGAAAAACAAGCTTCTTGTCCATTGGAAGGGAAAGTACACTAATATTATTTTACCCTCTCTAGTGCCTTTCACCCCAGCTTCACAAGGCCCTTTATCAGCAATGGATTGAACCTCCCAGCACATCGCTTAGGTAGGTGTTGGTTTCTCCAGGGCAGATCACACACACTTACTTCTAAGACCATTTTCAACCTATGAACCACAGGGAGAGCTGTGCTTCTCTGAGACTGTGCAAATCCCAAAGCCCAGGACACAGCGTGTGAGAGCTGGGGACAGTGTTGTTGGTTAAGGGGATCCAGCGGCGGAACTATCTTCCAGAGGAAACCAGGCCAATCCAGAATCTGGTCATCTTTAGGAAACATTCCAAAGCCTTCCTCCTTGAGAAAGCCTTTCCAGCATAAGGAATGAACACTCCTCCTATTCCTGAACCCCACCTGCCCCCCAAAACAAACAAACACCCTAACCCAGAGACTCCATTTAGTCTGCTAGTGAACTTCCTGTTTCTACTAAATTTATGTGGCAGACACCTAGATGCTACAGCAATGGGTGGCATGGATAATAAACCCGCTAGGTAGACAGTCAGGGCAGAGCCAGGAATGAAACCCAGACTTTCTGTTGACTAGCTCTGTGCTTTAGCCTCCAGACCAAACTCCCTCCCTATAATAAAATGTGGCTGCTAAAGGAAGACTTCATGCTCCAAACCCAAACCAGCAGGATATCTGGTATTTCCCACCATCAACCCTTCAGGGGCCTAGAGGTTTAAAGAATCTATTGTTCCCCCAACACTGTAACTAAGAACCAATTATTCTATCCCCTTCATGAAATATTAATTCCTTCATACCCGAACCGCACTGGACACCAGTCACACACTTACTCTTCTTGCTCCAGGATTTCTTCACTTCACTGTAAATTATGTACAATCCATACCTGTCTGGTGGGTGAGTCTGGCTCTGAGAGGGGTCTGGGGGCAGAATGGTTCTGGGGTGCAAGGTGGGGGGAAGGAAATTGCTTCCACAGGAGGGGTGTTGTGTGCAGGTTCAGCAGCTGGAAGGCTGATATTGTATATAAACACAATATCCGAGACCCGCAGGATGAATCTGTTAATTCTCACCCCACAGCGATGACCCAGGGAGAACTTTAATAACCCTCCTCCCCCCACAAGGAGCCAGCCATGCACACGAGCCACACAAAGCAAGAGACAAAGCACTGAGCAGCTGCACTGTCAGCTGGTGGTTATGCTAAGACCACCTAACTCCCTGCAGGTCTCTGATGGGACTGGAGCCAATACATACCTGAGAATGAAGGTGATGGGCTGAAAGACTTAGTTATAAAAGTTGTGGGATTTCTTATTCTTGGGGGAGGTTTTGCCTGCACAGACTTCCTGTCTCACAGCCCATCTGGATATTGCACATCCACTTGCAAAGTTTTAAAAATCATTTACTTAAATCAAACTCGTCTTGTTTTGAGAGAAACTAGCTAATGCTGAATAGATATCAATCTGTTCAAACTGGACTTCGCACCAGATGCAAAAATAAGCAGGAAAGCACTTAAAAGGGCTTGATTTTAAAATCCAGCACTGGTCCTTTGTGGCAGGAAGCTGACAGATAATCTTCCCCGGGGTGCTACTTGGTATTGTGTTATTCTGAACAGTTTAATCATTTAATGTTGTATTCCAGTGGGTAAAACCCACAATTGTTGTGACTATTTTTGTAAATGCACCTTCTCCCCCCCTCATCAACAAATCTTCGAAGACTGACAGACACAGGGCAACCCGCTCCTCAGCTGCACCAAATAACCAGCCAGGCAACTCCAGGGGAAAATACCCCACTCCCCCAAGACAGTGGCTCTCCACCTTTCCAGACTACTGTACCCCTTTCATGGGTCTGATTTGTATTGTGTGCCCCCAAGTTTCACCTCCCTTATAACTTGCTTACAGGATCAGACGTAAACATGCAAATGGGTCACACTGTTACTGAAAGTTTGCTTTCTCATTTTACCACGCAATTCTAAAATAAATCAAGTGGCATACAAATACTGTACTTACCTTTCAGTGCATAGTACATAGAGCAGTACCAACAAGTCATTGTCTGGACGTGTAGTTTGTCCTGACTTCGCTAGTGCTTTGTAGGTAGCCTGTTGTGAAACTAGGCAAATCTCTAGATGAGCTGATGCACCCTAGCAGATCTCTGCCTACCCCTGGCTGCGAACCACCCCCCAAGGGACTGCCCGGGCCGACAGCGGGGCTTTCCGCTCCGCAAACGCGGCTCTGACCCGGGAGCGGTTCCAGCGCGGAGCGCCCCTGCGAAAAGCGCGCGGGGCCAGACCCGCGGGAGGAACGCGCCGGTCCCCGGAAAGCTGCAGCGGCTCCGAAGGGCTCCCCGGGCCCGGACCCGGACCGCGCCTCCCCAGCCCCAGCCCCAGCCCCGCCAGGCTCCAGAGAGGCGAGTCGAAGCGCAGCCCGGAGCCAGCGCCCCGGGCAGCCGCCCTCCGCCCCGGCTCCTACCGTCCGACGGCTCCGGGCTCACGCCGGCCCCGGGGCGCGGGGCGCTGCTGCCCGCATGGCCTCCCCGCTCCGCGGCGCCCGGCTGGAGGGGACTCGCCCCTGCCCCGGGCCCGCGGCAGAGGCGGCTCCGGGCGAGCCTCTCACATGCAAATCGCAGCCTGGGGCGTAACCGCGGCCGCCTCCCCTCTCTGGGAGCCGCCCGGCGGCCCCTTGGCCCGCGGCCCCCGCCGTCGGGGGAGGGCAGCCGGCTCCTGCTCCAGCCCAGCCGCCGGAGTAACGCTGACAGCTCCAGCGGCTGCACTGGGGGCTCCCGGCAGCCAGGCCCAGCTCGGCGCCCCTACCCCGCTGGAGCCTGTCTAGAGCCCAGCTGCTGGAGAAAGGAGCAACAGCAGGATCAGGCACAGGGGCTGGCCCTAGCCCACTCCTGCCGGCAGCAAGGAGCCCCAAGGACAGCTGGTTAGAAGGGGGGCAGCTTGCCTGCCACCCCAGCCCAGGGGCTAGCTGCTAGGGGAGGCTCCTGGTAAGAGAGAGGGTTCGTGTTTCTTGAGGACCAGTCCCTAGACCAGCACCAGATCCTCAGCTCTCCCCGAGAATTTAGGAAGGCACCAAGCCAGGCTCTGGTATCAAAAAGGTTGAGAAACAGCGATAAATACTTCTGAAAAACTAGCTTTGAGAGCCATGTATCTCCCCTGAGGCTGGCCCTGATAGACATGTGGGTGCCACACAGTGGGATGCCCTGACTGGCTTTGCCCTTCTACATCCTACTAAAGACCTCCAGACCTCCAGTGTTTTCACCTAGCACCACACAGGCAAACTAAAAGCAGCCTTCACAGCCCAGGGGAGTTTCTCCAAATCTGTTTATTTTACATTAGAGCAGAAATGACAAAACATTGCCTTTTTAGCATGAAAAATTTGGAAAGCATTGACACGTCAACATGAAACCTTTTGGACAACAAGAGTGGAGGGACATGATTTGGCCAAAGCAGGTCAGAGAGCCCTTTTGACAAGAGATGCTCTAACAAAACTAGTTGGATTCTTTTTAACAAGAAACAAAAAGGTGAGAGAGATGGAGGTTGTGTTGCTAATGTACATCAACATATTCAGGGGTCTCTACTTAATACCTTACAAGCAGTTTGTGCCACTAAAGACACCCATGAAAGAGGTGAGATCATTAAGGTAATTATTACATGCCTGAATTTAGACACTTTTTTTGTTAAAGCTGGGTTGCTCCCACAATAAATAAGCGTTATTTAACTTCAGTTACAAACTATTTGCTTTTCACCACTCCGTAATCAAAGGAGTAAAACTGACATTAAATGCCTAGGGCCTTACAGATTAGAACAAGGTTTATAAAGGTTCCCAGGTCGGACAACGCGTGAAGTGCTGTTGTGATTTTCAAAGCCACATTCCCACAACGGTCCCTGTAGCAGACAGCCTGAAGGCAGGATTTTAAGACTAGAGTATTTGGGCCACCTCCACAGTGCCCCAGCCTTCTTAGCCTCTCAAGGGAGAGGCTCTCTTTTGATTAATGCTCGATTCAGCTTTGCTACAGCAACACGCACATAGTTCCCACTCCTCCCCCGTAAGTGAATGCTTGAGTCAGGCCCTGGATTCATGGGCAACTGCCTTTTGTTCTTCGGGGCCTCCATCCCGGAAGGAAGGCAGTTATCGCAGCCCAGTGTCTCTGCTAGTTGCAATAAATCTCTAGCAGAAGAATGGACCTGGGAGGCAGCTGCTTTGGGCTGCTTAGTCACCGTTGCCAGTTGGTAAACTGACTGATGAGGAGATTCAGCATGAGCAGCGCTGCACAAGCATTAAAAGTCTTGACTTGCTTCAGCTTTGCTAGGTCTGGGTCCCGGTCAGCTGTGAGGAGCAGGGGAGGTGGTCAGAGCCAAAACCAAAAAAAGTTCAGATTGCATCTTTCATCAAGTATTTAACTCAGTGCTTTCCTGCTTACAGGGAGGCCATTAGGACTTCCACAGCACTTAACTAGCTAGAGAACTTTGCAAAACCATTAATTAAATAGTTCTAACACTCCAACTCAGGAGGTAAGTGTTCCCCATATGCCCAGGTGTAAAATAAAGTTAAACAAGTTTTCCTAAAGCAGAGTGCTGTCACTAGTACAGCCAAAATGGAGATGCAGGTGTCCTGACTTTGTGCTTGCCTGGGCTGTGCTGCTTTCATCCCCCTCCTGAGATATGGCTATAGTACCTGCCTTTTACAGATGGGGAAAGGGTGGGGGAGGAGAGGAGAGAAGCAGTCCTCGCTGAGTACTGCCCCCCACCCATTCTCCACTCACTTACATGAATTTACAGTGGTGCAGTTTCATTGACCTACTGCAGATTTAAAGAACCAAAACAAAGATGTGTAACAGACCACCACCCAATATTTCCTAAGACAGTTTAGCTGTGGAATCAGTTAACTCTTGGGCTGAAAATCTTCCAGAGTTGTGTGCCAACATGTTTCACTCTAAATATTTTAAACAGTAGCTGGTCCTAGTGAGGGTCAAAGAAAGAGCCAATTAATTATGTTCAGAAGCTGCATTTGCTTGAAGCATATTCTCAGTATTCCTTGTAACTAGAAGGAAATCTGCAGCATGTAGTTGCACCTGCAAGCAAGACCACCCAGCAATTTGAAGACCATCTCCAAATAGACCAGTCAAGAGTAAAATGAGTAACTATGAAGAAGCATTACCTTTCAGACACTGCAAAGCAATTGTAGAGGCCCGTTTCCAAGCCACCTGGAGAGCATTCAAGTCACAACTTAAAGTTTTATAAATAGGAAAAAGAAAAGGAGTACGTGTGGCACCTTAGAGACTAACCAATTTATTTGAGCATAAGCTTTCGTGAGCTACAGCTCACTTCATCGGATGCATACTGTAGAAAGTGTAGAAGATCTTTTATACACACAAAGCATGACAAAATACCTCCCCCCACCCCACTCTCCTGCTGGTAATAGCTTATCTAAAGTGACCACTCTCCTTACAATGTGTATGATAATCAAGGTGGGCCATTTCCAGCACAAATCCAGGGTTTAACAAGAACGTGGGGGGAGGGTTAGGAAAAAACAAGGGGAAATAGGTTACCTTGCACAATGATTTAGCCACTCCCAGTCTCTATTCAAGCCTAAGTTAATTGTATCCAATTTGCAAATGAATTCCAATTCAACAGTTTCTCACTGGAGTCTGGATTTGAAGTTTTTTTGTTGAAGAATTGCAACTTTCATGTCTGTAATCGCGTGACCAGAGAGATTGAAGTGTTCTCCGACTGGTTTATGAATGTTATAATTCTTGACATCTGATTTGTGTCCATTTATTCTTTTACGTAGAGACTGTCCAGTTTGACCAATGTACATAGCAGAGGGGCATTGCTGGCACATGATGGCATATATCACATTGGTGGATGTGCAGGTGAACGAGCCTCTGATAGTGTGGCTGATGTGATTAGGTCCTGTGATGGTGTCCCCTGAATAGATATGTGGGCACAGTTGGCAACGGGCTTTGTTGCAAGGATAGGTTCCTGGGTTAGTGGTTCTGTTGTGTGGTATGTGGTTGCTGGGGAGTATTTGCTTCAGGCTGGGGGGCTGTCTGTAGGCAAGGACTGGCCTGTCTCCCAGGATTTGTGAGAGTGTTGGGTCATCCTTCAGGATAGGTTATAGATCCTTAATAATGCGTTGGAGGGGTTTTAGTTGGGGGCTGAAGGTGTATAAAAGATCTTCTACGCTTTCCACAGTATGCATCCGATGAAGTGAGCTGTAGCTCACGAAAGCTTATGCTCAAATAAATTGGTTAGTCTCTAAGGTGCCACAAGTCCTCCTTTTCTTTTTGCGAATACAGACTAATACGGCTGTTACTCTGAAACCTGTCATAAACAGGAAACATGCTCTTGAAAACTCAGATTTGGAGGTTTTTCTGACTTCTGTTGTTTGAGGGATTCAAATTCCCTCTATTAAAAAAAAAAGACTTATTAGCTAGACTAGAAACCTGTTCTCACCTCTTCTCTGCTATTTAGCAATTTTCCCTGAATTCTGGCCTATTGTTTATATTCCAAGAGGCATCTCTGCAGAGGCTGGGGAGGAGCAATCACTTGGAGTGTAAATTAGTGAAGCAGGCATATGTCTTCCCATGAGGCAGGCTCCTCAACAAAGCAGCAACTCCACAGTGTGCCTTGGACACAACAAAAGAGGTACTTTAGAAAGCACTTTGATGAGTGTCTGTATGGCAAGCTAGACAAGTGTCAATGCCACACAAGTTCTCACCCAGAGAAGTTACCATGTGACTTCAGTGAACAACCCATCTTTTACCATGCCCAACCAATGGAGATTATTCCAAGAACAACTGCAGAGCCCCTGCCCTTTCCACATACACATGCGCTCACCCAGAATATTTTGCATTTCTCCATAAAACACTGCAGAGAGCTGCCAACAGAGAGGAAGTGTCTTCTGACTTCCTCTGCCAGCTAAAAAGGAGAAAGACGTGAAGCAAGCACAGAAAGTGGGTCTTGGGGCACCAAGCAGCAGGTATCATTGTGAGTGAGAGCCTGCACAGCTGTATGGGAGATGGTTGGCACTGGCTCAGAGTCAAGGTCTTAGTCTGGTAAACTGGACGCCCTGCTGTAGATGCAGAACCATTGGTGAAGAGAACATTGGGAAGCAATATCAGGGCAGGCTGTAGGATTTAAGGCCTTTGTCTCCTCACTTCATGGGGGCAGGGGGAGGAGAGAGAAAGAATAAATGTGAGCAGATTCTCTCCATCCCCAGATAACCAAGAGCAAAGTCAGCAAGAGGAGACTGCACTGATTGGTGCATCCTGTAGGTTTTGCCTTAAACTACACTTAGCCTAGGTGAGCCCCAGTCAGACTCACTGCCACAGTAAGCATAGGATGGTCCCAGAAGTATGCCCTTATCCACCACCCTGTAAGCCAACTCTGCACGTGAATTCCCCTCTCCCCAATTAAAATGGAACACTGCAGTCCATTTCCCATGCAGGGAGCAGCAGAATCCCTGCCAGCCATTCAAGGGACACCTGAGAAGAGGGACGAGTGTCTACACAAATAATTACTCTAAGTGTAAACAGTAGTCAAGCCATCAGTACATCGTCTCTCATGAGGCCGTTATAAGTACAGGAGGCATTCTAAGGCACCCACTGTCTGTGTAAGTAGGAATAAGGCCATCGGGAGAGTCGGTTGTGATACAAACAGAGCCTGCTTACTCAAAATGTTGTGAGACACCTGAAGGTTTCCAGTTAGTGGTGGAATGACGGAGCAAGCTGTGCTGTTGACTCTGGGGAGTAACCAACCTTGGATTTGCTTCTATTTAAGTATTTTCAAGCCAGTTAAATATCTGATTACATGGGATCGATTTAAAAAAACGATATTAGTTTTAGGAGGAATTGTACCATATTAGCAAGAGTTCTTGATCGCACATCACCACCACAGCTTGCAAATCTTTCACACAGCTTCAGAGAGGAGCTTCTCATTTACAGGGCAGTGATATCTGTATACTCAAACACACTCAGCAAATATCTGCCAAATCAAGTAGGGACCAGTGTTTGTAAATGAGATGCAGAGGTGCAACACAGCAAGGGAGCGTGTTCATTAGGTCACTTTGCAGCTCATGGGCTCCTACAGTTACAGTTTCCCCCAACCCAGAGGGGGTGTGAGCCCACTGCAGCATGTGCTTTTGCCACTCCTCCTACTGCGCAAGGCTGGCCTCCACTGAGTTTCCCCTCAAGTTTTGTTTGAAAGGTTTGCACAGGTAGGGAGAGTGTCTGCCAAGTCTTCCCCGAGAGGGCATTCGCAATTATTGCGGTTAGATCAGCAACACCTCCGACACACCCCAGTGACAGAGCACTTTGCTCGCCAGCTTTATTGCCGCAGCAGCTATTCTACAAGAGCCTCCACACCTGGAAAGTTACAGTACCTGCTTCTCTGAAGACACGTTCTGGCGCTGCAGGTCCAGGAGTTCCTCTGTGTTCTTATGAATCTGCATATCAATATAGCTTTCTGCCCCTCCAGTGACTGCCTCCGTCACATTGTCTGGAAGGAACTGAAACCACAAACATTCCATCTTAGTGAAGTGTCATCGGATTATCAGCATTGCCTATTTCACAAAGCATTCTGGGAGGGACAACTCAGAGTTGGTCTTATTCACTACTGAGGAATCCACTGATGAATACTGGGGCAGGGGCTGGTGGGATGGCTAGTCGCCAGGATGCAAGAGTAGGAATTGAAGCCTACACTTCCCTCAAGCTCAGTCACTTCCCTCCCATCCCCATTGCAAGCTACAAGAGGAGACAGATCAGCTCCTCAGGACCAAAATTCTCAGCCATTCCTGCTCCCCACCCCCACGACTCCACTCTCAGCAGTCAAAGCCTCCAGAGCTGCCATCAACACAACTCTTACAATGCAGATATACATTGGCAATCTGCCAATTAGTCTCCAGCACACTGAACATTGAGAATTTGGATACAGTATAAGCTGGATTTTAGATCTTGCTATGAGCTGGAATACTGGGCTACTCATAGTATTGTTAACCTGAGCGTTTAATTCCATTAAAAAAAGCCTAACACCTTCACTTGGGAGATCAATCCATCACAGAGATTCCACTTTGCCACAGAAACAGGAGAGATTACTGCAGAGTTTAGCTCCAGCCAGTTAGAAGGTACACCAGGCCTGGTTTCTATCCCAGCTGAACCCCCAGGTCTGAGTAGGAATGTGTGGCAGAGAAACTTTCCAAGATGAAAGTTGATCAGTATTCAAAGAGTGTCTGGCAAATATTTGGACTTGGATGGCTTTTTTTTTTTTTTTTTTGGTAGTGTAGCGAGCTGTTTGTCAAGCAGTACAATGCCCAGCTCCCAAGGAGGTTCCCACAATCCCAGGGAACAATTAGAGAGCATAGGAGGCTCTGAACTATCACCCATGGAAGGGGCTCTCATCAACTGGCCTCTCACAGACAGGGAGCAGCGTCAGCATCCGTGGAAGCAGCATTTTGATTGACAACTGGACAATCATCCCCACCTTCCCCAGGCAAAGGTTCAGCCTTACCTCAGCTCATTCAAGATTGGCTTCCGGCCCCACAGCAACCATTAGCTGGCCGAGCCAGCTAGCAACAGCGACCACTGACTGCTCAATTTGCTCCTTGGATTCCAGGATCATAGATGTAATTTCACATTCACAGCCCTGCAGAAGGGAGGCAAGAAGGCCGGCGGCACATGTTCAAGTTGACTTTCTTTCGATTTCATTACAAGCATCATCTTTGCAGTGCACGCTTCGCGCAGCAAGGCTTTTACAGACAGACACTAGCTCATTAGAGCCCCAGGTTTACACACATTTTCTAGGCAGAGCCATTCTTGCAGGCTGCTTGTTGCCAGATAGAGTGGGGGACATTTCCGCTATTCTCTCCCCTCCCCCATTTCAGCGCTCATTAGACAGATTATTCCTTAGCAGCACAATCACAATGCACACATAGGCGATGCCTCACCACTGCAAGGATTAGTTTGAGGCGCATTATAGCCTTAAGTAACATGCCTGAAAAAGGACTAAATCAGCAGATCAGCAACTCTGAGTCAGGGCCACCCCTGTGCTCTGCAGAGGTCCAGGATTCTGTGGACCTGGTTCCAGTCAAATCAGGCAGCACTATGGAGGCTGTGTGCTTTGACTCAACTCATGGCAAGGAGGAGGGGGAATTAGAGAGAGACACCCCTCTGGTCAGATCAGGAGCAGCATTAAGGGCTCCCAGAAGGGAGGCTGGACTGAGTAGGCTTGAAGTTGTTAGGTGTCTTGTCACCTCTCCAGCCTTCCCCCGTACAGTCCTCAGGCTGAAAATTCAGAGTGCAGAAGTTCAGGACATTCTGCCTGGTTCTCTGCACCATGGTACAGGCTCTGTCACAGGCTCCTGCCTCCAATGGATGGCAAGAGCTAGGGAGGTGAAAAGGTCTAGCAGAGATGTACAGCATCCAGGGTCACCACCACCTAAGTCTATCCTCCCATGGGAGCCAAGCTCCCGACTACCAAAAGGGTAGGACAAAGTCATTAAGCTAGTAGTGGTGGCAGCATTAAGAGTGTCTGCAGCCACCTTGCTGGTATTTGAGGCCCCACATCCTGTGAAGCAAATGGTTCAGTCTTAAACATAATGCAAGATGACTTCTCATGCAACAGCCGCTGCCCGTTTACCAGCTTCTCCTCCTCATTACAGGGTTAGGAGAGTCCATCGCCATGGTCAGGCAATGGAATGGCCTTTTCCAGGAGCTCTAAGGGGACAGTGACTTACGTTCAGCAAGAAGGCAACATTCCCACCAAGGTTCTTCACTTCAGCCTCTAGATGGTCCTTCAGAGCACCAGATCCAGGAGCACAGGTCTCCAAAAGCCTGACACAGACTGCTAGCTGATCTATTGTGGAGGAAACCTTGATGATGAGGTAGGCCTGGATGCTTCTATCATCAGACACTGGGAAGGGTGGAGAGGAAGGAAGGGGGATCCCTATGTTAAAGGGTGAGAAAAGCCTAGGATGGGTTCCAGGGTCTGGAACGACCAGGCAGACTCCATCCAGCTGCTGGTGTAAACATGACCCAGCCAGCACTTACCCATAGCAGTGCTGTAGACACACTGTTCGCAGGCTTGAGCAATGGCTGCACTGGAGTCCAGTACTGCTTTCAGGCCAGCAGCATCTTTAAGAGGAGGCTGCCAGATTCTTCCTCTTTTCCAAGAGCCTCCATTGCCGAATCGATCAGCAGCTTGCAGACAGCAGCACAGCTGCCATTTGGAAAGGGAGCATCCAGAAGCCCTGGGGCGTTAGGCAAAAGAGGGGGGGGGGAAAACTCAACGTGCTGTTTTGTACATGCACTAGGTAGCTGGACGAAACCTGGAGAGCAGTCGAACAGACATGTTCTACGTTGAGAAGGACTGAAAAGAAGGGGGGAAAAAAAGTCACCCCAAGGAGAGAACTGAAGGGTCTGAACCTCCCCGACCCCAAATAAGCAATTGAATCAACTGATTGTCAACATTATTGTGTATAAAAGTGTCTCAAGTCAAGTCTTCTATGAAGAAGGCCTTTAATGTCGTGAACTTTGTCCTTGGAGATATAGACACGGGTTATGGCGATGAATGTGTGAATGCATACATGTGTAGAAAATTGTAATTGAACTATAGTGCAACTGCAGCAACACCTCACAGCCACGTACAGAGGCAGTTGGGCAGGTGTCCCTGGCCACATGTTTTGTATGAAACCCACTCCAAGCACCTAGCATTGTCCAGCCAGGAAGAGAGAATGGTTGATAAAAAGTTCAGTTGTTCCAATATTTTCCCATTAAAAGAAAACCCCAGTCTGGGAAACCCCCCTGCTCTGTGTACCCATAAATTACCAGAGTTAAGGAAAAGCCCACTGCAAGCCCTGTAAAAGGGAAGGAATTTAAGTGAAGGCTACCCAGAAATGGAGGGCCAGCATCTAAGCTAGGGGTTGTCTGACGTGCTGGATCTCTGTAGGGCAGAGGGCATGCTGGGAAGCTGTTTGCAGTAGGAAATGGAATTTAGCCAATAAAAGAGTGCAAACTCAGGTGTTATGCCTTTATATTCATTTTCTGTGTAACTTGTGTTTGCTTTCCCTCACTATTTCATCTTTGAAGCTATGATTTTTCTATTAAATACACTGTTTTTACCTCAAGCAGGTCTGTTGTACAAACTGTGTGCACCAAAGCGAACTGACAACTGAGGACAGGTTTCACACTTTTGGGGTGACAAACCAGAGGGGAAGTCTGAGTGGTATCTAAGAACCTGAGGAGACAGATTCGGGGTGCCCTCATGACCAGAAGGGATTTTGAGGTCACCTTGAAAGTCATAACTAGGCTAATGGAAACCAGAGTGGGACCTTATGTCAGCTGGCTACTGGCGTCAGAGCACTGAACTGTAGCATTAAGATACCCAAAGTTATCAGGCAGGGAGTGACAGAACCCCCATTGGTCTGGGCGCTCCCAGAAACATATAGGAACTATAGCTGGCATTTTTTAAATTTAGTATCCTAACTTCAGAATGACGCAGTCTGGGGTAGGGAGGAGGGGTGAGAGGAAATACAGCAGTGCTCCTCACCTGGCCAAGCCCAATGTCTGAAAATAATCACCCCCCCCCCCGCCCCTCCACTTCAGACTCCAAAGTGGGTGACAGGCTCCATGTGTAGCCAGTGGGCAGCACGGGTTACTTGTGTGGTTACTGCCTAGTGCCATTTTCATTAATGGGAACCAAATCTTTTCCTTCTGTTGGAGAAGGAATTAAGGAGCACTTTGATCTCCTGATTGCCCTAGTTTTATTACCTTTTTTTTTAAACCCTATTTTGATATGCGCAAAAAACAGAACCAGACCCTGCTAGTTCATCATTACGTCTAATACTGTTGCGTTATTGATTTTAAGCAGCATTAGCACAGAAGAGGTATTCAATGGTGTATAACAAGCCTACTTACCTTTCCCCAGTACCTTTCCTGATGTCTGAGAGGACTCCTGCCCCTGACAGAAAACAAGGAGTTTGAGATTAGCTGGCCAAGCTGCCTGCATCCTTGTGGGTTTGTTTCCCCCCGCCTTAAGAAAAGGATCCACTCCACAAGGGTTAAAGCATAGATGGGATGCTAGTGCTTCCCTTCGATGTAATGGGATTACACCCAGTGGCTCAGGGAGCCATCTCCTGGGCTATGGGGCTTTAAGCAGCATGAAGGAAGATTCACATCTGCTTCTCCCCAGCCCTTCCTTACCGTTTCGTTTCCTAGGAGAGCCATTAGGAGCTATTCTGTACCACTTGCAGAAAGATGGGAAACTGGACTTGGCTCCAAAGAATTTAAGCCCCATTCTTTGACAGCACAAAGAGCAGAGAAAACGTTCTTAGATTTCTTACCTGGAGAACTTCAGGCTTGTGACTTAAACCCAGAAGGTAACTGGGCCTAGTTCCAGGTACGGTTAGCTTGAGCCTACAAAGTCTTAAAATGGTTTGAGTTACCAAGTACCTCAGAGACCCTCCTTTACGCTGTCTGGTGTAAGGCCATGGCCATGGAGCTCAGCCAGGCCACTTGAGCTAACTGCTCCCCACTTTAGAGGTCAGGAAGGCTGTGTTAGTGGGACACCTGGGGAAGTTGCCCCCCCCACCCCCCAATTTGGTTCACCAGGGAGAGACATGTGTTAACTTTCAAGTCATGCTGTGAGGTCTATTTGTTCTGTGTAGTTCTTTCTAGGAGTCAGGGTGAGTTGAGTGCCCAGAACTGGGTCACGGGAAATTCGGTGCTTTCAGGGGTGGAGGAAGGGGGGGCGGTTGGAGTGCAGGAGGGTTTATGTGCTGGTTCACTTTGAAGTTCATCCATCTATTTCGAGCATTGGGGCAGCACATTTTAAACAGAGAATTGTGCAAATGCTAATTCCATGTGCTATCTGCATAGTATGTCTAGTACCCAGATCTTCACATTAGTAAATGCGTTGTGTTTTGTAACTAAGCTCCCACAGAGACTTTAAATGCTGAGTAGTCACCCCTTGATGTTTTCAGGACACCGTAGAAAGATTTTATATATTTAAGTCTTGATGCAGGTTGTATTTAGACACTACTTGAGGGCAGTAGTTGGAGGAACTGTGGCCAAAGTTGGATTTGTATTAAATCCTATTTGATGTATATTTTGGATGGGGCACATTGCACCCAACTGACTGCTCTGGTGCTGCTCAGGTGAGGAGAAGACAGTCCTTCCTTCCCCAGGCTGAGACTCAGTGTTGCTGGTTCTATTCCGATGCCAGCCTTCGTCCTAGGCTCATTTGAAGAGTCAACTTTGACCATTTTTTTTTTTGAATGCCTAAAACAAACCTCGCTGAGGCGGTTTAACAAGCTCCTGTAGACATGCCAGGCTTAATCTTGCTCTTCCAGACCCTTCGTATTGTCCAGACTGAAAGCTCAACACAGAGCCTCTTCCATTAATTGCCAGTTTTATGTTTTCCAGTGACAGGCATATTGTCTGCAGGAACAGACTCAATTGTGTCCCCACGCAGCAGGACACCAGCTGCTGATATTTCAGAGCCTTTCGAGGGAGGCTGGGCAAAGCTCCTATTTAGAGCTATCATCTATAACAAAGCAGAGTAACCTAGGAACTTTTAGTGGAAAAAATAGGAGCCATAGCCATTATTCTTCTTATTCAGTTACTCTCACGCCACTGACTATTCCTGTCTGCCATCCACCCAGCACTCAGATGGGCCATTCGGTTCTATTCCCAGACACCCCTCCTCCCTACACCTTCGCTCCATGCAGACAAGCCCCTCCATCCCTTCTCTCCTTCCCCACCCCCCATCAGTTTCTCCTAAAAGGATTTGGCTGGCTTAGCCAGTCACCCACATCACATCCAGACTGGCTGTTGAACAGAGTTGGGAAGCCTGTTTAAAGCTGGATTTCAACAGGGTTCTCACTAAGCCCATTTCTGGTCCCGGGCTAGCCAAGCCTCGAAAGCCCAAAGCTGAACACTCCCTGCACTTCAACAGGATTTCAAGCCTCTGCCCCGTTTTATAGCTCAGGCCCCTTTAAGCTGTATTCTGAAAGCACACAGTGTCCACTAGCCTCAAGGTAGTTGTCTGAGGGTCACTGTGGTAACTGAGGACTGGTCAGCACAGATCTCAGCCATGTCCTTCAGTTGTTGGTTTTCAGAATAATGCTTCTAACAGAGTTTGACCCAGGCAATGCCATGCTAAAAGCTGATTTAGCTGCAGCAGAGTTTACATACGGTCCTTGCTTCCAGCCCACATGGATGGGGCCACATTTGCTAGATCTTCCTTACTACCCCAGCAGCAGTGGGCTCTGCAGACCATTCCTTCTGACCTGTAAGGATGTACAACAGAGGCTGACCAGGTTCCCAACAGCAGGCAGGTCTCCAGATTATCGAGACAGTCAGAGTTCCCTCTGATGCATGGGATCACACATAGGGGTAGGGTAGAAATCCCTCCCACATAGCAACGTTCAGAAAATCCCATCTCTTCCCCTCACCCATCTCTTCCATTTGCCTCTGCTATAAAATTCTAGCTTTTGTCCTAAGCACCACACTATGAAGTGCTATCAGAGCCATTTGTCTTGACTAAAGCACTAATGCTGTTGGACTCCTCCTGTCTGCCTGTACCTGTTCGGTGATGGAGATTTCACAACTGCTTCCCAGGTACCAGTCAGATCATAAAAGAGGCCATCTCCATTGCCATCACAGGGTCCCTGAGAAGATGATGGGAAGCATTTAATATAACGTTTGAAACCTCAATAAACTACACCTAAAATTGGAGAGAAAAAACTGTGAATGAACAAAGCATACTGGAAGGTGTGCCCTCTGTTCTGAAGGGTAAGCACTTGCCAATAGGTAGCATTTTCCTCTGCAAAAGTCACATTAGGAAATAAAGGGGGAAACTGAGGCCAGACCTGTTGAAGTACTAGACACGAACATGGGGAGACCAGTGGTGCTTCAGCCTTTGGTCAGCAAGCAGGGAGAACGTGAGCAGGGTAGATCTGCTGAGCATAGCAGGGTGTACCAAGGTATGAATGTAGTTTGAACTCTTGGTTTTCCGCATGTCAGTATTAGCCAGAGGGGTAATTTTGCCTTATTTATTGGTATCAGAACATACATTATTTTCCCCTTAACCTCACAGTCTGGTGGCTTTTAGCAGATTTCCTGGGCTTGGACCAGCTATTGCAGGAGGCACTGCTAAGGAAGAACATTTGGCTTTGACAGCCATTTTTAGAGGCGGGGATTCTTGTTAATCTGTGTCTGGTCTTTCAATCTCCACAAAACTGCTCTCCTTCTATTGCATCCCCAGCAGCACATAAGGTAAAAGTGCTGTGTCTGGCACATCTAGATCTCCTAGGACCTTCAAGAGTGCCTTCCAGAGCCAGGATTGGATGTTGAAGAGCTCACTAACAACCTACACAGGTGCGACAATAGCGTGAAATGTCTGCACCAACTTTTAGTGACAAAGTTTAAACAATAACTGTAGGGAAACATTGAGAGTTTTCTCTTCTCCCTGCCCTTTTATTCAGGCAGTCACAGTATCCACTGAGATTCCTCACAGGGCATGGGCGGAGCTCCAAAACAGTAGCATTAGTAATTTAACAGGCGTTCCCTCATTAACAAAACAAAGTAGTCCAGGTAAAATTTAACTTGGTCTCAATGCTGAGGCTTTGATTTGCCAGTCCTGCAGAAGGGATAGTTACTAATGATGTCTCCACGAACAGCACGACCCCTCCTAGGGGACAGACTAGCAGTAGTACTGAAGAGCAGGATGAATGCAGACCCAGAAGAGCTGCAGCAGACTCAGTTTCAACACTAAATCTCAGGCTGGCCACGTAAAAACATTTTGCAGTCTCCACTGCCCTGGGTAGGATGGCTGCACACCAAGAGAGCACAAAGCCAAATTTCCCCACGCTTGCTTGTGTCATGGCACAAGAGAGTCTGGAGTTGGAGTGAGTTTTTTTCAGAATCACAAGTTACCTGGCTTCTTTCAATTTCTTACCCTGCCCAAGTAGCACTGAAGTAGCAGCTAAAGCATGAGACTGTACCTGATGCTTGTCTCAATGAGAGAAATGTTTCTCCTCAAATATTTCTAGATTCCACAGAGTGTAGATCCCAGTTTTGTGTTGGTGACTCGGATGCACACAGTTGTGGGTTCTCCATTCATAGCTGGTAGGTCATACCTAGAAAACCATGCACTGTTCTATCATTTGGAAGTGTGACTATCGGTCTACTGTTAATCTAAGCCCAGTAGCCCCAGCAGTGACTATAGTTAGCAGACGGATGGAGAAGAGATTTCATGTGCTAACATTTCTCCCCCATGAGCAAGCTGAACTTTCCACCACATGCCATGGTAACTGGATGCATTCTTAAATTCACAAGAAAGCTGACAGCAAGCACACGCAAGCTCTTGTTAGAGATATACCTCTCAAATACATTCACCAGCCATCCAGAATCGTGCAGGAGAGGCCCTGCTGGAACTAGCTGCCTGCCCCAAACTGTTACTACTCCGTTATCTTCTCCTAAAACAGCTTTAGTGATGTTCTCTCTTAGCCACCCACTTTCCCAGTATCCAAGTTTGCTCCCACTTAAGCCATTACAAAATCACAGTGGAAGTTTCATGGCAATAGTGAACCAATTCTCATCATTCTGGTTCAGACATTTGTCCACAGTTACCACACCCCTTTTTCCATTTTGTGCCACACAAGACTGGTGTGTGAAGGATACTGGGTTCCATCCACACCGGTGGCGTTCCTTAAGGAAGCACATTCAAGTTGCACTCTACATTGGACTATGTAGCTGCAGAACCAATATCTAACAGAATTCAGAACATCCAGCTTCATTTTAAGAGGTTTAGACCTCTCTGCCTTTTATAAATTTCTTGAGCGGGGTTGAGACCTAACTCCAGCAAACAGGGCTACCTGCTGAAGATTGTGTGCTTAAGTTCTTGCTAATGACGTTGACTTCTTGCAGCATTATAGAAAGCTGGAGGGCTGTCCACTGAGCTTGGTCTAGAAATGGAAACAATTCCAGTAACTTTACCCAGACAAGAAAAGCCTGAAGTTTAGTTTGCGGAGGATTTGAAAAACCTTACTCTCCGCGGACGCAATCTTCCTTTCCTGCTCTTTGGTGGCATGCGTCCGCTGTAGCAGCTCCATCTCCTGAGTTAGCTTCTCTTTTTCCTGCTCAAGGAGCTCCAGGAACATGCTGCATTTTTGCTAGGTATCCTGAGCCTTCAAGAGACATGAGCCACAATTCTTTCAGCACACCACTACATTACCAGTCAAGAACACCAGGGCTCTCCATCCCCAGACTCTTCCCTGAGGCCATCACTCCTTGAAACACTAAATCCCCAGCTCTTGTGACTGACCAGCCATTCCATCTTAATGCTTGTAGTCACAAGTTAACCATTTAAAGAACATGACTCTTATTCATCAGGTGCAGAAGCGTGCTAGACTCCTCACAGTCAAGTCTAAGCCCAAAGAGTTGATAATCTAAATGATGCACTAGATGGGATAGCATCCCAGGGAGGGGAAATCCAAGGACAAATGTAGTTAGAGACAGAATTATGTAGTTGCCCACATTTAGCATCTAGTACATTACTGGTGGCACACACAATTTTAGGGTGGGCTATTCAGAAGTGCTCAGCATTGATCAGACTGTATTCCCAATGAAATCGGATTACCACTGAGTTCAACAGGAGTAGACTTAAGCCAATACTGAATGCTTTGAAAGCCATTTAATTACAAACATTTATTTTCTAGCAGTGCTGCACAAAAGAGGTTTTAGGAATAGGTCTTGATGCTCTGAACTAAGGGATAGTTTGAACGGTGTAGAGGGATCTATGAGAGGAGACAAAAGGGGTATCCAGGCAGGAATCACTGCTAATGGAGAGGATGAGGCAGGAGAATGCTAAAAGGAGGGGGCGGGGGGAAGGTAGGATGACGTGTTATGTAATTTTATCTCAATGCAATTACAATGTCAGCAGGTGCTATGGAAAGAAAAGTCAAGTCTGCCATCAGTCATGTATGGGAAAGGAAGCACTAGCCACATTTGGTTCATAGTTTTTGCTTAAAGCAAAGCCATTGGCACTGCAGTAGCAGAATCTGCGACTCCTCCAAGGACAGTCACACAGTGACAAACACATTCTTTCTTATATAAACTACTTCAGAGCTTGTTCTTCCGCACCACAGCCTTCTACTTACTGACCTGAGTGAGGGCGGGCAACTGCACAAGTAGCTCTTCAGCAGCCTTCCCTGTACTCAGGAGTTTCTTGTTCATTTCTTCTTCTTCTGAGGCAGGCAGAAGTGTGAATTAAGGCCATTCTCCCCCCCCCCCTTCCCAGTTACCAGCTCCCACTGAAATATCTGCCAGGGCCTCAATAGTGAGCACGCCAACCTGGAAGCTTGAAAGCAAAGCCTCAGGAATGGGCATTTCCTCTCCAACGCATGGGCTATTGCGGGGCTGCTCATGTAGGTGTGTGGGCCATACACTGTACATCCTGCAAGGCTGCTTTTGAATGACTGCCTTGCTTCCTTCCCAAATCCACTGGAGAACAGAAGGCTGGAATTTTAACTTCCTGCTATAAGGTGAGGGTGCAAGGGAATCGCTTGTTACATGGATTTCAGGTGGGTCAGAAATCTGACGCCAGATTTTCCTAGAGTTCAGAGGTGCTTAGATCAGGCACATTTAATTCAGAGCCTCCCACCCATCCTTTGACAAATGTAGGCTGCGGTAAATGCTATTCCTGAGACCCGCTAGCTTCGAGCATGACCATTAACATAATCGGCTGTTTCTCATTGATGCAGTTTGAATGGCTGAAGAGTGGAGGGTGGATTTCTTGCTGTTGCTTTGAAATGGGGGGAGGCACTCTAAGAAACTTACCAGCTGTTCTTCCAGCTGTTTGATGTTATTCTCATAAAGCCTCCTTTGAGCCCATAGCTCCTGCTGAGCCAGCTCCTTGGCCATCTGAAGCTCTTCCATCATTTCCTTCTGTGCCTGCAGTCTGGCTTCCTCCACCTCTATTTCAATTCTGGAAGCAGAAGAAGAGCAAAAGCAGAAGTGGCCACAGCCTGGGCCTACCTTACTGCTTCCTCAGGTTATGGAATGGGACTTTCAATGAACTGTTACAGATGGCCCCAAACTCTGCCCATGAGCAGACTGCTGCACTGGGCAGCACAGCATGGGGAGGAGGTGACCAGCCCTCTGTGGAGAAAGAAGCGCTTCGGGACTATTTAGAAAAGCTGGACAAACACAAGTCCATGGGGCCAGATGCGCTGCATCCGAGAGTGCTAAAGGAGTTGGCAGATGTGATTGCAGAGCCAATGGCTATTATCTTTGAAAACTCATGGCGATCGGGGGAAGTCCCGGACGACTGGAAAAAGGCTAATGTAGTGCTCATCTTTAAAAAAGGGAAGAAGGAGGATCCTGGGAACTACAGGCCAGTCAGCCTCACCTCAGTCCCTGGAAAAATCATGGAGCAGGTCCTCAAGGAATCAATTCTGAAGCACTTAGAGGAGAGGAAAGTGATCGGGAACAGTCAGCATGGATTCACCAAGGGCAAGTCATGCCTGACGAATCTAATTACCTTCTATGACGAGATAACTGGCTCTGTGGATAAGGGGAAAGCGGTGGACGTGTTGTTCCTTGACTTTAGCAAAGCTTTTGACACGGTCTCCCACAGTATTCTTGCCAGCAAGTTAAAGAAGTATGGGCTGGATGAATGGACTATAAGGTGGATAGAAAGCTGGCTAGATTGTCGGGCTCAACGGGTAGTGATCAATGGCTCCATGTCTAGTTGGCAGCCGGTATCAAGTGGAGTGCCCCAAGGGTTGGTCCTCGGGCCGGTTTTGTTCAATATCTTCATAAATGATCTGGAGGATGGTGTGGATTGCACCCTCAGCAAGTTTGCAGATGACACTAAACTGGGAGGAGAGGTAGATACGCTGGAGGGTAGGGATAGGATACAGAGGGCCCTAGACAAATTAGAGGATTGGGCCAAAAGAAATCTGATGAGGTTCAGCAAGGACAAGTGGAGAGTTCTGCACTTAGGACAGAAGAATCCCATGCACCGCTACAGACTAGGGACCGAATGGCTCGGCAGCAGTTCTGCAGAAAAGGACCTAGGGGTTACAGTGGACGAGAAGCTGGATATGAGTCAACAGTGTGCCCTTGTTGCCAAGAAGGCCAATGGCATTTTGCGCTGTATACGTAGGGGCATTGCCAGCAGATTGAGGGACGTGATCGTTCCCCTCTATTCGACATTGGTGAGGCCTCATCTGGAGTACTGTGTCCAGTTTTGGGCCCCACACTACAAGAAGGATGTGGAAAAATTGGAAAGAGTCCAACGGAGGGCAGCAAAAATTATTAGGGGACTGGAACACATGACTTATGAGGAGAGGCTGAGGGAACTGGGATTGTTTAATCTGCGGAAGAGAAGAATGAGGGGGGATTTGATAGCTGCTTCCAGCTACCTGAAAGGGGGTTCCAAAGAGGATGGATCTAGACTGTTCTCAGTGGTAGTGGATGACAGAACAAGGAGTAATGGTCTCAAGTTGCAGTGGGGGAGGTTTAGGTTGGATATTAGGAAAAACTTTTTCACTAGGAGGGTGGTGAAACACTGGAATGTGTTACCTAGGGAGGTGGTGGAATCTCCTTACTTAGAAGTTTTTAAGGTCAGGCTTAACAAAGCCCTGGCTGGGATGATTTAGTTGGGGATTGGTCCTGCTTTGAGCAGCGGGTTGGACTAGATGACCTCCTGAGATCCCTTCCAACCCTGATATTCTATGATTCTATATGCAAAGGGAACCCAGAAAGACATCAGTTTTGCAGAGGGATCAGCAGGTCTGCTTCAGAACACCAAGGACATGGAAGTCCATTCTCCTAGGATCTAGTCAAATCCAGTGAAAATAAGAGGGGGAAAAGTTATCCTACAACATCCACCATGTAGTGGGATTTGGTGCATCATCACTTGGCATGAACATGCTCTGAAATGCATGCTCTTATGTTCCCTCTACTGGCTCCTTCTGCATTACTGTTAAGTATTTCACACCGATACAATATTAGAAGGTTGAAATGAATTTATGGGTGTTTATGTCTAAAAACTGGAAGCATTTTGAAACTGAAGAGCATCTAATGGAAAACTCAAAGTTAGCAATTTCAGTATGAGTTGTTCAACAATCAAATTAGAAGAGATGCAGGGTGAAAAGACCTGTTGAGTCCTAGCCCATTCCTGCCCAGTGTGGGTAGTATACCTCCAGGCTCACCAACATTCTCGCCACTCATTTCAGAAGGATCAAAACCAGTTTATTACGATTGAGGGTGCGACAGGGAGTCAGGGTTCCTGTCTACTCCCAGGAATCCGATAGTTACTGGTTCAATAAAGATAGAATTCGAGAGAGGTACTTGACAGCATGATGGCCCAGTCAGCTATGCTCCCTTTGAGATCAGAATCTCTTCTAAGTCTCACATTCATTCAAGTTTCCATGTACTCTGTCAGGGTAAATGTGGCATGCCTGCCCATGTCAAATCCTGCTCTAGAGGAAGAGGAAGTGCAAGCAGACAAGCAGAGTTTCTAATTGAGACTTATGCCACACTGCCATGTTGAAATATTGATTTCGCCCTCCACACATAGCCACGTTGCCCTCCACATGAAGCACTGTCTGGGGCAGTCTAGGAGCTACAGTCAAGGCAGAACCAGCCCTAACGAACACTTGTTATTTCTGGATGTATTTTTGAAGCAAGTCTATAGTGCTTGTGAAAGATGCCAGATTCGAGTAGCGCAGTCATTTAGCTATTTTATACTACCTCCCCCCACCCCCCGCCACACCCACACCCACCACCAACTGCAGGAAGTTTCCCTTATTCCCCCTACCCAGACTAACATGCAAGCATAATTAGCAGAGTCCATTGGAAAACGACATGATCATTCTCATGTACGTGCAGTGTTCTATGAAGCCCAGCATTATCCCTTCATTATACAGCAAACAGAGCATCCTCAGCACACAAAGCTGTTAAGACAGAACTGGAAGTGCTCAAATTGCTCGCAAAATGCTTTAACCCTAGAACACATGGGGCATTTTCCAAGGCTGCCAGACAAGTTAATACACAGAACAAACTGCCTCTGTCTGCAGTTTCCAGAGTTCCTAGGACTGCAGATCAAATACTTTTGCTCAAAGCAGATATTAGGGAAGGTCACAGAACACATCCAGTTACCTCTGCTTCTGAGCTTCAACTAGCTCATTTTTAGCAAATTCAAAGTCCCTCAGCCCATCAGCTCCCCCTGCTGGCATCAAAGAAGCACGGCGCCCATTCTTGACCTCCATTGGGTGATTGAATCTGAAGTAATGGTTCCCACCAAGAATCACTCTGTCCCCCTAACAAGGATAAATAGGAGAGTCACAAGGTATCAAAGCAGTGATCTGAAAGAGGAGCACCATCCCCTCCCACAAAAAGCCAGCATATCCAGTAAGTGAGTTATTAACTTCACACACTGAAGTTATGCCTTAAATATCACAACACAGGGTATCCTCACATCTTAGGGTATGTCTACACTATGAAATTAGGTCGAATTTACAGAAGTCGGTTTTTTAGAAATCGTTTTTATATACTCGAGTGTGTGTGTCCCCACAGAAAATGCTCTAAGTGCATTAAGTGCATTAACTCGGCGGAGTGCTTCCACAGTACCGAGGCAAGCGTCGAACTATCCCACAGTTCCCGGAGTCTCCGGAAATGAGATTCAAAAGTTTGCGGTTCTTTTCCTGTCTACCTGGCCAGTGCATCTGAGTTGAGAGTGCTGTCCAGAGCGGTCACAATGGAGCACTCTGGGATAGCTCCCGGAGGCCAATACCGTCGAATTGTGTCCACCGTACCCCAAATTCGACCCGGCAAGGCCAATTTAAGCGCTAATCCACTTGTCAGGGGTGGAGTAAGCAAATCAATTTTAAGAGCCCTTTAAGTCGAAAAAAAGGGCTTCATCGTGTGAACGGGTGCAGGTTTACATCGATTTAACGCTGCTAAATTCGACCTAAAGTCCTAGTGTAGACCAGGGCTTGGAGTTAACATTACAGGAGACATTCCCAGGCCCAGCCCACAAGAAGCCTGTTTAAGGGAACCACTCCTCTAACAGGGTAGCTTCCTATTGTAATTTAGCCTCAAATGTGCCAGAGTTCACTATTAACCAGTTATTGATTTTAAGAGTGTTTTTCCCTGTTTAATAAGATTGCCCTTGAAAAGGGCTTGAGTGAACCTCAGGGTCACGGATTTGGTATTACAATAGGGATTCACACACAGCAAGGTAGTCACTGGCAAAGTGGGTTTGCCCCGCACACAACCCCCTTTAGATACCAAGAACTCTCTCTTTTCAAGGCTTGTAAAGATTAGGAATAAGGGACAAGAACAGCAGCTATAGCTTTAATGGTTTAAGAGTCATTCTGCAGTTTAGTTCCCCATCTGTCCCATACACACTTTACACAAAATCATGGGGAACGGCATGTTAGCTACTGACTGTACATAGGCACACAAGAATGGCCATACTGGGTCAGACCAACGGTCCATCTAGCCCAGTATCTTGTCTCCGACAGTGGCTGGTACCAGATGCTTCAGAGAGAACAAGCAGAACAGATCAATTTTAAGTGATCCATCCTGTTGTCCAGTCTTAGCATTGGCAATTGGGGGTTTGGAGACATGAGGAGCATGGGGTTGCATCACTGACCATCTTGCCATTGATGGACCCATCTTGCGTGAACTTGTCTAATTCTTTTTGAAGCCAGTTATACTTTTGACCTTCACAACATCCCATGGCAACAAATTCCACACGTTGACTGTGCATCGTGTGAAGAAATAAACACTTTGTTTTAAGCCTGCTGCCTATTAATTTCATCAGGCGAACCCTGATTCTTGTGTTATGTGAAGAGGTAACACACTTCCCCATTCACTTTCTCCCCACCATTCATGACTTTAATAGACCTCTAGCATCTCCCCCCCTTAGCTGTCTCTTTTCTAAATTCACCAGTCCCAGTCTTTTTAGTCTCTCTTTATACGGCAGCTGTTCCATACCCCTCATCATTTTCACTGCCCCTCTCTTCTGCACCTTTTTGAATTCTAATATACATCTTTTTCAATATGAGGCAACCAGAACTGCACACAATATTCAAGGTGTGGGTGTACCATGAATGTACACAGTAGAATTATATATTCTGCTTTATTATCGATCCCTTTCCTTATGGTTCCTATCATTGTTAGCTTTTTTGACTGCCACTGCACATTGAACAAATGTTTTCAGAGAACTGTGCACGATGACTTCAAGGGTTAACAGCTAATTTAGACCCAGCCATTTCGTATGTATACTTGGGATTATGTTTTCCAACATGCATTACTTTGCATTTATCAACAATGAGCAGTAGACTAGGATCCCTACATGGTGTAGGGTGACTGCCTCAACTAGGAGGTTTCCATTCACAAAGGTCCTGGCATCCGGGATAGGACTTAAGATGATCACTCCTTGCTCATTGGTGATGGGAGGAAAGAAGAGAAAAACCAGCCGTTAGGCCTAACTTCCACTAGACACAGAGTGCAGCTTTTTGCAGAGTAAGATCATGAGTCCTTCAGAGTTACACAACAGATAAGCTTGTGAGAAATTGCACTAGTCTTTGAGAGGATACAGTAAGTATCTGCTAGTGTTATGGTTCTTATTTCAAAGCTAATCCCAAGGCAGAAGTGGACATATTTTGGATCCCACAAGGTGAACTGCAGCTCTATTCTGAAAAGAGACTGCAAATAGCACCATGGCATTCCTGGATCATGGTCTCAGTCCCTCCATCAAATGTTTACAAGTAAAGACATTTTTCTACATGTCAGCCCTTCAAACTCAGTCTGGGACCACAGTATCAAGCAGTCATCTTTCATCCTCAGTAATAAAGGTTCCGCCGGGCTAAACTCAGCCATTAGGGTTTTACAGCTATCACCCCATCAACTTCAAATTGTGCTCTGAGGCAGTGGGTGGCTATAACTGGAGTACCACAGGCCATTCTGATGCCCAGGTCAGAGAAACCATCTCTTTCACAGCTGTGATGGCTCTGCCAGGCCAGCCAGAGAATAAAGCAATAGTAACCGACTTCACCAGCTAGGTCTGACTACCCACAGGGAGCAGGACCTGTTGAGTAAGAAGCAGTTTGAAAAGTGACACTTTTTCTTTTTTTTTTTTTAGGGACTAGAACCCAGCTATAGTCTGGTACGTACATCTGCCACCAGCATGGACAGCTCCCCTAGCTCAAGCAGAGCGGCACACGACTGAGAAGCTAGCAACCTTTGGGAAGAAAGTCCACGTTCAGAAGTTCAGTGGGGAAATTCAGCAGTTTAGATTCTGGCTAGAAGGCCTGCTTGGAGCTCAGGGAGATCTCCCCTATAGGTGGTTTTAAAATGGTTTCAACTTTAAGAGGACTTACCAGTGGTCCTCTGAAATGAGTGCACCTGTCAGCTGGATGTCATGCTCAGAGTCTGGATGAAGACTCCCCACTGTGGTTTCTCCCTCTTTGATGATATAGAGAAGCATCTCTGACAGTGGTGGATCTTCATTTAGATTTACCAGGTTTGGCAGATGGTTGTCAACTTTAAAGCACACTCCGGCTTTCTATGAGGTGGCAGCAGATAGAACAGGGTTTTAGTCATGAGCGGCTAGTGGGTTATGGCTAGCAGATGAGAACCTAGCCCTCCCTTCTCACAGTTAGGGGATTTTGTATTTAAAAGGAGGCCTCAGAAACTGAACTCCTTCTAACCTTCAGACAGTCCCCACTACCGGGCAGTAACTTCAACAGACAGATGTCAAAGCTGGATTGGCCACTAGAGGGCACCAGTGTTCTCAAATACAATAGAAGTACACTGAAAATTTAAAGCTGTATATTGTTCTCTGGTACATACAGATACCCAATGGAATAGCAGCCTCTGTTGTAAGCTGGAAAGAGTGTTATGGCAACAAGTTGTCTCACCTATTTTTGTGCAGTCAGTTTCTCCAGTTAGAGCTCTTACTGGAATGGGATTTTGTACGAGACAAGTTCTATCACAGAACCCGCCTTCCCATTCAGACAGTTTGATCCTGTACAGAGGATAGCAAGTTTAATATTCCCCCTCCACCCCATCTTACTGGTAGTTTTTCAGGACTGATGGGGATTGCTTTGATTCCCATAAAGTGAGTTACACACTAGGATCTTTTCCTGCTGCTGCAAGCTGACTCTGACCGCACCTGTATCAGTCTTATCCACACATTTAGAGAGAGGTCACCAGCCTCTGCTGGTTAGGAGAGCCTCCCCTCACTCTGACTATGTAGGATACATGCTTCACTCTCCATACCTGCAGTTCTTGCTCCTCTTCCGTCTTGTGGTGTTCCGCTAAAGCCAGCTTCTCCTGCCAGGACCTAGAACAAGTCTTCAGCCTTACCATTATATCAATTCTACAGTTTCATCACTAACATTACACACACATTAGTATACAAAAGTAAGTGTGATTGGCAACATCAGTGAACAGGAAACCAAAAATCCAGGCCTTAGTCCTAGATGAGTGACATGTGAAGGACCACAGCCCAGTGATATAAGCATTGCAATACTAGAAAGTGGTGTGTAAGTAGTAGAAGATCAGAACAGTAAGCTCTGAAATATTTGCTTCTAGCACAGTAGAACATTTAACTGAGAAGACCCACATGGCCCATCAAAACCTCGTTCCCTACATGGAGGGGGAGAGATTTCTTACTTCTGTGATTCTGCCAGTTCTCTTTCCCGTTCAGCAAGCTGTTCTTTCAGACACTGGATTTCTTGGAGACTAACTTCGTATTTCAGCACATCAATCCCTTGACTGCACTGCTGGGCAGCTCTCAATCTCAGCTTTCAGTTCTTAAGAAGAAGGAAAACACCTCTTTAAAGTTTGTCAACTCTACTAGTTACATTGGATTCAAACAACTCAAGCCTTCCCCTTCCAGAAGTGACAGCTTTGGCAGTATGGGGCTCCATGGGAAACATCCCTAGGAAAGAGGAAGTTCTCAGTCTGGGAAAATGTATTTAAGTTTTTGCCTCGACTTGTTCTTGACTGTATCCATCTGTGGACATCTAGATCTGATAGTGACAGAATTATTTGAATAATTCTGATAAAAGGTTTTTTGCCTGCAGCTTGTTAGCAGTTCATTGGGAACGTGAGAGGTTTGAAAGTAGAGCAGTTTTGGATAGAAGAGAATCACATAGTACTTTTATTCCCCTACTCGGAGGATCTCTCTGACTGGTTCCAGTCCCAGTACAAATTCACTGTGGGACATTCTACAGTAGTTCCTGGCTAGCTACAGGAGTATTCAGCTAGTGAATGTGTTCGCTGGAGTCATCAGAGAACGTAGGTACCCTGGGGTACAGGAACAATTGCAGCAAACATTGGTTTTGGACAGAGCGTGTCACTTTTGGCCACCTCTAGTAAAAACCCCTGGTGCACTTGGTCAATGTGTACAATACCCTAGTGTAGCAGATTTCTCAGGCAAATATTAAATATAAGAAGAGAAAGCAGCTAGTCACAGTATTAGTCTTGGCTCCATACAGCAGAGGCACAAGATAGCTACTCTCGGCTTCAGGAAATATTTCCTTTGGGTCCCTCTAACTTACTGCCCTGTCATGTCAAGGTACCAGCATAATTTGCCTCCCTTCATTTTGTACCATTGTAGGCATCAATCCCAGACCCACAGGCTGATAAGAGATGCTTCTCAGCACCATACCTCTGATCAGCACTGCACTGGAATCCTCATTGACCTTGGCCACATTAATGATGCTGCAAGCTTGACTGGCGTAGGGCAGCATGCTCAGGGTTTCCTTGACGTGTGCAGTGGTTGGGCTGATGATGGCTATCATGGCTATCTTAGAGTTACCACCAAGGCTCTCCTCCTAAATCTGCTTTGAGGCTTTTGAAGACAAATTACCAGTGACCACGAGTCACTGGGGAAATGGCAACAAGATCCAGTTTGCAAATCCACCCATCCTCTATCCCACCCTTGATTAAAGGGACAGTGCCATGTGGAATACTAGTTCCTGCAATAGCCTCTAGGGTTAAGGCTCTAAGAAGCCTAGAAGTTTAGCATTAACTTTTGTACCTCACTTACGTTGATCAGAAAAGCTCACATGGGAGCCAGAAGCAAAAGTGAAAATGTAAGGGGGAGGTACAAGAGTCACTAGTTAGAGAAGACACTTTTGCTAGTTTATAAACACTTTGTTAAACCAGAACTATGCAAAAACATCCCTTTAAGATTAGGCCCAATAATCTACAAGGTTGTTAGGCACTCAGATACTACAGTATTGGGCAAATTATAAAATGCCCATGATATTTTAGAATCTTGCTTCATTCTATTTTATTAAAGGTCAGGTGTCTAATACAGACTTAGGCACAGATTCAGTTAGCATGCAAAGCTTTAAGGAGCAATATCAAGAGACCAGCTGGACTAAGGCTTTGGTGAAGAATCCCTTACTATTTTTTTCAAAATCTGAATTTGCAGTCCAGCTTTAAAAGCTCCATCGGTCGTCCTGTAGGACAGCTTCGTTTCAGTTACAAAACCATGATGTTTAACAAGCATGCCCAGAATGGGATTTTAATGGGGAAGCCATGTGAGGGTGCCAGTAGTTTCCTTGCCATACCAGGTTAAGACGGAGTCTCTGTAAGGGATGAAGCACTTTCTCTTGAATAGGAACATTTCAGATAGTGCAGAGATCACCTTCCCGAGGGTGAGCAGGGACTTGTTGATACTAGCACCTTCCTGGAAAGATGCAGTTACTTTTGTAAATTTGGTAATGTAACAGCCAGAAGGGGATTTTGATACAGAAGCTAACTGAATTAACTTAGTTTCTCCCTTTCAGATCCCAGCTATGGCATTCCATCATTATATGTAAATGAGAACTGGATCCCAAGACTTGTTCTCTCCCAATAGCTTCCAGATCCAGTTTGCAAATCAGAAGCAAATTTTACATGCTGCTAGAGGTGCGGCTACCAGTTGGATTCTCACATCAGCCCTAGTCAAATTCAGCAACTGGAACCAAGCTGCCAGCTAAATTCACAATGCGTGTGGCAGCACAGAATCCAGCTCAGTTGTCCAAAACTGCATTAGTTCTGCTGGATTACCTGTAGCAGGAGACTTCATTTGTCAGTAGAGTAAGCAGATATGGCACAAATATACAATACATGGAGTAAGGTGTGCCAGTTTTATACTGTTACTTTTCTCAACATGGTATCCCATAGAGATCCAGATATTTCAAAGGGTATCCATGTTCTCAGAGTTAAAATAATCCATCTTGCTTAAGTGTGGGGTTTTCCTTGGAGGCTCACATTTTGGGATTAGTTGACCATCATGCTTTAGAGACACCTACTTGGCTGAGAAAAGTCAGTTAAAAATCTAATCAATAGCAGGATGTCAGGACTGGGGATTTTCAGATAGAGGTAACAAGGAGAGACTAACATCAATACTTTGCACTTGTACAGCACTTTCCAGCCAAGAATCTGTTATCCAAGCACTACAAGGTAGGTATCAGATAGGGACTCTGATAAGTAGAGGATCAGGGTCACACTTAATTGGCTTTCCTCTTGGAGACACAGAACCCAGATCTCCCAGTTCTAGGTCTAATGGTTCCTCCAAGGTTGCTACTGCTCCCTTGGAGTTTCATAGACATCATGCCAACTCAGTGGAAGATTTTGCATTTGGATTTAGACAGTTTCCCATCCTCTCCCACCCCAAAGAAAGAAGCATCACCCAACCTTTGTTCTCAGCCCACTGGTTTGTGCCAAATTGTAACGCTCACTTCCTGAGAGGTCCACCAAATTCACGTGGCTCACCACCACATGAGCATGTCCTTCTCCTCCAGGTGTTATCTCTGCAAGACCACACAAGGGATTAGATTTTGTTGCCACCGAACATAGCGTATGAACATTCAGTATCTTCCCTGCCTCCAGCCTTCAAATCATAGTGGACAGGGCTACATCATCACATGGCTAGGCAGCAGTCTGAACGCTAGTCCAGTTATTTTAATAGCTCCAAATCTTACTGCACAGGCATGAAAGCCAGTATGGGAAGACTCCAGGGGCCATTTGAGAACAATCCCAGACCTATCCTGAGTCACCAGACTGGAGGGAATGGGATCGCTTGCCTTACTCTGAGCCACGACCAGTTTGAACACAGTGAAAGGGGGAGCATCTCTCATTCATGCTAGTGGCTGCTGTGGCTCGCTGCTTGTTTCCAAGTTCCAGCCAGGTCTAGAATAGAAGCAAAAATTAGTTTCCACACTGATCCTGCTCACAGTCCCTCAATGGCTACTCTCCACCACACTCAATGGCCTGGGCCCCGGTCTGAGGGTCGCAGCTGACACTTTGCTCCACAGACACAGTGGAGCGGGAATGCAGGAGACAGCTTTTCCAGGAGCCAGTCCCATAGTGTGAAATGAACTCCCCCAGAAGCTAAGGGTCATTACTAACCCCGCAGTCTGCTTTCAACAGCAGGGTGCACTTGTGTCCAGCCTTCTCCAGTGGAGAGAGACAGACATTAAAACAAGTCCCCACACGGCACACAGTCCCGCCATTAGGGAGGAGAGAAAGAATGAGCCACGAGACAGAGGTTAATCACTTTGCACACTATGGGAAGGCGTTCAGACACTGCAGCAAGGAGGGAGATACAAGCACCCGTACAGAACAGAACATCAGCTCCAAGGAATGAGACTGCATTCCAAGCTATTGCGTGATGCTTTGCTGTTTAAGACTTGCCTGGACATAGCAGCTTACCAAGAGACTGCAGGTGTTGCTGATACAGGTTTGTGTCAGGACACATTAACTGTTAGTTCTGAAGTGCCCCCCAGGATACTGGGTTTGCTGCCCCTTTTAGTCTAGGAAGCGGTTCAGGATATCACATAACACTCAATTGCTCTGGCGGGTAAGGGGAGCCACTTATTTCTCTGCCTTATCAAATACCCATTACAAACTCCAGGCTACCACATGTTAGCAGCAAATCTGGAGAGCAGCTGCAGCAGACAAGGACAATCAGTCCCTAAGCTGGTTCTCTCTCTGCTCACCTGTGATTTTCCCCTCCTCCCCTTCCCGAATTCTGGATTCAGCCAGCTCCTAATGTGCCCTGCAAATTGGAACAGTTTTGCATGGCAGTGCCATATGCAGTTTTGAAGAGAAGGGCTCAGACTTAAAAAAAAAAATCTGCTTTCTGTTGATTTTGATCAGCTTGACTATTCCTAGAAGCAGCATTCTCCCCCTCCACTCCTACCCCCACCCCCCAACATTCTCAGCCTGACTGGAGAAAGGAGCAATTTTGTTCCATTTAGCAGAGGATGTCAGTCTCAGCATGGAGCAGGTTAATTGATTTCCATGGTCAGTTAAGAGAATTAACCAGATGAACTGTGGAAACAGCCAAGGAGAGAGGAAACAATAGATGCATGGCTTAGACATTTTTTTCTTAAAGGCTTTGAAGATAGTTGACCTGGAAACACAATTCATTAGTGAATCTCGTTCTTCCAAAAAAGAAGTCTCAAAGCTTATTTGCAAGCACCGTTGATGGGATAAATGGACAGTGAATCTATGGCATTGCTTACACTGCAGTACACGGATGCTGCCTTGACAGAATATTCGATAGTCTTTTTTATAGTTATAGCCGGCAGCTCAGCTAGTAGGGCTCTCTCTCTCTCTGATGTTAGATAGGAACAACTGGAGGACCTCAGCTCTTTGGGCCAACATAACAAATGCCTATCTCCAGCGCACAGGAGAGCGCTTGGTGGACATTAGAACTAAGCACTGGGATTGGAAGGAGAGACAAGTGTTGACCAGACAGTTCAAAAATCAAGAGCAGAAGTAGAGACAGATGAGATCAAGCATGCCTATTTCATTAGGCCTTGAGTATACCATAAAAATTCAGGTTTCAGAGTAACAGTCATGTTAGTCTGTATTCGCAAAAAGAAAAGGAGTACTTGTGGCACCTTAGCGACTAACCAATTTATTTGAGCATAAGCTTTCGTGAGCTACAGCTCACTTCATCGGATGCATACTGTGGAAAATACAGAAGATGTTTTTATACACACAAACCATGAAAAAATGGGTGTTTATCATTACAAAAGGTTTTCTCTCCCCCTTTTGTAGTGATAAACACCCATTTTTTCATGGTTTGTGTGTATAAAAACATCTTCTATATTTTCCACAGTATGCATCCGATGAAGTGAGCTGTAGCTCACGAAAGCTTATGCTCAAATAAATTGGTTAGTCTCTAAGGTGCCACAAGTACTCCTTTTCTTTTTTCATAAAAATTCAGTTTCGGAGAGATAATATCTTTTACTGGACCAACTTGGTCCACCCTTGTGTGGATAATATCCTGGGCCCAACATAGCTACAACACTGCATACAGATTAGGAGAGCAAGCTAGAGAGACAGAAACCCTCTGCATTTTCAGAGGAGAATGTTATGTGCATTGCTATAAGATTTAATGGGGGAGGTTCATCCATCAAAAAACTGCACTGAAATTGCTGGAAGAGGGCATAAGTTACTGTTATGGAAAGAAAGAACCAGAAAGGCATGCCACATGAAATGGTCCAGAAGCCCTGGAAGAGAGACCAGACAAAGCTGCAAAACATGACAGCTAATGGTATCATCCATAGGAGACCCAGGAGAAGAGGTTCACTCCTGAGGGATTGTAGAGAGAGAGGAAAAAAAAAAGTATGCCTCAAACCAAAGGAGATGAACAAGAACATTAAATGGGAACATTTCCACTTGCCCACAGGGAATGGACAGTTTGCTAAAATGGCAGGAGCACAAAATTATTCAGCGAGTTAGATACATCAGCAGGCATTTGGCAGATTCTCCAGGACAAAGCAAGTGCCAAGATTTGTACTTTCAGTACCCTGTTTGATAAATACTACCAGCTCCTGGAATGCATTCAGCACCCAGAGTACCTCACCACGCAGCACCCCACACATGAGAAGGGATTGCAGGAGTGAGTGGACACTGACGACAGAGTCACCACACATCTTGTAGGATGCTATGCAGTGCCATGCTTCCTGCTGACAGATTTTCACAGGAAGATCCACCAAGCCCCGAGAGCACAAACACAGCCAGGCTAGATCACAGCAGCAGCAATACTGCAGCTACTTCCTAAATTATCGCTTGTTGTTCCCCTAAGACCTGCCCCACAGTCATTACTGAAAGTTAAGCAACAACTAAAAGATTAAATATTGATGCTACCCAGGATTCACGTACAGTACATTCTTCAGTAAGTTAATGCCACTGATATGCTCCACAGCCTTTCAAACTGACAGGTGGGCAGACAGGTTGAGCCATAGTTTCAATTTTACTGAAATCCCCTTTTGCATACAGATCTTCACCTTTGGGAAAGGGCTTGTGCAGGTGAACTGAATGACTGAGCAACAGAACATCAGAGCATTTTTACATTTAGTAGCCTGGTACCTTAACTATTCATTTTACTTGGCACTCTTTCCCCAGAGGCAGCTATGGGAGTTGGCAGTGTCACCAGGTTACCAGAGAAAACACAGCAATACAATGGACAAACAGACGGCCTAAATGTTGTTTTTACACACACACACACACTCTCTCTCTCTCTCTCTCTAGAGAGTGAGCAAGTCACTGGCAAGAGATCTGACTTATTTCCATGGGACAGAGCCACTCAGGTACCCAGTGCTTCAGACCCAGAAGCAGTCCCTCTTTACCTAATTCATCCTCATTGCAAAGCAGAGAGCATTGTGGGAAAGCAGATGAGTTTTGTTGTACGTGGACGTCTGTTCACACTGTACTGAAGGACCAAGCTCAGTCTCACATCCCAACTCAATATTGGTATACCATTTGGCAGTATAAAGTACAATTTCTAGCCATTCCAGTCTGTGATTAGACTTATTCAGTGACCTTAGGAAGTACTGCATGACCACAACCTCCTTTTGAGAGGTGCAACCCCAAAGTTTTGCCTACATATGCTGATCTGCCCCCTCCTGCCCACCCCCTGCACACACTGAGGAAAAAATTGTTCCCATACCACTCAGAGGTAGCATGGTCCAGCGGACAGGACACTAGACAGTTTGGAGATGTAGGTTCTATTCTCAAGCCTGCCATACAGCTGGTCCATGGCCTTGAGCCAATCAGTTCACTCTGTGCCTCGGTTGTCTCTCCTCCCCCACTCCCCCCCCCAAATCACTTGAGCTGCTTTGTAGTAGTTCCGTTGTAAGCTCTTCAAGGCAGGCACTGTCTTGTGTCTGTACAGCACCTACTATAAAGGGGATTTGATCTTGGGTATTGCCATTAGGCAAATAATGCCCATCCCCCACAAATTTCCCCAACCTGAAAAATATCTAAGCTCTTACTATTTTGCATTTCCATAAAGGTGCTGTACAGCACGGTGGGATCTCCAACAGGACACAGCATCGTACAAATAAAAGGCAGCTGGCACCGAGTCCACTGCACAATAATGGGCGGAGGAAAACGTGGCTTGGCTAAGGACAGCCGGCAAGCTCCTGCCATATTTAATGTCCATTCACAACAGGATGGACACTTATTTCCATCCATAAAGGTGATTGGAGAGAAGCAGAAATAGCTAGTTTAGATTCCAGTTAGCCACTATCAGGAATAAAGATGCAGGGAAGAAGACAGCAGTAGATGGAGCTAGTGATGAATTAACAGAGCTTTGAACTAAGGCAGATTTACCTGCACGTCTGCAAAAGAGCCAACCACATACCTGGGAGGATAGGAAAGAGGCACTATATTACTAGAAGGTAAAATAATAATTGTAGGACATCTGCTTCGTTGTCAAGGACATGAGGGAAATAAAGCTGTTGTCCCCTCTAGCTAAAGCCTGCTGTTTCTTTTTCCCCAGACTCCCAACCACCAACTGCTCCACGGTTTGGATGCCAATCCAATTTTGATGCCTCTAATTCACTCCAGAGACTGTTTATTTTAACTTTATCAAGAGAAGAGAAAAACTGTGTTAGACTAAAAAGAGCATCTGGCAGCACGATGGTCTCCTTTCGCTACCAGGTACCAGCATGGTCCAGGAAATTAGCTGAATGAGTCGAGAGAGCAATACACACCACATGTTGAAGTGCAGGCTTATGGAGTCCCACAACGTGGTCACCCTGATCTGGAAACACGGAGGCATAGCCTGTAGAGAGCACAGCTCCCAGTAGGCAGCCCTCCATCTTGAGCCAGACAGCTGGGCCACATGAGGGACCTGCAATATTTTCTGTAGTAGAAAAGGAGGCCAAAATGAGGTCTAGCCTGCCGGATTTGACCAGCTGACTAACGCAGCCCTTAGCTGTGCAAACACTGGGTGCCCAGGACTGCAGGGTCTTGTTTGGAAGTTAATGTTAACTACAGGAGCAGTTAAGAGATGCAGCCACAGTGGTTAGGTTGTTCCAGTGTTTCCAAATCTCAGGCTTCCTTTCCCCATTCCCCCATACGAGTCACGCTGCCTTGCAAAAATGGCAGCATATTCCTCAGAGTCCAGCTGATGAGACGCTACCATCCAGAACTAGCAACACTCAGGAGTTCTCGTTTTCCACCCCCTAAAGCAAGCCACTCCTTTCACATCTTTGAGAGACAAGTACAGGAGCTTCATTTTGATTTTAAGAAGCCAGTTCTAGGCTGTCTGGATACAGTCAGTCTGAACACTGCACAACTTGTGTGCCATGAGGTTGCATTCTCTGTTTTGTGCGAGTCACATACTCCTGCAACAGCAGGATCTGCAATAGTTCTGAAGAGACTTCTTGCAGTATGAGAAACAATTGTTTACTGATTAAGCCAGGGAACGTGAGTCCAGACCTCTTGAGTTCTAGTCTCAAAAGGTACCACCAATTTGTTGCAGGGTCTTGGTCAAATGACACCACCCATATGCCTCAGTTTTGCTATCTGTAATGAAAGCATCTTCTTATCTTGTAGGGATAATTCTTAACTATATTCACACAGTGTTTTGAAGATAAAGCACAATGTAAGTGCTATGTATTTATCTGTTTTACTTGGAAATAATCTTTCCAGTTAATTCTACAATGAGAACCGTAACAGCAGAATCAACGAGATAGCTTCATGTTGATCAGAGTGCAATGCAGCTACACAGCACGCACAGTGCCGAGCTGAACTAACCCTGTTTTTCATCTGGGGCTGGAGAGATTAGAATCCTGCTAATACTAGTCCCTTGAAATTAATGCAGCCTCTGCTTAAACCTTGGAGAGTTGTCAAGTACGATGCTTCCTGTTTTAATAGATCAGTATCAAGGAGTTTGGTCTCATGTGCAGATACTTGTCTGGAGTCCCTATAATTAGGCCCATCTTTGTGTCCAGAGCTCTAAGCCTTTGGGCTAAGAGCTATAATTCAGTGGATAGCCTGCTGTTAATAGCAAGTGTTAGTTTTCCAGGATGGCTTAGCTGAAAGGCACTTGTTAAGCCATTATATACATTACTTTTCGATTGGAACAATTAAGCTTCTCTCCACCAGGACACTCCACTAGTCGTAACACTATGCAGGATACCTGGTGCCCTGAAGGCTTTAGAAGCTTGAGCCTACTACCTAAAAAGCTCTTTGGTGAGGCTTCTCTCTTGTACACCCCAGAGTTATCCCAGGTTATAGGAGCATCTCCTCATGCGCCCCAACTCTATCGATTTCCCCGTGGGAGAGTGAGGCACCCTTCTATATCCTACAGGACACAATTGAACTGCTCACTGGTCTGACCATGAAGGGGAAGAGCAACATCTTGAGATCTAGAGAAAAGTTTTTGAGTCTGTTTAGAGCTGGATTAGACTGAGGCTACTGCTCAAATAAGGCCTCATCAGGATAAGGGGTCATCTACACTTCTGCTCAGACTTCAGCTCTGAGTAGCAGCAGTCGCGGAAGCTCAGATCCTGTCAGATCCAACACCAGTTCCAGGCTGTAATCAAGACTGTGGGGGCAGGTCTGCCTCCAAGTTTCTAGATGCCCTCCCATCTCCAAGAGGAAAGCCTGAAGGAGTTTAGATTTGGGAAGATTCTCATTTTAGACAGTTTAAAGGAAAGTAAAACAGTAAGGGACAAATTGTTGTTATACCTGCGAGCCACCCATTGACTTCAGTGCAGAAATCTCTGGGTATGTCAGTACTGGAAAAAACCCACACACCCCACCTCCCCTGCACACAAACGACAACAAGTCTCACAGCCTGGCTAACTGACTCAGGATAGTAGTGTAGATGTTCCTGCTCCAGCCAGAGCTTGGGCTCAGAAACCAAGCAAGAAGGGCAGGTCTCAGAGCTTGGGCTCCAGCCTGAGCAGGAATGTTAACATGGATATTTTTAGCTCTATAGCGTGAGCCTAAGTCTTAACTGGACAGCAAGACTCACTGCTGTGGGGCCATTTTTGTAGTGTAGATGTAGAGTCAGTCTTCATTTTTACAACTGAGCATGCAGTAAACTTGGAGTTTGTTGCCTAAACAGAAGTGTATCTTTAAAAGTAGGACAATTGTACTAGATACAGTGTGGAGGCAGGAGGATGGTAACTGATGCAGGAGTTTGTGAAACTGCACTATCTTAAAAAAAAAATTAACAGACTATACTTACGTAGAAAGGCCAGTTACATAAGGACCAAGGATTGGATGTTCTCATACTTTCAGCTAAATCGGGGTGTGTGTGCGTGTGAGAAAATTGATTACATTAGGGTTACTTCTTTAACACAAGCAATAGCAAGGCATGAAAGGTGGTCACCTTGGGAATTTAGACGCATCATGATAGAGAACGCCAAGCAAAGATTGAAGGAGAGATCTTAATAGTCTTGCATTCTCCCACCCTGGATTCTCCCTCCAGCAGCGAAGCCTGTAGTCTCTGCTCCGACTACAATGGACTCCTCCAGCTTCTTACCCCATCCCCATATTAATGGTCTCAGATTGGGCCTCTGCTTCAGCATGCAGTAGTAAGACCACCATCAGGATCCAGGGAGTGATTCTCCCATGCAGGTGCTTGAGTACCACCACTCAGAACCCTCTGAACTCCCAAGCATGTTCTTCCCCTCCATTAAGGGCCACACTGGTAAGTTCTGCTGCAATAAGAATAATGCCAGGCATTTGGCAAGAAGTGACACTTTTCCCAAGCTGAATTTTAGTGATTGCTCAGATAGGTGAGCCCCAGGAGGGTCTTCCTCCTGGACTCTGACTAGTCTAGGAAACTGGAACAACTGAGACAGGTGGAACCAAAAGCCACAGGCATGGTCTCTGGCAGGCTCTTGCCAAAAGGCTCACAGTTACTATCAGCTCATCAAAACATGGATACCCTCAACTAGCAGGAAAGTGTGACTGGTATAATGGCACAGGCTTGTTGTTTGGGACCATTGCCTCTACCACCACACTTGCCCAGAAGTTAAGGGTGGGACTCTGGGACACCTTCAGGAGGCATAGGGCAGGGGGAAGAGGATAAAGGTTTAAGCCATCTTGTGCCCTCAGGATTGTGGAAGATTGGTGGCTGAAATAGCCCCTAGTGTAATTTAGGGAGCACAGAATGTTATTGTATGTCATGCAGCTCTACCTCATGCTGCACCTGCCACAACCGGGTCCTGTCCCAGACTCTCCATAGCACAGAGAACTATGGCTCCACCTCACACTGTCAATGCTGAGCTTTGAGGGGACCTGTGTAGGACAGCCTATGGCTGCCTGATGCAGGCTCACACCAGGGGGATTCTCCCTTGGCTAGCTAAAGGGACCATAACGGAAGGGAGAATTCCTCCCTAGAGCTCTAGGGAAAATCTTGCCCAATATGGCCCAGGCCACATACAATCAATCAGGAAAGAATCAAGTCCCCATTTCGTAGCAAGGAGGGGCATTACAGCTGGGGTTCAGTATTGCAGGTAAATAGGTAACATTTTCTAAACTCGAGCTTTCTTCTTGGCATTAGCATCTTCGGATGATGTTAAGAGATCATATATCCGCTCACTGTATACCTCAGAGTAACTCAACTCAATGTGATGTTTCACTTGTTGGAATAAGGGAGAAGAATGCATTTGCAAGCACTGGGGTGGACGGGGGTGGGGGGGGAGAAGGGATTCAAAAATCCATTTTAGCGTTCAAACACAGGGCATTCTGAATGGAGCAGCTCATTTTATGTAGTTGGCCATCTCAAAAAGTTACATTATATGTGATGCCAGGCCCTAATACCATATAGCCCTGTGCACATTTGGTGTTACGTAAGCTTTAAGCTTACCATTGTCACTAGTGCAGATGCAAATGCTATCTTCAATTCAGCTAATAGGAAGAACTATTACAGATAATCCTTTACGACGGTATTTGTATAGACCTACCTACAATATACCTGAAACATGGCTTATTAGAAACAGTCTTTTTTTTTAAATGTAAGGATTAAAACTAGCATAAGGCACAAAACTCTTTTCTGATATATTTTGTCTTTATCCAAGCCTCAGCAGGGAGAAGCTGATACTAAAAATAGAACAGTTTCATAGGAGTGATAGCTTTTCATCCAGATTAATGGAGGGAGAGGCAACCCCATAAGGTGCCCTGGCCAATTTTTGGACAGCTCTAATGGAGAGACTGGAGACTTTATTACTACAAAATATTAAGCAAAATGTTACCTCCTCTTGTTGAGTCAGATTTACTTTCCAGAATATTTCCTTGCAAAATCGTGGAATTATGCCCACCTCATCAGCATAGCCTGTCATTGTGTTGAAGACGAGACCCATGGTTAGTTGTGCTGAAAACCCTAGTCAGAAAAGGGCACTCAATTTTGCTCTAGTCCTTAATATGGCAAAATGATTTCCATCTGGCCAAGACACAAGTACACCCCACAGATGAGAGAAAGCCATCGTGTTTCACTTTGGGACAGGAAACAGATGCACCATGCTTATTAAATTCCATTCTGAGCATCCTCACTATTCCACAGGCTAAAGAGTTGTTACACAAGCTAGTTTAGAAAGAGGTTATTTATGACAGTTGCCATCTTTGTCTTTACAAGAGATTAATTTATGATTTTGCTTCATTCTAAAACAGTTTTTGATTCTTTGGTTGAGTTATAGGAGTTTCACCACCTAAGGTTTTGAAAATTAAACTTTTCTAGAGAAGGATTACTTAGTGGCGGATTCTGATCAAGTGGCTGGATTTAGTTTGTTGCCTCAAATAAGCCTCAGATGGCTGGAGAGAGCAGTTACAACGTTAATAGTAGAGGTCTTATGTGTAAGATTTCCCAGATCCAGTTTGTCCATAAGCAAATAAGCAAGTATTGTAACCTTCAAAGACTGTCTAGAAATGGCTGGGCCAACAGACCGTACACTACTTCTTGACGGGCATATCCCTTATCCTCTGCATTTTGAGACCCAAAACAACAGTCATAGGAGAAAGGCAGCTGCCTGTTTGTGTGAGGATGATGGATCAGTATTTCCTTTCCAGAAAGGGACACAACACATTTTATTCCAACTTACTGTTCTCTGTGAAGTCAGAAAAATGTTATTGTAGAGACAATTAGGCTTGGTCTACACTGGGGGTGGGGATCGATCTAAGATATGCAACTTCAGCTATGAGAATAGCGTAGCTGAAGTCGACGTATCTTAGATCGACTTAGAATCACTTACTTTGTGTCCTTGCGGCGTGGGATCGACGGCCACTGCTCCCCCATCGACTCCGCTTCCGCCTCTTGCAGTGGTGGAGTTCCAGAGTCCACGGCAGAGCGATCGGGGATCAATTTATCATGTCTACACTAGACTAGATAAATCGATCCCCAATAGATCGATCACTACCTGCCGATCCAGCGGGTAGTGTAGACGTGGCCTTAGTTTGAGCTGCCACAGTTGGAACCCAACTGCTTTTTGGAGTCTGCTGTATTTTTAAATGTAATAGTCAATGCTAAACTCTACATCTCCTATCAGTGCAATGAATTGTGCTTGGTCAGGTGACATGCCTGCTCCTAGCTCAGCATGCCTACATTGGATATGGTTCCAGTGTACCACCATCTCAGGCTTTGCCTTTTCTGACATGTGAGAATTAATATTCTGAACGCAAACGTTATCTTGGGCTTGGCTGTACCTTGGCTACAACACTGCTCCTGCCCCCAGCTCTCACTGCCTCAGTGGAACACTCAAACAGTTTTACACTCTTGAGTTGGAGGTAGTACGACCCACTTAGTCTGGTATCAAGTTGAGTCAGACAGCTGTAGGTAGGTTTCAGAGTAGCAGCCGTGTTAGTCTGTATCCACAAAAAGAACAGGAGTACTTGTGGCACCTTAGAGACTAACAAATTGATTAGAGCATAAGCTTTCGTGGGCTACAGCCCATTTCATCGGATGCATAGAATGGAATATATAGTAAGAAGATTGTATGTGTGGGTATATATATCTCCACACACACACACAAGTTGAAGTTGCCATACAAACTGTGAGAGGCTAATTAGTTAAGATGAGCTATTATCAGCAAGAGGATATCAGTAGGTAGCATCCTTCTATGTGTCTTTACTCAATACACACAGACAGCTCACCAACTGGTCTAGTTCAAGTATACAGCACAAGGAATAGAATCCAGGCTGCTCCTCTTGTTGCTGGCCTTCAGAAAGGTCATCAGAAAAAATGTTAAGTCTGATTCCAAACAGAGGACCACGGCTACCCAGGCTTGACTGTCAGGTATTGGATGCACATTTTAAACATTCAACCACCCCCTCAAAATTTAAAGGCATTTGAAACCTAAGCCAGATTCTGAAATTGGCAAAGAGAGTCATTTATCTTTACAATGGGCAGAACCAAAATCCCAGGCATTCAAAATTCAGATCTGGAATATGTTACTTGAGCTCACTGGCATTTAAAGAGTACAGTAAGACTGAGTTTAATGTTAATGACTCAGTAGTTGAAGATTAAAACAGAGAGATGGAAAGAGGAAGAGGATTAGCAGCACATCTACAGACTGATCATACTGGCTTCAATAGGAGCTGCTGACAAGCACAGAGGAGCCAGTAACTAGGCCCCTGTTTATTGAGAGTCTGAGGTGGTTTCAAGTTCTGATGCTCAGTTTTTATCTAGGGAGCTGAACCAACAGGCCGGACACTGGATATTCATACTGGAGGCAGGCTGGGGAAGGAGATGGGGCAAGGGCACAGGAAAGGGCAATTCTAGCTGTAAGCTGGAACTCAGTATATGACTCTTTGCTCTCATGGGTTAGATCACTGCACTGTTTGAAAGTTACCTTTGGGTCAGTGGCCTGACTGCCACACTGATAGCACTGTTATCTCCAGAACAGCCTCCTTTGGAAGAGGTCCTCCACTGTTCTTTCACATGGCCATGGCTCCCTGTTTTCACAGAAGAGATCCATGGCTGAAGAATTATCAGATGTTGGCCTCACATTACCAGAAGGTTGAGCCACTTGGCTTTCACTGAATGTCCCCCCCCCCAACTCTTTCATGTTCTCATCATGGCCACCCATAGATGAGCAGCTAGTTCCCTAACAGGAGTTCCATGAGGGGGTACAGGGCTTTGTACATTTGCAGTGTTCTTAACAGCTTCCTTTCTAGGGACATCAGAACCTTTTGGAGACTTTGCAGTTTTGCTGCCTAATGTTTTGGTTATCTGGTTATTTTGGTTATGCAGTGAACGAGCTTTTCAGCTAAAACAAACCTTTCAAAAACTTACAAGAGGCATTACTGAATCCAGGCTCTTTTCCTCAAAGAAAGAAAAAGAGTACAGTAGTGCCAGAACAAAATTTCTAAAAGCAGCATTCTGACTCCTATTGGTGTAAGGTTTTAGAAGCACAGATAAGACCAACAGGCTGAAATACTGAAGTCTCTGGCCATTCTGCTAAGAACCTCTCTTAATTCCAGGCTTTTGAGGCATGAGGTGGTGAACTAAGAGGTGGGATTTGTGCATTGAGGAATAAGATCTATGGCTGAAATGGATTTCCCCTTCCTCTTTCCTGGGTTTTTTTTTGGGGGGGGGGGGGCGCGGAGAGAAAGAAGAGGAGGATTTATTTTTGTTTGTACTAGTAGGGTTGCATTTTCAATATGGCAAAAGCCATAGTGAGCCATTGACAGGAACTTTTTTGTACTGATTTAACTAAAGTATGATTTTTAGTAGTATCAGTCACCCAAAGCCCTCAAGGTGTTTTACAAGGGCCGTTAGTTGTGTCCCACAACCCTAAAGTGAGATAAAATTGCATTACTTTCATTTTAAATATGGGGGAACTAAGGCAGAGAAAGTAACAAGACACTCTAAGGTAACACACAGACACTAGCAAAATCTTGACTAGAATCTAGATTCTGTATTTCCTGATCTAGCGGGAGACGCTAAGTTTTTTCACAACCCTCTCCTTGCCCCCCCGTTTAGGTCATGCAGATATTTCCTATAGTTTCAGATTAGAACAATGCCAGCATTTGTATCCCCTAGGGTTCAAGTGTGCCTCTAGCTTCATAACATGGACTAATGCATTCCTCTTCACTTTCTTTCTCTGGTCCCTCTGTCACCTTTAATAGATTTCTTGGGGAACCAATGATTTGTTCTTGACTCCAGCTTCACGTTAGAAGTTAAATTCCTATAGGACTAGGTGGTCAGTCAGTAGGTGCTCAAGGCCTATCACTGGAGGAAATACTTAGGTTATTCATACCCACTCAGTAAAAGTCTGTTCATCCAATTATAAGCTGTACTCTGCATGCCACAGTCAAGCCCAGGGCCATTTGTTTGAAAGCCTTCCTCTGGACACACTCTAAGTAAGCAAACTTCAGCAATGGCCTGGACTGACATGCAAGATTTATACTTAATTTCCTGCCAAAAGGAGGAACTGCCACTCACATCTTTAGGTTTGTAAATAAACTCATTTCATGTAACAATTTTAGTAAATAACTCTTGATTTAGACATCTCACTAGGCATGAGTGATGCAGTGGTGTTCATTAGAGGCCCCACATTGTCAGTTCACACCTCCAACAAGCCTTGCCCCTCAACAACAGGGGGAAATTGTTTTCTTTTAAGCAAGTCTATCATAGTGGGTTACAGACTGATACCAGATCCAAACCTTGTGGAATGGATTTAGTTTTCCAGGAAAGTCAGATCAAGGTTACATTTCTTATGTCCCCCCTGATCTGTTTGGAAGGGACATGTGGGTCTCAAACCACCTTCCCACCCCAGACTCCAGGAAAGTACAGGAGAGAGTCAATCCTAAATACTAGAAAGTGGCAAGTCTCTCCTATGTCAAGAGGGCTACCACCACATCTGAGCACACTATTTTCTCTTCACTGCTCTGCAGAAGCTATGCTGCTGCTACTTTGAACAGGTAGAGAAAACATAAAGTGCCTCATTAAATGTTAATAGCCTCACATGCACAGCTGCATTTAGATGAAGATTAATATTTAAACACAGCACAGAGAGCTCTAAACACTTCCTACCTTAAAGGCCATCTCTTGGCAAGTACTCTTGAAAGAAGAGTAATAGTGTTAAAAGCTAAACAAAAAACTCTTAGCTCACACTGATTGAGTAAGAAATAGACATTAGGGTGAGGGAGGGGGAAGAAAAAAAAAAAAAAGCTGGCAACCATTGAAGCAAGAACCACAAGCCTTGGGAGGTATGAGAGGGCACTTGTTGCAGATGTAGAAATCAGAGACTTAATCCAGCATCTCACACACACAGTATTGGCCTGTATAACCCATGCCTGTGAACACTTGATAGTTTAATTTTTGTTTTTTAGTCATAGGCATATAGAATAGAAAGTTCAAAGGCTTTAGAGGAACAGTTGAGGTTTGCAGCACATGTTCTCAGAGTGTTAAGTACAAGTACAGCTACCAATGCCAAGCCCATCCAGTTACTTTCCTGACTGAATGCTGTTCAACATATAGCAGTTGCAGACTAGCAAGAACAGCTCTGTTAAGCAGCCCCTAGGCAGCAGACCAATAGCCAGCTGGACAAGCAAGCTTTGGAACACTGTTGAAAAGAAATGTCTCCCAAAGTCCCAATCTATCAGCCGATGATACAGTCTTCTCTCAAGAGAAAGACATTCCTTTGAGGGAGTTTTGATCAACTGGAATATTTAGTTTCCCAGAGAGCTACAATGAGATCAACAGGGCAGAAATATCTAGCCACCAACACTAGTGCATATCTCACATAGGATAGGAACATCAAGTACCTTTTTCTCTAGTCAGTTCTCATTGCCAGGAAGCATTTCTCCCAAGCACTTACACAGAAGTTAATTGAATTTAACAAATGAGAACAGTCACCTATAGGACAAGATGATAAAAATCATAACAGGGAAAAACAAGACCAAACTCTACCCACCAAATAACAACCTCAACATTCCACCATTTCCTTCCTTTTTATTGCTAGCACACACCTAGCAACTCCAGTAGAGAAAACCATAAGGGATAGCAACTATGTACATTAGACAAATAGGTATAGTATTTATCTACCACTACAGTCTCACAAACTGCTCTACCATCTCTCCTCTTCAAAAGGCCTGTGGAGGCTATTCTGCTTGATATATTCCAGCTGGATTAATAACCCCAGCTGCTCTCTCCCAAACCAACAACAGTATCAGAAATTCAGCAGCTGGTGGTTGGTTAAAGCAGCATCAGACGAGTAATCACTAGGATAGAGCTAATTTCCTGGAAGTCTTAAGCCTTGATTTGGCAAAGACTTGCTTAACTTTATGTACCAAGTAGTTACTTGACTTCAATTAAATGATTCACAGTGTGTATGCAAGTTTTTGCAGAATCAGGGTCTAACACTTAATCAAGTTTACTCTACTCAATGGTTTTCATGTGCCTATGCTGTTTGCTCTCATTTTACAGGTTTGACTGACTGTCTCTAGAAGAAGCTCCATAGACCCCTTTGATCATTTGTTTCCCCTTTACAATTTCAACTTTCTCTCTTGGTTTTACCTGTGGCTTTTCCTTGTGTTTTTTTTTAAATATGGATGAGGATTTTTTAAATGTATAGATCCCTTCTCCTTTTCTGTATAAATAGGAAGCTAGGACATAGGGCTGGAAGGGCCCTCTTGGGTCATCCAGTCCATATAATCCCATTCATAAATGTATCATATTTAATGATGCAGACACAGTTGTTTTCCTCCCCACCTTGGGAGTGGCAACTGGTAGCTGCTGAGGCCAGAGCTCCAGTAGTTTAATCTTTACCAAAGTGAGAGGCTGGTGAGAGTGGGTGAAAGACAGGATCAGCTGATGGTGAGAAGTACAGGATGAGACAAGAAACGGTGAACAAAGTCCTTTTTTCGGAGGTATATTCAAATAAACCAGACATAGGCGGTTGGTATAACAGGCCAGGGGAGGCTAAGCCGGCCCACCACTTTTAGAGTACACTGCTGTCAAAAGGATAGGTGTCTTGCCTGCGCTCCACCCCAAGGTCCTGGTCCCACTCCTCCTCTTCCCACAAGACTCTGCTTCTTCCCATCCCCACTCCATCCACATGAGAGGTGAGTGGCCAGCTGGCCGGCCAATGGGAGGGTGGGGGAGGGGCAAAGAGGCACCGTGAAGGGCTGGCCAGGTGGTGGAGGGGGCCTCAAGCAGGGGGCTGAGTAGGGACAGGGGTGGAGCATCAGTGGGGCTTCTGCAGGAGGAGGCTAAGTGGGGGCGGGCCTCAGGGGGAGACCACAGTCCTGGTGTGTGCAGCTTCCCCAAACGGTGGAGTCACGTGCCACCCATGATTAATGATGCACACTCACAATTGGTGAACACTGTGCTGCCTTGTCTTTTAAAACAACTTTTCTTTTGGTATACCTCCTGAATCACCCTCCTTTTGTCCCTTTACTTCGGTTCCCTTACTGTGAAAGGCTTTACATGGTGGTGGCCAATCCTTTGCTATTGAATTTATCTCTCACTCTGAAACCTTCAGCTCTCCACCCATTTAGAGCAGAATGCACTGGTCACACAGAGCTCCAGAGAGATAACCTACGATCTTTCACACTTGATCCTGCTCCCAACTCAATAGGACCAGGTTCCATGGTAAGGTTTACAACTTCAGCAAGTTAGGTCCCAATCCTGACAATGCTTATGCATGTACTTAATTTTCCTATCAGAAACAATCACATTGATTTTAATGAGACTACTCATGGTAGTAAAGCTAAACACATGCAATGATCAGGGTCTTAGCCTGCAGCATATTGACACCTATAGTCAGGCATACACTTCAGCTGACATTTCTTCAGAACATGTCTCATCATCACCCATAGTTGTTGCTGGTGGGTTTTTGTTTTTTTTAGAGCTGGGAGAATAATTCATGATGAATAATGTATTCAACAACTTTCACCACCTACCCCATTGTCCATGAACAAACTGTGATTGTCTCAAATGTACTTATCTGAGACATGATTCTTGGTCTGCATCTCATTTGAGAGCATTTCACTGAGACTGTTTGCTATTCGAAACGTAAGATGTTTTGATTGGTTAACCAAGCCACATGAGCTGCTTCTGTTTCCTTAATCATCATCATGTTCCCATTATGCCTCTTGCATTTAGGGCAGCGATGAAGTTCCTCCACTCCTGTCTGTTTGTGGCAAGCCTTTCAATGGTTCCCAGGTGTGCCCCAGGGTTTTCAGCTCAGTTTCCTTAATGGATGAGCATAATTCCTAGAATCTGGAGTGTGTGCAGATACGTTTTATTTTGTAATAATGTCTATGTACTCTTGCAATACTTGCTTAAATTGGCTGTTTCTGTGAATATTCCTATACACTTCCTTACTAGGGTATTTGTAAAAAGTGAATATTAAAGAGGTGAAAAAAAACCCTGGCAAAATCGTTTACAAATCACATGGGAAAAAGCTGGCCCCAGTCATGCGGCCCTGCCTTCCAGTTGTGAACACCCTGCTCAGAACAGGGTGCGCGTCGCTCTGCAGCGTGGCCAACTCTCGGGAGTTTGTCCTGAGCCTCATTCTCCTTAAAGCCCCCGTCTCCTGGAGTCAAGCGGCCAGGCGGTTTCATCTTCAACGGGAAAAGACGCGTCTGGCCCCGTGCCTGACGAGAAAGCTCCAAAGGGGGGCCCAGTGGGGCCTGCAGGCTCCAAAAGCAGAAACCAAATGACACCCCCCCCCCGCTGCCCCATTCTCCAGACTCCCGGGATTGTTTTCAGAGTAGCAGCCGTATCTGATTTGTGTCCATTTATTCTTTTACGTAGAGATTGTCCAGTTTGACCAATGTACATGGCAGAGGGGCATTGCTGGCACACGATGGCATATATCACATTGGTAGATGTGCAGGTGAACGAGCCTTTGATAGTGTGGCAACCGAATTTGCTCCAACCCCTCAGACAGAGACAAACACCTACAAGATCTCTATCGAGCATTCTTACAACTACAATACCCACCTGCTGAAGTGAAGAAACAGATTGACAGAGCCAGAAGAGTACCCAGAAGTCACCTACTACAGGACAGGCCCAACAAAGAAAATAACAGAACGCCACTAGCCGTCACCTTCAGCCCCCAACTAAAACCCCTCCAACGCATCATCAAGGATCTACAACCTATCCTGAAGGACGACCCATCACTCTCACAGATCTTGGGAGACAGGCCAGTCCTTGCTTACAGACACCCCACAACCTGAAGCAAATACTCACCAGCAACCACACACCACACCACAGAACCACTAACCCAGGAACCTATTCTTGCAACAAAGCCCGTTGCCAACTGTGCCCACATATCTATTCAGGGGACACCATCACAGGGCCTAATCACATCAGCCACACTATCAGAGGCTCGTTCACCTGCACATCCACCAATGTGATATATGCCATCATGTGCCAGCAATGCCCCTCTGCCATGTACATTGGTCAAACTGGACAGTCTCTACGTAAAAGAATAAATGGACACAAATCAGATAACACAAAGTAAAACTATTTCCCCTTGTTTATTCCCCCTCCCCCCCGACGTTCTTGTTAACTGCTGGAAATGGCCCACCTCGATGATCACTACAAAGGGTCCCCCCCCCGGCTGGTATTAGCTCATCTCAAGTGGTCACTCTCCGTACAGTCCGTACGGTAACACCCATCGTTTCACGGTCTCTGTGCAGATCAGTCTCCCCCCTGTATTTGCCAGGGAATGCATCCGATGCAGCGAGCTGTAGCTCACGAACGCTGCGGCTCAGGTAACCGGTTAGTCTCGCAGGTGCCACAAGTCCTCTCCTGCTCTTCTCCCGGGACTGCGACGCGCAGCTCGTGACTCGCGCGGGGCCTGGCGCGAGCTGCCCGAGCGGCCCGGGTCTGGGCCCCGCCCAGCCTCTAGGACCCGATTCTGCAGCCAGCCCCGGGCGGGTGGGCGTCACCGCAGGCTCGGGCCTGGGCGCCCCGGGACCAGGCCTCGGCCGGGCCCTTCCGGCTCCGGGGCAGGAGAGCGGCGGTGACCCGGAAGCGGTTCCGCGGCCGGCGCTCGCTGAGTCACGGCCCGCAGCACCCGGCGGCGGGAAGATGGCGGCGGTGTCCGTGCTCCAGGCTCCGAGCAGCGGCTTCGGCTTCGACAACTGCGCCCGGTGAGGGCCGGGGGCGGGGCGCGCGGCGGGACCGGGGCGCTTGGAGAGGGGAGCGGGCCGGCGCCGGCAGCGCGGCTCAGGGCAAGCCGCGCAGGGAGGCTGCCTGGAGGGGCCCGGCCTGCGGAGCCTGAGCCGTGGGGCAGCCCCGCCTGGCGCAGCGGAGCGGGGTGTTTCGTTCCCCTCATCCAGGGCGCTCAGCCTGGGGCGGGGGTCGGGGCCCGGTATTGTGGGGGCGGGGCCGGGCTGGCGGGGAGGGGGGGGGCCCTGGTGGTGTGGGGGCGGGGCCGGGCCGGGCCGGGCTGGCGGGGAGGGGGGGGGCCCTGGTGGTGTGGGGGCGGGGCCGGGCTGGCGGGGAGGGGGGGGGCCCTGGTGGTGTGGGGGCGGGGCCGGGCCGGCGGGGAGGGGGGGGCCCCTGGTGGTGTGGGGGCGGGGCCGGGCCGGCGGGGAGGGGGGGGCCCCTGGTGGTGTGGGGGCGGGGCCGGGCCGGCGGGGAGGGGGGGGCCCCTGGTGGTGTGGGGGCGGGGCCGGGCCGGCGGGGAGGGGGGGGCCCCTGGTGGTGTGGGGGCGGGGCCGGGCCGGCGGGGAGGGGGGGGCCCCTGGTGGTGTGGGGGCGGGGCCGGGCTGGCGGGGAGGGGGGGGCCCCTGGTGGTGTGGGGGCGGGGCCGGGCCGGGCCGGGCTGGCGGGGAGGGGGGGGCCCCTGGTGGTGTGGGGGCGGGGCGGGGAGGGGGGGGCCCCTGGTGGTGTGGGGGCGGGGCGGGGAGGGGGGGGCCCCTGGTGGTGTGGGGGCGGGGCCGGGCTGGCGGGGAGGGGGGGGGCCCTGGTGGTGTGGGGGCGGGGCCGGGCTGGCGGGGAGGGGGGGGGCCCTGGTGGTGTGGGGGCGGGGCCGGGCTGGCGGGGAGGGGGGGGGCCCTGGTGGTGTGGGGGCGGGGCCGGGCTGGCGGGGAGGGGGGGGGCCCTGGTGGTGTGGGGGCGGGGGCGGGGCCGGGCTGGCGGAGGGGGGGGGCCCTGGTGGTGTGGGGGCGGGGGCGGGGCCGGGCTGGCGGAGAGGGGGGGGGGCCCTGGTGGTGTGGGGGCGGGGGCGGGGCCGGGCTGGCGGGGGGGGGCCCTGGTGGTGTGGGGGCGGGGGCGGGGCCGGGCTGGCGGGGGGGGGGGCCCTGGTGGTGTGGGGGCGGGGGCGGGCTGGCGGGGGGGGGGGGGCCCTGGTGGTGTGGGGGCTGGGCTGGGCTGGCGGGGAGGGGGGGGGCCCTGGTGGTGTGGGGGGGGGAGTGGGCAGTTCAGCCAGCTGGGGAGGGAGGCGTAGGAAGCGATGAAAGCCTTGCTTGTGAAGGTGCCATGTCTCCTTATTCTCCCTTTGGCTCCTCGTTCCAGGAATGCGCTCCTGGAGGCAGAGTTCACTAAGAAGGGGCTTCGGCTCCCTGCAGCCCGGAAGACAGGCACCACCATTGCTGGAGTTGTGTTCAAGGTGAGATTAGGTTGCTCCTCTACCTCGTTCCCTCGGGCACATGCTCCTAGGGCCCCCGTCACTGTAACATCAGAGTGCAACACGGAGCAGCTAAGAGTCACAGGAAGATGTTTGTAATGGACTCAGCTCTTCACATTTTCTGGGGTTAGCAGGTGTTGCATAAGGGGTTTTTGCCCTCAGTAAATGGGGGGAGACTTCTGCTTTGTCTACTCACATGAGTTCTTTGTGGGGCTGTTGAGTGAATACATCAAGAGAGATCTGCATTCTATTTTCCTTGCTGTTTATCAGGAGAACAGTCAGCTAAATTCCCTTTGCAGAATCTTCTATTCTGATGACGATGAAAAACAGAATTACATCCCAGATGGCCTGTACAGGTCTCATACTTAGGAATAATCATGCATTAAACTCTAAATAGATCATATTTTATCTGGAAGTTAGAGATGAGATGAAATGAAATGTTTAGTCTCTTGTGTCACTGTACTTTAAAAGCCAAACTCCACACTCTTGCTGAGGCAACAGCTGGCCTGTAATCTGGGTTGGCTGTTCCGTCAGGTGGCAAGAGATACTGTGATGCGCACAATATGAAACCTAGTTGGAAAATAACATGAAATCTTACCTCTTCAATTAAGATCTGCTAGCCTGTCACCTCACTGGAAGTTCCGAAAGCGTCTTCTTCAGCTGAACACGGCATTCAGTCCACTGCTGACTTACTTTGTCAGCTCTCTTTACTCACAAGCTCTCTTTAGACTGCTTGCCCTTTCCTGACACACTGCTGTATATTTGATGGTGACAGTCTCTTTTTGGTGCTGCGGGAACGTCTGTCCATTACAAATTCTTCTGCAGCCCAATATTTACCATTTTCTCTCTCTCAGAAGGTACGTTATTATTGTGAGAATTGCAGAAAGTGACAGTGGTCATTGTCATTGCGTATTACAGACTACTGTAACATGAGCAGTAAAATAATGTTAAATCTTGTCAAAGTTTTGATTTTAAGTTTCTCACCTTTTCTGTAGGATGGTATAGTCCTTGGAGCAGATACAAGAGCAACTGAGGGAATGGTTGTTGCTGACAAGAACTGTTCAAAAATACACTTCATTTCTCCTAATATCTAGTAAGTATTAAAACTGTCAGTTTTAATGTAAGTAAACTTTAAGTGTAATTTTAGTGTTGATTCTCGTAAACTGTACACCTTATTGCTAATACTTCAGATTAAAGGTGAGAACTTTAAAATGGTAGTTAATTTCACCAGTAATGCTGTTTGTTTCCTTTTGGTAGTCATTCATGCCAGACAATGAAAATAGGTTGGTTAGTTTCACGGTTAGTATCTTGTTAATTTAATTTTTTCTCCTGTACCAGCATAAGGCTGTAACGCTCGTGTTGAAAAAACTGCAGGAGTATCTAAATAGGAAGCAGTTAAACATCCTACCCTACAGTTGCTATTGGAAAGACTTCTTTCTGTCAAAGAAAATGCTTATTGTTAACTCTGAATGCATGTGAGTGGTCTTCGTATAGTAAAAGGGACAGGAAACTATAACAATTATCTGAATTGGATTAAATCAAAGCAAACTAGGGGAGGAGACAATGAAAATCTATCACATTAAATAAAGTAATCTTAATTTTACCTCTCCGAATAGCTGGTATCCACCTTGGAAGTAGCACTGCCTGTTTTACACTTCATGGGAGGTTAGAGTCAGTTCCACTTCTAGTGACTGAAAGAAGAGGGATATTAATTAAATACAGTGTTTAAGAGTTTTTAACTTGGTGACTTGCTAAAAATGTTTTCCAGCTGTTGTGGTGCGGGGACAGCTGCAGACACTGACATGACAACTCAGCTGATCTCTTCCAATCTGGAGCTCCATTCCTTGTCTACTGGACGGCTTCCGAGAGTTGTCACAGCTAACCGAATGCTCAAACAGATGCTTTTCAGGTAACTCCATGAATTCCTTACAGACACTGACCCGAAGTCAAAAATATATCAATATTTTATCATAAAACTGCCATGCACTTTTGTTCATTTTTCTTTGTCAGACAGAAGCAAAGAAACAATCTGAGTTGTCTTTCCATTTCCTGCACTGTATGTGGTGAATTTAAAAACACAGTCTTATATCAAAGGACTGAAACAAAGTGATTACAATTTAATACAACAATTTTATACAGACAGTAATACTACATGACACCTCAGAAGCACCCTTCACCCATGGGTCCTTTGACACAAGACTGTGCTTTTAAATTTTTACAAGCATTATTTAAACATCCACCACTTTTCAGGTACAGTGTAGCTAAGTGTTATATCCATTTTACAGATGGGGAAAATAAGACAGAGGTTGAATAACTTGATCCAAGGTCAGAGTCAGTGGCAGAACTGGAAAAACAAACTGAGTCTTGAAATACTAGACCCTTCTTTACTGCTATTCCAATGTTCCCTCAATTTGTTTGGATCACTTATCCCAGCCAAACAGTGAAGGCAGAGGCAGGATGATAGAGGAAAATACAAAGTCCCTCAAAACCATTCGGATTTCCCATTTCTCCCTACAACGTTGTCCTCTCAAATATAGCTTTGCAAAGAGATACAAAGGTAGATTAGGTATTTACACACACTCCATAGGATACAATTAGCTGCTGATTATTTAAGGGTCTAATAGCTGAGGTTTGTATTTTTAGTGGCATTATCTATTGCTGAGAGAGTTTTTGAATGATCAGGTTCTGAAAGACCAATAAAAACTTATTCTTGACTTATATAGTCCAGTCCCCTCAACTGACACTTCAGACATTTGCTACATTCTTCTAAACAAACTTACGAAGTGCAACTTTCCTGATCTTAATGTTTTCCCTCTTTGCTGTAACCTTCCTCACAGCTGTACAGCCAGCCCTAGTAAACTGGATCTAAATTATGCAGCAAGGAGTCAGAGTATATGAGGAACCATTTTGCCAAAGACTGGGAGTTCTGCAGCATCTTCATTTAAATTTAAAACTTGTTTTTATTTAATTTAAAATTAATTCAATCAATACACCCATTGTCACTTTGATATTGAATATTTATTTAGGCTAGGGTCCTCAGATTTTCCAGGTGGCCAATATGCCAAAGACTTTTTGGTTATTGTTTGGGGAAGGGGGAGGGAGGGAGACATGCAAAGGAAATGTAATGTTTCACTTGGAAATTGTAGGGCATTCATCCTAAAATAGTTTCAATTGATGGGTTTGCCATCAAAATCAAGCATTGTTTTATGTGGGTGGGTATTTAAACCACATTACCAGTTTTTCCAGGCTAAACAGACTGAGGGCATGTTCTCCATCACTTTTTTTAAATCATGCCAATGTTATTTTAATACAGTGTTTTCCATAAGTAAATTGTGGGTGGGTGGAAGGTGAAAGAACGCGAAGTATGTGCATGTGATTAAAAAAAGTTTCCACCAATCAGGAAAGTTCCCAGAAAATTAAAGTCTGGGATGGAAGGAGGAAGAAGAAGGAAAAAAAAAAAAAACCATTCCATGAAACCAAGTGATCTGGAGTCAGGATGAGTTACAGTAATTCAGGTTGGCAGCTTGCTGTTGGTCAGCTTGGCTGTTCCAACGGGCTGTCATGTGACAGTCATTAAAAGCAATCCAGACATTTGGACCAACCAAAGACTAAAAAGAGAGGTGGAGAAGGGCATGCATTTCTAAACTCTTTCCAATAAAATAAAAACCTGTTTCAAATGCAGGAATTACAATACTTCAAGTAAGACCTGAAAAAGTTTAACTTTTTGGCTTCTCTTTCTATTAACAAAAGAAGGGCGTGCACAGGATAGTAGTGCTCTAGCACAGCAAGTGTGCCAGTTGAGGTCCAGCACATTTGCTGCAGCTGAACATTTTAATTCTCCAGTTTCAGGCGATGGTGGTTTAATACTACAGTACCTTTCTATGCACTAGAGTTAATTTTTCTTAATTCGAGTCATCACACGTTGCTAACATTTGCAGAGTGCTCCTGATAGGTAGCCACACAGTTATTTTTAATTTGTATAATGATATTAAAAAAGGGGGGGGGGGGCGAGGCAGATTAACTAGACCAAATAAGGTGTCTGTATTTAATATTGGCTAATAGGGCTGGCATGTTTTTGAAAGATATACATTTAGGTTATTATGCATGGAGAAACAACCTGTTATAATAATGAGAAAGTACTTCAGTTTTTAGAATGCATATGTTATGTTAAAGTAAAATTAAGTTTATCAATGTCTAAATTCATGCTTGTACTTTGTTCAACAGGTATCAAGGTTACATTGGTGCTGCTCTGGTTTTAGGGGGAGTAGATGTCTCTGGACCCCACCTTTACAGCATCTATCCCCATGGATCAACTGACAAATTGCCCTATGTCACTATGGGTGAGTAATGTTGCTACATTGCCTGCTAACTGAAATGCTTGTGCTTGTATTTCTTAGAAATCTAAATTCTGTGATTCATAAGTGGTGTCAGGAGTTCAGAATTAAGAAGGAGCCTCTGTAAGATACTGATGGTTCTACATTTCAAAACCACTTCTGTAGCTTCTCCTGCCAAAAAAATATGGTGAGTTGTAGAAGAGCTGGTGTTAGATAATGTGCTACATGGATTCCTCAGCAGACTTGACACCTAGAATCGCTACTGTTCTTCTCGTTTACTGGCCATTTGAAATAAAGAATCCAGGGGTCTGTTTCTAAGAATTGGGTTACTAACCTTGTGTCTTGCCCAAATTCCAGCTTGGGTAACTACATTCCTTCTCGTGTTTGTTTCCTGGTAGTTTCAATGGAGTAAACATGCATTATTCAGTGTCTGCAATCTTTGTGCAGTGTTTCTACACTGCAAAATAGCAATTGTGTTCCACCCCAGATGCAAGTGTCTGCATTTCACTGATGAGCGAAGTGATCTCTGTGTAGCCTTTTTCCTGTCTTGATAGGATAAAAGGTTAATTAATGTGAGTTTCTGAATATGGTAAGGAACAAATTCTCAAGCAGTCCCTCTCTTTAGTGTTCACTGTAAATTCTGGTCTCAGTAACTGGCCTTATAGACTGCCACCTCAAGTCATTTAACCGTTACCATTTTGAGACTCTTCAATCCCACTGTATATTCCACTCTTATAGTATTTTTCTGCAACTGCTATAGTCTGAAGAAAATGATATACATTTAACTGCATTTTAGATGAGTCCTCAATTACTTTATAAGCTGTTTAGTTATTGGAAAAATGACCTGTAAGGCTGATGTAGTCAACTTTATTCAAATGTCATACACTTCCTCACACTCTGGCCATCATAACGTCTCATGTTTTTTCATGTAGCTCCTGCACCTAAAACAAAATCCCTCTGTGTGTACCTAATATCCTCGTTCTTCGAAACTCACTTTCCCCACAGATTTCTACTTCTGGGCTGTCTGCTCTTCATCTCTTACCATGTGCAGTATCTATTTAAATATCAAATCTTATAAAGCATTGAGGACCACATGAAAGCAAAAACTTTAAAAAGCTTTTCTAAAACATACACTAAAAGGGTCTATAATAAGTAGAGCCCTGTGTGGATACAAAATTTATATCTGCATCCAGTCTGCCATCCTCAAACGTGGTTAGCAGATATCCACATCCATGGATATAAAGCGGATATTTCCAGATTTGCTGGGCTCTAATAATAAGATTACTTATCTAGTCTGCCATCCCATCATCCAGGCTTCCATTTCCCTTTACGAGTCAGTAGTCTCCCTTTGACTGGTGCAGAGATTTGAGGTTTCGGTGGATAGGTTAATGAGGGGGGGTGTTTTCTTGTAGTGTAACCCTCTGACCAAGCAAATGTTCTCTCCTTCTATGGCAGTGGTTCTCAAGCTTTTGTATTGGTGACTCCTTTCACTCAGCAAGCCTCTGAGTGTGATCCCCCTCATAAATTAAAAACACATTTTTTATATTTAACACCATTATAAATGCGGGAAACAGAGAGGAGTTTGGGGGTGGAGGCTGACAGCTCATGACCCCCACTTAATAACCTTGCAGTCCCTTGAGGGGTCATGACCCCCAATTTGAGAACCCCTGTTCTAGGGCAACCAGAAAAGTCCAAACTAAATATAATGCAATCCGTTGGTCCTCCCCAAGCTCTGTCTTCTACTCCATTGTAAAAGATTAGCCAGTCTCTTGATCCTCCTCAGTCTAAGCAGTTCCTTCCCAGGACCTCAATTCTCACCCCCTGTTAATACCAGGGAATGAAGCAGGGCACTTCTTCCCACCCTTGCTGGAAGCCCCAGTCTTGGTCCCTAAACAGGTGCCAGCAGCAGGCCTGCTACCCACATCATTTCTGTATTACCTCATGCTTTCTCCTTCTCATGCTTTACCCCTTCCCAGAGCTCCTCTCTCTTCTCCCAGGCCTCTGTGCCAGCCCTTGTCCGTACCATCTCCTGGACTGCTTCCCCATCTCTCTTGGTAGAAAGCATGCATTTAAGTAGCCTACAATTCCCAGAATCCCTCTGAAGACTAGATCTCCTAGAAGGCCCGTTTCATACTGAGCCAGGATTGGGTCATGCTTCATCTACAGTCTGCCTTAAATAGCCAGTGCACACCCAGTGACAGTGCCTGTGTGCTCAGAATGTTTGAGGGGCCTGTAGACCAGAAAGATCACCCTTTGATGTTCCTCAAGAATCCAGGGCTTTAGAGAGGGAGGGAGAAATATACCAAGAAAAAAAAATTGAGTCAGAAACCCTCTATATATTACATTTCATTTTGAACTAAGGAATGTAACACTGAAAACGGGAACTATAAAATAACAATTTTGTGTCCTGAGTTTGAAGAATTAAGTACCATTGCATCTAGGAGACCAAATATAAGTAAAGTTCAAGGGATGTATAGCAAAGTATTTATTTTATAGGCATTTTGCCATCAAGTCCTTATATCCTTTTTTACAAAGCCTATAAAAGCCCTGCTTGGGTACAGCACCTGGTTATCAGAGAAGTTGTTGCTTTTTCTGTTTTACAGCTGATTTTTTGGGGGGAGGGTGGGTTCCATGGTGGAGTCAAATGAATTTCCTACTATCATGCAATGAGGCAGTTGCTCAGATACGATTGGAATCCAGGAAAATCTGGGCCACCTGTCAAGAACTCTTGCCATTAGAGCACATCCTCTTAGCTTTTAGGGTATGTCTACACTTCAGATAAACACCCAGGGCTGGCCTGTGTCAGCTGACTAAGGCTACAGAGCTATTTACTTGTGGTCTTGGGCTCTAACCTGGGCTCTGGGACCCTCCCCACCCCCCTATGGAGTCCCAGAGCCTGGGCTCCAGCCCAAGCCCGAATATCTACACTGCAGTTAAACAGCCCCATAGCATGCGCCTGTGTCAGCTGGCACAGGTTAGCCATAGGTGTTGAATTGCAGCGTAGAGGTACCCTTAGATATGTTTTATTCTTTTCTAATTGGTGAATGTTGATGATCCTCTTAAAAAACAAAAACAAAAACTTGACCTCAACAGGATACATGTAAACCCTCATTATGCAAATGTCTGAGACATACCTGCAATTTGACAAATTTTGGGTTGTATAGTAGGAGTTCACCTATGCGTGGTGTGTGAGCATAATTGATGTTGAATGTTCAACTTTTGTGTTTCCTCTGTTGTCTTTGCAGCAGCAGAACACAAGTCATTGTGCACCTTGGCTGAATTGTGCCTGTCTGTCTTAAAAAAAAAAAAAAAAAAAAAAAAAAAACTGGTCCCGTTCTTTGACTCTCCATCCTAGGGGTAGGAGGCAAGTGCAGAGATTATTACCCTTGCAACTCCTCAGTTTTGCTCAGTAGCAAAAAGCATCACTGCAAACCATAAAAAGGAACTTGAGTGTATCATCTTCTAACTTTCAGACCTTCTTAAATAAAGTTGCTGAAGAAAATATAAATGTCTCCAGTGAGTATACTAGGAGGTCACTGTGTTATCACAGAATACAGAATCTATATTCTGCTCTAACCTTTGTTCACTGACTTTGCTCATAGGAGCTTGTCATTCTCTCTCTCAACCAGTGTTTGCACTTCATGTCTAAGCAAAGCTCTTCCGCAGTAACTGTTTGTTTGCCTTTGTCTGAACTAAAACTGAATAATATTTTAGGAAGAACCTGGAGGAATACTCAGAATTTGTTTTTTCACATTTAATATTGCTTATTTTGAGTAACCTCTTTCTCTGAAGAAAGATGCTTGAACAGTCAAGTAAAATGAAAACTTCCTGGGGTATCCAAATTTGAATTCTATGATGCTTCAAAATCTAAAGACTTGTGAAAAATGCTGTCATCTATGGAATGTTCCAATTGAACCTGGGAACTTAGGGCATTCACAGATATTGTGTTACACTCCACTGTTGTTAAAATAGTAGGAATTACAACAAATGACTATTTAATATTAGAGAAGCTAAAGCAAAATTCTTCATAATTCCATTATTCAGGAAAGTAATCTGATGGCAAGATTTGGGCTCTTCAGATGCTTAAGGGCAACCAAACTTTTGCCCAAAAAGGATTGTACCAGCCAGCTGGTAGTGACATGAGCGCCATACATGACTTCCATAAAGTTAGACAGTGACTTCAAGAACTCATAGTTAATATGGAAGAGATGCCATTTTCGGCTGACAAGATTAAAATGGAGCATATTACACAGGAACCTGTTATCTCTGCTAGCCATGTTAAAGAGACACTGTCAATTTAAAATTCCCACTTAAGCTAGGAAATTCTGTACCTACTATTGTTACAATACTTCAGATTGCTGCATTTGAAACAGATGTAGTTGCTAGTGCTTTATTTCCCCTGTATAGTCAGTTATCTTTATTTCCCCATGTAACACGTGTGACTATTGAAGATATATTTGGACTTTATGTTCTTTTAAAGGTGAGTTTGGGTGTGGGCTACTTGATAAAAGTTATGTATTTGCCCTCAGATGCACTCTGGCCACCTGGATTATATAATCAAATAATAGGTAATGCAAGCAAAGTGTATTCTGCCATGGTAGTAGAAAGTGATCCTCAATTACCATTTCTATAGTGGGGGCTCACCTATGGTCACTTTAAATTACTGTGATTACTTGATATCCCCACTCCAGTTACTGCGTCTTGGCTAATCAGGTGAATCATTTTAAAATGTGTTAGATACATTCCTTGTAGGCAGTGTTCTCTTAATTCTCTATTAATTAACTCTTCTTTGTTAGGCAGACTTAGCCTCCAAGTTGTAAATGATCGCTTATCTCCAGCTCTTGGCTTGGTGACACTTTTTGCAGGAGGACTGGTAAAAATGTATCAGTGTGAACTTTCCAATTATCCTCTACAAGTTTTTAATACGACTAGAATTATTTTTAAAGAAACAGTTATCTGGAAACAAAGGTATTAGAGGTGTCAGAGTAGCAGCTGTGTTAGACTGTATCTGCAAAAAGAAAAGGAGTACTTGTGGCACCTTAGAGACTGACTAACTTAGAGAAAACTACTGCATGCATCCAATGAAGTGAGCTGTAGCTCACGAAAGTTTATTCTCAAATAAATTTGTTAGTCTCTAGGGTGCCACAAGTACTCCTTTTCTTTTTAAGGTATTAGACAATCTGGACATACTAATTTACAGAATAAACATTATGCCTCCTCAGGGAGGCCTTGGGATATCTATCCAAGTCATCTAGATAAGATTTTATTTCTAGGTATATTGATCAATTTTTTAATTATTCAGACATGTCCAGAGGACCCCTGTGTTCAGAATCTTGTAGTATTTAACAAGCTCTGTGACTTGCAGATGAGCCATAATGGCTGTAACCTTTGTAGTTTTGTTACGGGAAGGAAAATAGCATGGAAATATAGTGGAAGGTAAAGCCACAGAAATGTCAGTATCTCAGTATTTCACCCATTCTTTCTCTTAAGTGAGCATTTATAGGAGGAGTGTCAAACTCCTTCTTTGGAAAGCGCTGAATTCTATTTTGAATTATGGTCTGTGGGATAAATTTAGGACTACTTAGGTCCCTGCACCCACACCAGACACCAAGTGATGTTAATAGGAGGTTTGCACAAAGTTCAAATATAGAAAATATGGCCTCTAGCCAGTAACTAAAAGTTGTCATCCTTATTATCTATCCGACTGCAATGTAAATAAGTAATGAAGTACAAATAATTTGTATTTCAGTACAGTGCCATGATTGGGCTTTATAGTTAATGGTCATCTGAAGTTAATGTGGCTGGGAATGTTGACATTGCTAGAGCCATTATTTCAGGCTGTCTGCAGATTCGGGAAGTCAACTTTGCATCGTTTGACTCTTGGCCATATTTTGGAGGTTGAGGGCTTTTTCTTTTAGATGAAAGTGCAGATTCTGCAGAATCTGAATGTAATGTGCAGGCCACATAAACATCTCAAGTGGGCTGGATTTGTCCTGCCAGCCAGGAGTTTGACACCCCGATTTACAGTATTTAAATTTGTCCTCATCTCTAGTATGGTTACTGTCATTCTAAGAGTTTCAAATGGAGAAAGTTTGAACTGAAATTTAAATTAGGTTACTCATTGCCCTCTACACAGGCTTTTCAGGCTCCTCAGATCAATCATATAAAAATACTCTGTGGTATATTCTTCAAAGTTTTAAAGGGCTGTCTTCAGTAAGAACTTCCATCTAGCTAGAATATCTTAAAATCAGCTGCCACAACAACTATGTCTAGAAACAGGATGACTTTTTTGTTGCTGCTGACTCAGACCCCAATGGCCAAAGATTCTGCTTCTCTAAAACACTGACAACCAAAGCAATGGATCACTGATGTTTCCCTGGAGGTCTGGGGTGGTAACTCTGTCCAGGATGAGGTGTTATAACACTTTAGGATATCTGCCCCAACCTGTGTCTCTCCCTCCACCAGCTAATATGCGTCCATCAGTTTCTCAATTATAATTTGCCCATTCTGCAGAATGCCACATCAGTGAATAGATGGGCTGAAAAAATGGATGTTTACTAGGGATTGTGGTTAATTGAGCTCCTATTTACCAATCCATTTGATCCTCATGCCATCCTCTTTCCTCTCCCGAGCCCCCCCCATGCTATTGCCTACTGAATTGGCAGGAATAATAGGGCTATTTTTATTGGCATTGTAGCATTCTACTTAATTTGTTAGAACTGAAGAACACAGGTAGAAGAATGTCTCTTATTGACTGGATTATAAAAACATTTCTGGTGTCTGCAGAGTGTCTTTGAGAAGAATTTGGAGACAAAATGTGATCATGAGAACACTACGATTCATTGTTACTTTTGTGTAATTTTAATTTTTTTTCTTCCATGTGAGTGAAAACTAGATACATTCTAAACTTCTTTATATAAGCTGATTTTAGACAACTTACAAAAGCTTTCCTTCTGATGCCTCTCACAAACATTACTGAGAATGGGTTTCTCATTAGTGCCTGAGAGAGAGAGAGATGAATAATATATATATATATATATATATATACACACACACACACACATCTATTTACAAGGTAATTGCTTGAAAGACTATGGCCTTTAAGAATTGATTTAATATATTAAAGAGATAATGCATTTTAAAAAAAACTAACATCTAACGCATCCCTATTTATAACACAGATCCTTTAGCAATTAGGGTTTTAAATGCCTTTTAGGTTGCTAAAGTAAAACACCGTAAATTAACAGGATTGTGCAGTTTGTAATGTGAATTCTGATTAATTTACAGATATTCTGCTAAGATGGTGTTAGACCAATAGATGGTGCCATTACCTTAGAAACTGATAAATTGTTTACTTAGCATATAAAATTAATGAAACAGTTGTATTATATGTGATATCGTGATCTATTCTAGCTCTTGATAGAATTAAAATATAATTATTAATTTGGTTTTATATTTTATAATGTGCTCTAAAACCAATACATTATCAAATATAAAACCATAAATTACTTCATAATGCGAATAGGTAGTGATTGATTAGTGAACTAGTGGTGTAGGAGTACAATCTGCTTTTATCGATATGGTTTCTTTTGGAACTTTTGCTTTAAAAAGCATTAAAGTCTGATAGTTCTCTAGGCGGGTTACAGATTTTGACTAAAGAAAATCAACTAGCAGGAGCAGTTCATATAAGATATACATACAGTTCTAGCCATTTTATTTCTCTTTTGCTTAAACTTGTTTCATTTTCTGATGTACCAGTTCTGTGGTTTATTTAAAAGCATAAGCAAAAAGTAATCTCCAGTTTACCAAAGAACATCCTGTATGCTGCCATACTCAGCACCAAATGTACTGTTTCTACCCCCTGTCTAGTCCACACTGTGCAGACAGGTTCCATGCTTAAATAAAATAAATTTGGTTAAAGCTTGTATAGTAGTAACGTTTAAATAACATCTAAAGATTGTGGTGCTGTTGTGATGTGCAGAAAGAAGTGGTGGTGGGTTACGAGGTTCTTGGCAGGAAGTGGTAGATTTGACTGGTTTGAGGTGGGCTGCCTTTAAGAAGGAGAGAGAGAGAAAAAGTCAAGAGTAGTGGTAATTATATGGCTGATGGGTGCAAAGCTGGGGATAACGGGCTGGAACTTTGAAACCTCATTACAGACCAAAGACAGTTACCAGTATTTGAAAAATGGCACAGTATGAATCTGTCTTCATACGCTGTGTGTTTGAAACCAAGTTTATGCTGCTTCATCTGGTTGCTCAGTACCTAGAACAGGTACACACATTGTATGGTTTACAAATAGGTTCCATTTTATAGGGGTTGGTTCACTGAGTCAGACGTGCATAGTATTTGTAATGGAGATGGCTATACCCTTCTCTTTACAGATGCATCTGGAACTTAAGGGTTTTTGTTGTTGTTGTTTAACTCCTAATTTAAAAAAAAATACGTACATTGTCACACTTAACTCCAAAGAATGTTTTCAAATGACAAATTAGTACAAATTAACTGGTAAATTTTTTTGGTCACCATGGATAGTTTTATATAAGGGCAAAATGGATTTTTCTGTAGTGAGTGGTAAAAGTACTTTTGTGGATGAATACAGAGTGTCTTCCTTTGCAAAGGGTTTAAAAGAAACTCAGTGCTTACTCAGGAGTGAAAGCATTAAATTAAACTGTTTATGCTGACAAAGGACAAATTTGGATTTCAGCAAACGATGCAAGATTGTCTGATTGCTTGTCTTGTCTAGGAAAGCTTCTAGTCAAGACTTATAATGAAATACATGCATAAAATTAAACTGCTTGAAGTCTGTAGTTCAGCTTTCGGCAGCAGTAAGATGTATTCCAGTGGTCTCTAGTGGCTGAACCTAGTCCCTTGGTGCCAACATTGTTTTATATTCATAAATCAGCTCTTCATGCATTGGCAATGTCGGCCTGCGGAGCAAGTAGTACCACCGAGAGACTAGGCCACTGAGCCAGGAACCAGATTGAAAAATGATCCCAATCGATGGGGCTGTGGAGAGCAAGGAATTTTTACCTAGAATGAGCAGCAAATTGAATAACAATGAGTGTGTGTGAATAAGTGCCCTGTCAGGGAGCCCTGACACTGATGGATTAGAAAGTGCTAAATGTTACTCTCTCAACGCTGAATACCTCCTCCAGAATGGCAGGCTGAGGTAGCAAACAGGTCCTTGGGTGCTGAAAATGGACTGCTGTTAAGCAGTAGGAAGTTCTCTGCAGTGAAAGTTCTGCTAAAAAAGATCCAGTTAAGCTGATTTTAAAAAGCCATTGCAATTAATTATGAAACTGAAGGGGTGGGGAATAACTTACAACATCTGGATTTTTTTTAGTGCAAATACTAAAATTTTAAAATGGAAGTTAACTGCTAAGATAATTTGAAAACTCCTAGGTTATGTAAAGGACAAAGTGTGATTCTAACATAAAATTCCATTACAACAGTCCATTGTTGTTTCTTAACCTTGTGGCAGATTCTAATGGAATGCCAGATTCCATAAAGCAGTTTTAAAAATTAATCAGTTTTGAGCTCAGAAGTGCTAGGTCACATGTCCAGATTAATTACCAGATTTTTATTACAGATTTTAACCTCTCAAATCTTAGTTTAAAATTTTATTTGTATGTTGCAACATGGCTAGCAATTTACAGTGTTACTTGTTTAACTGTTAGGTTAATTACTAATTCTGTAAGAAGCGTCTTCCTAAAATGATGCTTACGGAAAACATGTGCAAGGTTAACTGTTTTAGGGCTGGCAGATCATTGGAAGTGTTATACTATTGTATTTTTTTTATGTTTACTGAGTTTTTACAGTTCTTAAATTGATCATTCATAGAAATAAAAACTAGTTTAATATGATGAAGCTTTCTGACTGAAGCTGTGCTTCTGATGTCTACGTATCTGGAAGTGTGTGTATCTTTTAAAATGGATCAGACAATGCACTTTTGAAAAACTTGTTCTTCATTATAAGATTGTTTTATTAATTAAGCATGGTAATTATGCAGCTTTCAAATAACTTTTAAGAAGAGGTGTTTGTGTCTGTGTGGATCTGAGGAAAGAGATGCTGTTAAACATACCTAAAGCAAATATGTAATATGATTATTATGTTGAATATGAGATTAGTTAGAGATTAAATAAATAATTCATTGAATTACCAAGTATGACAGTGCTTTATTAATCCTTTCAGTGGCTTTGAGACATTAATTATTTATTAATTGAACAGCTATGCTTTTGATAATCAGTGAGGTTGAATCTCAACTGCTGGTATTTTATATTGGATGCTATCTATATAAAGTCAGAGCACGTTTCCAGATGAATTTCACATATCCAAGTTGCTGTTACATTTGGCAAACATAACTGTTGCAGGTTTTCCCTTTGTGCCATTGTGCTAAGTGTGCATTTAGAAATTTGCCCTTAGTCCTTTTAGTTTTTATGGCCAGATTTTCACAAGAAGTTGTGTCCAATATCTCCTGTGATGGGACATTCCACTCACCGCATGGATGGCGCCGCCTCCTGGCTATTCTGGGGATTAGCTCTGCAAGGCTGATGCCCCTTCCTGCGGTTGCACACCATTACTCCATCTCTTTCTTCTGGTCTGCAGCCCCTATCACGCTTCACAAGCTGCTGCTGCCTCTTCATGACTCAGCCTTATGTCCGGGTCACTGTACGTTTTCCCTTCCAGGGTATAGTCCTTCAAAGTCTCTGGCACTTACACAGTGACCCAGGCAGTCTTCCCGTTGACTGCCCCACCGGTGCCATTTCCCCAGTGCTGGGTAGGGGAACCTGGGCCCACTTCTACTCTTGGTTCCAGCCCAGGGGCCCTAGAACATGCTGTGAATGTCTGTTCGGTCCCCAACCTGGCTGCTTCCCTCACCAGCATGCCTCCCTGTGGGGTTTGCCAGCCTCTCTACTCCCTCTTCCCAGGGAGCAACCATGGGCTACTCGTCTCTATAGCCTCTAAGCATATCTTCCTTCTCCTAGGGAGTGACTGGAGAGTACTTCCCTGACTTTATAGAAACCCCACCTGTTCCCACACAGGTGAGCTTCCCCTAATTAGGGCTCTCTTCTCAGCCATCAGCCTAATAGGTTAATTAACCCCTTCTGGGCAAGTGTGAGGTGGACATCCCATCGCAGCTCCCATTTGAGCACCTGCTTGAAGTAGGCAGTCTTTTAAAAGTACTCCACTCCCAGCAGCTTACAACTTTTCCCAGTGACAGCTCCTGGGTGTTGAAAATTTTTGTAAAATCTGTCTCCAATTCTTTAAAGACAGCGGTTTTATTGGAGGGAAAATGAGTGGTGTTTTCCTTTACACCCCTGGTGTGTCCTCTTCCGATGCCAAAGTGAAATGCCACTTACCAGTAGATTGTTCTGATGTTTATAATATGATTGCCTAATAATTTCATACTTTAATCAGTGGTTAACCTAGTTTATAGATAAGATTAATAGTCTGTATCATTAACATAACATTGAGCTGAATAGGTGCCATTCCCATCTCTGTTAGAGCTATTGTTTAAGGGTACTTGCAGAGATCACTATACCAGTTACATTTGTTTCACATTTGAAGATTGTTTTTCAACTATGAGGGCTAGAAACTCTTTTAAAATTAAAGCTTAAAATCTCAAGCACAAGGGGCAGCCACCAGAGAAGCACACTGGTTCACTATGTTTCTGTGAACTGGCCCAATTTGACCCCTGCTTAAAGTTCTCATCAGAATTTCTAGTAATTTGCAGTGTTGTTGTAGCCCTGTTGCTTCCAGGACAAAGCGGGTGAGGTAATACCTTTTATTTTGTCAGAAATTGGTCCACTAATGATATTACTTCTCCTACCTCGTCCCATTTCTAATAATTGTATTTCTTTCCCTAACTAATAGACAGCAATGGATTATATTTTGCAGTGTTAGGATTTTTACATCTCTTCAAGCATTAGCATTGGAAAATGTTTAACTTCTATATCCACCAAACATTAATTTCTAACAAGCATGCAGAAAGAAGACATAAATAAGAGAACAGTTTTGGTTCCCACATACACATAGGCTACCCGCAGTCCCTTAGGACGTTGGTTTTTCTGTGCTTTCAATGGGCATTGCAATGAGAAAAATTGGATGTCCTGGATGTTGGATGTGAAAATTGGATGTTTCACTTAGTTCCATGGATTTTTATTGGCTGCTTGCCAGTCATAATATATAACTTTCCCAAGGCATCCAGAATACCTGGAACGTTGTGAATTTGTCTGGATCATACGTTTGACGGCCACTGGGAAGCTGGTGTGCGATGGGGAAGTTCTACAGCAGTACTTGGAAGCAACTGTCCAGAGCTGGCGTTCTGCCAGGTTTGCAGCTCTGCAGCCAGCCAAACATCTCGTGTAATGGCTGAATCCATCATTTTGTACACAAGAATTTAAGCCGTTTTTGCTAAACTGTTTCAATTGATACATTTTTTTTAGTGTGAATGAATCAAGCTCACTCTACAAAGTACCTCACGTCAGTGTAGTCAAGTAGTGGATTATTTGGATTATTAGAGGAATGCAGAATAATAAAATGTATTTACTTACTCTTCTGAAAATGCATCCGTAATCTCTGGTTGCAAGTATAAGCATAAAAATACAATTTATAAATTTCAGATATTACCCAAAGTCCCTGTTGAGCTCCATCGTTCAAAAATCCATACGTCCTCAGAAGACTTGAACTCTGTTCTTGTATAGAACGTTGGGCTGTTCAGTAAGCCTCCTATTAGGGCACTTTTCTTTAAATGTGAGGCAGTAAAACCGTACTGTAAATATAAAACAAATACTCAGGATTTACTAACTCAAGACGTACAATTCAGAATGTGTAGAGAACCATTGCACTCCTGCTCCAAGCTCTGCTTTCTATTTTTACTAGTTTTGTGAGCACCATCATGGACTTCCATTGTTTGTGGATGTATGTAGGTTAACTAATGTAAAAATACAGGTCTCAGAATTTAGCCGCCTTTCAGCACCTCTTTGAAAGCTTCCTTATGTGGGATAAACTAAATTCATTTTTTAATTTGAATTTCAAATCTAATACTTATTTGTTATCTTGACCAGTATAAATAATAAGGGGCAACTCTAAGGAGCATTTAAATTGTACATTGTTTTTATTATGTTACGTAACTTTTTTTTAAACTCTAGAGACTTTCCTTTTTTTAAAAGTTTGCTTTGTTCTTGTCCTGGGATTCTGAACCTTTTGGGCTTAAAACTCACTTAGGATTTTGTCTTTGGGATCTCTTTTCCCCAAGCAACTGGTGGAGTGGAAGACAACATCTATTCCGTTTGTGCTTTCTTTGAGATTATTGCTTATAAGGAAAAACCATTCTTTGAAATATTACTTTTACACTTATATTCTGGAAACTTTATATTTTGTGCAGTCGTACTGTTAATCATGTGAAAGACAGCTAGATCCTAGTATAAGCAGTTCTAACATACTGGTTTCTAGTATTTTCAGTAGGCTTCCCATCCTGCTTGCAGAGGGCCTTATCTGAATTAAGGAGGCACCTATAGTTTGGGGATCCATCCCCCATGTGGCTCTTTATCTCTCCAGTTAGAATTGCTTTTCCATATAATTTCACTTAGACTAGCTTTGTTTTTGCATCTTCATTTATACATAGGGTCCCATATCTATTCCAGAACACAATTTATTTTGCCCTTGATTAGAGAATGAGTGAAATTTCTTTTGTTTACTGTTTTGTCTGTTGACAACATCTGTTTATATGGTTCTCTTCTGCTGCCACTCCCTCAAATTCTTTTTGTTTCCAGTTGTAACTGTTAAAAAATGGAATCCACATATTGCTCCAAGGCCTAAATGAATAGTCATTGCTTGTAATACAAGTACACACTTGGAGCAGCCTACTGCTTTTAGATGTGATATATTTGGTACTGTAAAGGTAATGATCCTCAACCACAGCAATATTCTGTAACAGGAATATCTGTCATATTCATTGGGATTACTGTGTTCATTGATTTGTGTCTGTAAATCTGCTGTTTCTACCCTTTAAATTTGATCTATAATTGGACCTCCTTAAATGGTTCAGATAAGGTAGTCTGTATTTCCTCAACAGTGTCACTGTCAGCTTCTCCTTTTTCATTATACATTCAGCAGACTGGATAAAATCAGCAGGATACCTCATTTGAAACTGTTTAATCGCTGTCTTTTTCTTTTGCTAAACCATTGAGCTGGTCAAGCGATGTACACAAATCATTTTAAATAGAAAATACGGCTTTCTTTGTGACCCAGCTAAACAGATAGTACTATGCAAAACACTTTAAAAAGTAATAAATGCCAAAAAAAATTTTAATTGGAGTAAAAAATTGTAGATAACTTTATTCGCTCTCCAAAAGTTGAGCGTCCTGAAATATTGTCAGGGCCATGTGCAGACAAGATGATGTCTTCCTAAGAATCCACTCTTTTCTGAACAAATCAAGTCTAAAATTTCAAATAGTGCTGAGCTGCTTTTTGTCCATGTGTAGGAAGTGCAGATTTATGTATAAAACCTGCAATTACATTGCTTCAGGAAAAGAGGGGTTCTGTTGCATCAGTACTCTTGTAGTGCAATCTTTGAATGGATCAGAGATGTGATATTAAATGCTTGGCTCCATATTTGCCATTTTGTCTATTTCCTGTTACTCTTCAAAGTACAAAGTAAAAATAATGGCTCAAAATAAATGCTGCATAATAAATTGTTTTAAAGTAGAAGTGGAAAATAACCTGGTGGCAGCAGCTATTGCCATTGCTGGTACTCTTGTCTCCATGTGTCAAAATGACTATCCCAGGGCAGCTCATTAAAACAATCTATTCTTTCTAAGTGTCTTGGTATTTAGTGTTACACCCTGCAACCTGGCAAGGCACAGGAGAGGGACAGGAAATATAAACTCTGGCATTCATTTAACTCACTTTCTATAACCTTGTTTTCATCCTTCGGCATTTTACTGTAAATAATTTACACTAATAAAAATCGGACCACACTAAGTCGGTATGGACTAGAGGTAAATTTGGGACTCAAGTAAGTGTCACCTGTCATGAGAACAGACATTTAAATGGCATGTGGTAAAATAAGGGTCAGTATTTTAATGAACTTAAGTCAGGTTTGTGGTGTGTTGCCGTTTTATTGACACTCTTGTTTTCTTTTAAAAATACTCTATAGCAATTCAGCAGTTACTTTACAACTACATCAAAATTTAAATAATTGTCTTAACTTTATTATTGTAGGTTCTGGATCATTGGCAGCAATGGCAGTATTTGAAGATAAATACAAACCAGACATGGGGGTAAGGAATGTTTTGGATTTTTTTAATTTAGTATTTCTTCTTTCAGTAATTCTCAAAACACTGACATACATCGAATGGGTTTGATGCTAATATTGAATGTTGCTTTAGTTTAAAACAAAAAACGTAACCCTCCTGCTCCCAATGTCATTCTGTAGTATGCTGGCTCATTGCAGAGCTGTCAAAAAATGCAAATGGACACAGCCAACTTACAAATCCCAGTACTGCTGTTTGTAATGTCTTTAATTGGTTCTTACAAAAGCTTGTATGATTAATGTAGGTGAAAGATTGGAGGAGAAATAATTCTGTTTACAGGTTACTTTAGGTATATGAGAGTCCCTGTATAATCAGTTTCACTCTTTCCCCTTTATAGTCATTTCCTCATTCTCTCCCCTCCTTGTATATCTTTCACGTTCTTTTAAAGAAAGGAAAATGTGATTATAAAACCACAAAAATTGGCAGAAGCCAGTACCTGAAACTACCTTTAACTCATTTTTGAAACTGACTAGATTTCAAGTTGGCTGTGGCCATTCAAATAACAACTGTACTCCAAACTTCAGGATCTACCTAAAAGATGTTATCAGAACATTTATAAGTTGCTTTGCTGATGGTCTATATCAAACTTGAATAATCTATAAATGCATGTTACTATGCAACCGTAATAATTTAAGAGTAAAAGCTGAAAGCAGTGGTGCCATGATCAAGTTTTGGATACATGATGCGCCAGAATAACATGGTTCATTCTCATTATATCTGTTTATGAACACATCCATTGCATTATTTTTATTTATGTATAGCTTTTCTTCACACCTATGTAGAATATAAGGTATACTAGGATTTTTAAAAACCAGTTATTGTTCAATAACTATTCACCTAAAAAGGGAAAAATCCACAGTTGTCTGCAGATACACTACTGATGAAAATAAAACTAAAAGAATTAAGATGCTTCCTATGACTATATCTGGTAAAATGCCTCAGTAATGTCAGGGCCTCCTTTAAACCACATTAATCTCTTCAAACTTTCCTTGAATGCTTGCTGCTTCTAGTTGCAATTGATTAATAATTCCACGTGTTAAAGAAAAATAATGAGAATCGAATACAAAATTGAGAGTTTGAAGTAGATTAAAAATGACGCTAACACTTGGTTATTTTTCATAATGGTCATTGGAACATCAAAGATAGCTATAACATTACTTTAAGGTATTTAGTGTTTAACTGAATCACATAGTGGCAAAACGGAAAGTTGATAAACTGCAATAAATGTCTTCAGATTTCACTAATCTGTGTTACATCTCTGCTATAGACCAATTTCTTAAATCTTTATGCAGTTGTATTCAGCAGTGTGATCCTATAACTCCACTGAATTCCTATCTGAAGTTATTTAAATTTGCAATTTTAAGTGTATTGGTTTAGTCTGTTAAATTTTCTTATGGAGTAACTTCACGTGGATTAACAATTGATTAAAAATTAGTAGTGAGTGCTTTTCCGGTTGTTAAATTCGTTAAAAGATTACACAATGGGCAATAAATGGATCACTTTTCAAATTACTCCTAGAGAGACTCTTCCCAGAACGTTTCATATGAAGTAGTTATAGTTCTGTTAAAATGTTTTTTTAAGTTTTGATAACAAACAAGATCACAATTGCAAAGCTGCTGTTGCAGAGAGCACCTAATGAGACAGGACTTCGTTTAGCATGTAGAATGTATAAGCAATGTTGTCAGAATTTGGAATATTTTTAATTAGGTACTCAGACTCATTCCTTCATTTAAATAGCATGAAGGTTGTGCGACTAACAGAAAAATCCATTAAATATAAAGTAAAGGTTGAGTCTCCACCCATGTAATGCAACCATTGTGAGAGTGGCGCAGATCACATTTTTGACTCTGTCCAGTTTCCTGTATAACTGGGTGTTTTTTAACATGTGCTGCCTGAATTGACAACAAGGCCTAAAATTCTTAGGAACAACAGCTACTGCACAATCCCTTCTTAAAATTCAATAGGATAATTTTTGGCCATCTTGAAAGGAAAGCCTTAAATCTCATTTTCAATTAGTTATCAAGATCCTTGGTTTTTAAAGTCATTTTTGAGTGTAACTTTTTTTTTAAAGCACCAAAAATTGGTAAACTTCAATTGTTTTTACTTAAAGTCAGCCTAATTAAATTGTCTTCATAGACGACCTTAAATGGCAGGAGAAATTCACTATTGTATCAAGCATGCAGAAATGTAGTCTACCAATTTGTTGAAACTGATATGTAGGTCTCAAGACTAGCATATAATTTAAGCTTGGTTCTATGTTTGAGTGTTCTGTTAATTAAAATAGTGATATAATAACACATCAGAACAATCTAATATACCTAAGAGCTAACTGAGAAGACTCAATTGGACTTCTTTTTTTTTTTTTTTTAAAGACTTAGTTCTTCTCCATTTTTCTACTGTGGCTAACAGGTTAAAAGTCTAACTGTTAATTCTACATTTTTGAACACTGAAAATTAGGTTACTGTACACAGTGGGAAGTTCAACAAGATTAAAAAACAAAATAAATATTAATGATAGTTCGATAGGAATAAACAATCACATAAATGCAGCAAATCTTTGTATTATATGGTATGGACATAAAAATCGTCAGTTGCTAAAACACATTGCAATGATGAGAAATTTAAAATCCCTGGAGATTAATTCATTAAAACTGGGTAGTAGATTAATATTTTTCTGTCAAGATCAATACTGCTTGCTTTTGCATTAATTGTCAGAATATCTTGCTAGGGCTACTGAAAGGTAGTAGCGTGCTGCAAGACCATCACATCACAGAAAATGATTCAAAGGCAAACTGTCCTGCACCCTCTGGTATCGACTTGCAAATTAGCATCTGGAATCTAATTAAACAAGCTTAATGAAAGTAGCAGCTGAATACTGCTGGAAAAGACAATCAGCTTTTTTCCCCTCTGATATATATTCTGTACTATTGAAGCTGATCACCAAACACATCGTGTGAGCACAGTTAAAAAAATTAGCATTTATTTGAAGAATAGGAACTGTTTTTCATTCTGTTATGCTTTTGGCATGCACTGGCGTCCCATGAGAGCCATGCCACAGCAGATAGTGCACAATATTTATAAATCCATGACAGGCAATAATAGGAACTTGAAAAATTCTTTTGCTAGAATTTCAAGTTGAGAGCTGCCAAAAGCTGAGAGGATCAAATCTGCAGTGGCAGCTGCTGTGCCCTACAGTTAGAATTGTAGACTTTGAAGATGCTCAACTTAAAGAAATGAAGACTGCAGGCTTAGCCAATTTTTGCAGGTTTCTAGAGCCCTGGCTCTCTGCCTTTTGAAGATGAGTTGCTGAAGCTTCTCCCACTGCCTGAGGCATGCTAACACCAACAGGATGTGTTTTTTTTCATAGACTTTGTGTGTCTTCAGTTTTGAGTAGCACATGCTTTGTCGATGCCAGCTGTGATGGTCCTTCTCTGGTTGCAATGCTGAGAGATGATCTTTACCCAAAATCCTCCAGCGAAACTGCTAACATGGATAGTGACGTACACAAGTGCTACTTCTGCAGTCTAATTTATGGAGTCATGTTTCATTGTGAACCAAGTGCTGGCCTCTAGAGGAACTGTTATAGATTGAAGAAGTGAACGCTTTCAGCCCTGAAGGACTGTAGATGTTTCAAAATGTGATGCCAAGCACCTGACTGCTGTAAGAACAATATTAATTTGTCATGTGGGTAGCTACAGATCTACCTTAAATAATATAAGTGGAAGAACAGCAGAGCTAATACAGAGTTGTGAGCTTAGTCAGTTTTTCCTTTTTGTGGCGTACCACCTGCTGTTAAACACCACATTCCATTTTTTAAGTACCTTAATGGTTTGCGCTGTTCAAAAAACAGTATCGAGAGATATGGCAATCATCCTGAACTAGGATAAATTCTGCCTACAATATTAGGTGCTGGAGCTTTTGAATTGTCTGTATCCTTGTGGTGATTGGATTCCTAGGGATATTTGGGGGGAAAAGACCTTTAATAATATAAATGTTGGTGATTGACCCTGCCTCTCATGAAGGAGAAGTTTTTGCAGGTTTATGGAAGAAAATTACTTGATTAAAATACAGCTGTGTGCACCTGTATTTCTCAATCACCTGATAAAAGCTTCATGTTTGACTGAGCAAAGATACAGGCCGCTCATGCTTCTGCTTTGTCTTCCATATTTCGTCAAACCAATAAAAAGAGAAACCAAGATAAGGAGACTAGAAAGATGACCAGCAGAAGTCAGAGAACCATGATTTCAGGGAAATTTAGTAAAGATGTTTGAAGTGTTCAGGATCAGAGGACAAATAGAAAAATAAGGGTGTGGGGAAGAAATGCAGGATTTAAATAATTGAATCTGAAACTGATCATTCTAAAAATATGAGAACATGCAGTATTTTTGATTGTGCAGTCTAACATTAGTTTGAGTAGTAAATGCAGACAATCATACATAGGGGAAGGAGAGCTTTCTGAAGCCTATGGACAAAATTTCTCTCTCGCTCTTTTTTTTTTTTTTCCCCTTCAACCCATTCTCCTGACCATATTCCCCTTCTTTAAAAGAGTGTTACTGTACAGGACAGGGCAAACCATGGACTGTTGGTTAATCCACAGGAGACAGTGGCACTATTTCTGGCTCTGCTGTTGATCACTGAGACACCTGAAAGCCAATGGCTCTGTGCATCAGTTTCCCCATCTGTAAAAAGGGGATATTCTCTTCCTCAAAGGGAGATGAGTCTTAATGGGCTTATGCAAAGTCATTGATATTCTAAGATGGAGGACTTTACTGTAATTTTATTTCTATTTAAACAAAAATACTTAAAAGGGATAATTCCGCAACGTTCCGAAAGCATGCCATTTTCTTCCATTATTAAACTTTATTAAAATATTTTGTAAGTACTTTGGGGGACAGTGGGAAAACATGGGTGTAGCAATATGTAGCTGAGTATTTGTTTTTACTAACTACTGACAATAATACTGGGTTATTTTTTGACTGTCAAAACTCTAACCTTCATCAACAGTAGTAGTCTCATCAGTCTTATTTAGATTGCATCTGTATGATTCGATGCTCAAGAGCAATGACAAGCTGCATATGAATTTTGTATTAATTAGTGATGGTTGATCAAAACGTCTGTGTCCCTGCCATAGGGCTCAGGTGTGGAAGTCTGCAGGCTAATCCCACCAGCTGACATTCAGAGGTTTAATGACTCCATGGGAAGGTGACCACTTGCTGGGAAGTTTCTTGGCTGAACTCAGACAGCAGACAATAGAGATCAAGCAAGAGTATCTGAGTTAAGCAGAAGAGCCTGCCTGAGATACTTGAATTCCTGTTAGTGTCAAACAGAGCTTAAGTAAACAAAACAAAACAAAATTAAAAATCTGACCCCCCTGCACAAAAAGAAGTGCTTAAAATGTGTGCTCTGTGTATGTGTTTATTTCATTACATAGTGACAAGAGATTAGGCTGTTAGTAAACGTCTTTACTGCTTCTTATTGCTAGAGCTCATGTTAGTACAGATTTGATATTTCCATTATGCTCTACTCCATCCTTTGGAGCTGTGTATCTCTGCACAGACTGGTATCAGGTATTAGTGCAGACAAACCTTTATTTTCAGGAGTTATATCATACTGTTTCCTATTTTTAAACTAAAATTATTTAAACATGTTAACTCAATTCCTGTTTGATATATTGGACAGGTTCTGTTCTTAACTCCTTGCATGGACTGTCATGAAGAATTGATTTCCATTACGGAACTTATGAAAAACTGGAAATATGAAGTTAATTTTAAATGTATCCTATTACTTGGCAGATAGATATGCTCTTAAATGGCTGAGATTACTGGAGAGGAGTTCTTAATATATGCTCTTTTCATATATCAAAGCATAATTTCCAAACAAAAGTCAGATAATAAAACTGCCTAAGGGTGATTTCCTTCTGAGTTACCACTGATACCCAAAACACTTCTTTGTTCTATATACTGACTATTTCCAGATACAGGAATCTTGTCTAAGTTCATCCATTCTTTAGTTTAAATTGGACCCTGCTGCATGGCAAAGGAAACAATTTCCTTACCTTTGCAGAGGTAACACAAAGTTTGTACACAACAATGTAGACAAGCTATTCACAAACTGTGCTGAATGTTAGAGAACATTTTACAGCACATAGGATAGATGTAGGGCAGGTAATTATTTTTTGGTGCATTCTCAGGAGCAGATGTTCCAATCTAAATTGTTTTAGTTTGTATGTTTCCTGTAACTGTGGAACAGGGAAAATGTACTGAGAAATATTTCACATTGTACAATGCCTAAGTGCTGCCCCTGCAGTGAGAATCTTGAAGGCAGAGTGTAATTTCTGTATGAGCAAAGAACATTGAATTGGAATAAGGTCCCACCAGAATTTAGACTAGGCTGAGAGAGGAGAAGCCCTTCAAATGAGTGAATACTTACCAAGTTTATAAAGCATTTGGGTAAACTTAAGTGGAAAAGGATTACAAGAGGGCCTAGGACTTTTTCTTTTTAAAATAAAATGTTGATCTTTCTTCACCCTCGTCCGTCAACATTTTTGGTGATAGTGAGATGAGCATGGAGTGCTTTTGCCTGAGGCAGAGGTGTCATTGCAGGACTTTGTTCCTATGGGGTATAATGGCATACAGTTACTTAAAATGACCCCTGTGCTTGGTTTGCTTTTCTCTCTACTCCCCTGTAGCTAAGATCCAAAACGTCACTACAAGGTGGTGGTGTAATATTAGGCAGATTGAGAATTTCAGGTTATCAAACTAAAGTCTTTAGTATGGTAGAATTATCAAACTCCTTTACTGCTGAACAAGTCCATTTCATTCTGAGAATCTGTTCCTTAAAAACTCTGAATATCAGAACATCACAAGTGATGGATTAAATCTGTTCTCATGTTAATTCATAGTTATTGTGAGTACAGAAGCAGCCAGAAACCCTACAGATTCAAGATGAGGCTTGTAATTTAAGATTTCATACCACTGGAACAATGTATTGTACTATTCTTCACGTAAGGAATGAAATATAGGAACCAATGTTATTGAATAGTATCTTAGAATCGTATAAGTTTTTGTCTTGGCAGGTAATTTGGCATAAATTGTTAATGTAAATCCAGGTTAGTGGGGAAGACATTATTTTACTAAAAAAGATAAACTGCTGATTAATTCAGTATAGAACTCAATTACAAATTGAAAGTGTCTCTGCGGGACTCCAGTACCCTAAAGACAGCAGATGTTGAATTGATACTCCAGCATATTTCACACTGGTATGAAATATTAACATGGTTTATTATACTTGTGTGGTGTACAACATCAGACGGGGGGGCGGTAGTGATGAGTCTGGGCTTGCAAGCATATGTACTAATGAAATATGAAAATACTGTAATTACAAAGAGTAAGGACTTTGAGAGGTGTATTTTATTGAAGAAAAGATCTCAGTAGAAAATGGTAAGTTTAAAATGGTATAAATTTAAATTTTGTTTACATGGTATATATAATATACAAGATAATACAAGAAAATACATCATACAACACAATCTTTTTTAAATGTACAAAATCAAAGACATTAATATTAAAGCTTAAACTGCTGTGTTCACAGGACTGCTAGCTTCAGTGTCCTGGTCAGATCCAGTTTGGGTAATTAGTTACTGTCTACTCCATATTTGCCCTGTAGTTTCAATAGGATGTCTTTCCTCATTGCTGTAGTGAACTGTTCCTTTTAAATAGATGCTGTGTTCACTCCAGAAGCGGTTACACTTTGGTGGTGGGTGAAGTGACTTCTGTGTTAATATATCAGCACAAAGACAGCAGCATAAATTCTATAGTAGATACTGTAGAATTTGGATCCAAGAGATTTCCAAGTGAGCCACACCAAACTGGAAGGTAGTGTCCCTTTTTAAAGGTGTTTGGATAGTTAAACGTTGCTGTGTCGTAGTGGTGACTTACGATATGGGTGATAGTAGCCACATCAGCCAGCAGCAATGACTGTTAATCTTCTTAAGTAGAGATATAAGTGTTAGTGTTGGCTAGGACTAGGCTGAAAAACAGCAACACGTTATTAAAAAAACAAAAAACAGGGAACCCTAAAAATGACAAGAATAATCCTATTTTAAAAGCTTGCAGAAAAATTAGGATCTAGGAAAGTGTGTATCGGTTAGCTTTTATTTTATAACAATGTATCACTCCAAATACTACACAGTTTGACCCAGAGTTCCAATAAGTAGTAATTTGCCAAGGGATCCAAGTCTAATAATTACCATTTTTTTTAGCTTGTACCTCAAAGCTTTGAACAAAAATTGAGAGATTTTCACAGTGGTGTATGTGTACAAGATACACTGAGACTCCTTCCTACAAATCTGTGTAAGTGCAAATGCTTCAGAATTTGGAGTTCTTCAGATTTGTTCCTAATTAAAGGCTGCAAGCTAGATTGGAAAGTAAAGCAATAGTTGCATTATCTTGATCCAAAATATGAAAAATGTTAGTTCTTAGTTTGATCTCTTCATTCACCATTATTCTCCCATCTGCTGGAGTGTTCATAGGTTTCTTTGTCCTACGCTTTTTAAAGTCTATCTACTACAGCTAAGTAAAACCTTTGTGTGCGATTCAGAGAACCCTTGCCCTAAGAAAAACACATGCCTTCAAGTACCACAAAGTTCCAGAATTCTGTATGGGAGAAATTCAGCTCTGATTGTAAGGCTCCATTTTTATCCCTGTGCAGGTGGGCCTCGCGGTTCTGGGAATGATTTTGAGGGCTGCAAGTGGTAAGGAACACCCCTATCTTTGAATTATACAACTACAGAGTTACAGTAGTAGTTGAACTCTGATCTAGAAATGGATTTTTTTTTTTTTATTTTCACCTGTCCTCGTTTCTTGACCATCTAGTCTGGCATTACCCTAATTTCCTTCAGTCTGTCTTCTATACACTCTAGAAAACTGATGACTGTTTCTGGCACTTGTCTGCCCCATCTAAGCACCATTTTGAATACAGAAGCAGAAAATACATTAAATCTTTGTTTTCCCCCCATGTCCACAAACTAATCTTGCAGTGAGCGATCTCATGGTAATCATCACTGACCGCCTTTTCTTCACCGCTGCTTTTCCTTTTTTACTATGTGCCTTTTGTAATTATTTCAACTGCTCTTTTAACAGTTACTTGAACGGTTGCTTTAATGTACTTTAGCTTTAAACCAATCTAACGGATTTGAGTGCAGTATTTTTTCACATTAAATATACAGTAATTCTCTTTAAAGAAATTCCACTTCCCCTCTGTGCTCTGTTGTCATTCCTCCCATGCCCGTCTTTGTGGGGTTAGACTAATCATGACAAGCGGAGCTGTTTACTGTGTCCCTCTTCTCGTTCATTTACAGTAAGAGTGATGTATTCCAGAATATCTGGATGTTGTATCACTTTATGGTCCAGCCCCTTACTCCTCTCATCATCCTGGTGCTGCCACATAATTAACATCCTCTTTACCGTCTGCTTTTTTACTTTTGTTAATTTCTTAGCTGCTACTTAACCTCCTACAGTCTGGTCTCCAGAATCCTTCTACACTTGATGAGGCCACTTTGAACATCTCCCCTTTGAACCTCTCATTCTCTTAAACATTTCAGACTGTGATCAGTTGTGTGCTAAGATGAGCTTGTTTTTTTCAGGGGTTCAGCAAGCCCCCCTTCCACTCCCACATGTTCCAGATGTGCTTATTCAGCAATAGCCCCATCTTGCACTGCTGAAACTATAGGATTTCTCTCTACTCTGTGCCCATAGCAGCTCCTTCATGACCCTTTAGAGCATGTACAAAAGATGATGGGGAAAGAAAAGACAAAACATGATGTGAAGGCAACATCAATAACTCCCCAAAGTCAGCACCAGGTCCAGTTCATTTAAACTTAACAATTCCCAATTGGTCACTCACAAGCACTCACTTCACGTAAAGAAAGTGAGATGAAAACAAAGCACAGTCTTTTGATTCGGAGATCCAGTACGATAACTTCATAAAAATATTTTTCTGTTGTAAAGCATTCATCTGCCTATGACATTCATCACCTAAACTCCATTGGATGGGAAGCTCGGTGATTGGGACTTTCAAACAGTCTGAGCTATTAAGATTGTATATCCCAGTGCCTCCCCCCTCAGTTCAAGTTAAAAATGTAGCCAAACAGATTCGTTCCAGACTAGATGGTTGGCTTTCAACCCTCTCTTTAAAAAAAATTAATAAAAATGCTTTGCATCAGAGCTGTCATCTTGGTTCCCCTGACTCTTTGGACTTTCCCAAAAAATTTTAGTGTTGCTTCCAGTCACTTCAACACAATTTCTCCCAGCAGACAGGCATAGCCACGCTTTCACATCCAGCAGTCTGCTGATTACACTTCCAAAGTCCAATTATTCTTCTGTAGCCGCTTATGTCCTTCAAGCGGTATTGTTTTCTTAACTCCCAGGCCTTCTTTATAGATTTTTTTACTATGTCTCTGTCCTTGGGCTCCCAAATACTCTTCCTCACCCCTAAGATTCTCACTTAAAGTAGTTTGTATATTTTACTTTTTCAGTACAGGAAGGACATGGAACAAATTTCACCCCGGTGCAAAAGTACCACCATGATATTTTCAAGAATTCTTCTACCCTGTATAAATGTACTGCATGCTGATTCTTCAGATTTGTGATGAAAGGCTAAACTTGTTAGAGCATTTTACTTATTTACGTATATGCTAAATATCAAAATAGGATATTGCTGGTTATCTACTAGACACTCATTCATTCCAGTTTGACGATGGTCTAAATAACTAATTAAAAAAACCTCTCTGTACAATATATAAATCTGTGGGAGAAAAAAAGTCTCCTGTATGAATTGCTTGTCAAGTTCCCAAAACATCAGGGAAATAATATTCTCTAAACAGCTGCAACCATTGTATTTGTTTGAGACATCAGTAGGCATAAGCGATATAATTCTTCTCAAAAGCTTTTTCCAAAAAATAGGATTAATTGGCTGTAGACATAACCAACATGCTCCATAGAAAAGGTGGTATTCCAAATCTGAAAATCATTGAAGTGCGAAGAGAAATTCGATTCAAGCTATATAAAAGAATAATATGGAAAAGTTCCTTATCCTTGCTATTTGGGACTTGCACCATAGCAGATGTAGAGAGGTAATCTATCAGTTTTTGAGTGTCTACAAAATGCAACTCTCCAGATAGCAGGTTTAAAGTAAAGATTTAATACAGTCTCCATCTACTGTGATGTTGCAGTGACAGTTTAAAACTCATTCTCTAAATCTCAGCAGACTTTATAGCTAGCAGTGGGCCAATATAAAGTTTAATGGCTTTACAACACATAAATCATCTTTTAAAGATGCTACTAGTAGCTCCAATATTAAATGCAGACAATCGTCTACGTTATAAATAATTTATCAAACACCATTTTAGATTAGCCTTCCATGCTGAGTTATTTATTTTAGCCTTTACTGTAGTATTCCTAAGGCACGTTTTGAAAGATCCATTACTGGTCAGTTTAATGAACTTGGGGGTCTGTTTTGTTCCCTTCAAGCACTATGGTGCAGCTGTGGTGACCATTACATGGCTGATCTGGACCTCTTTGTGCCTTTTACAAGTGCTACCCATTTGTCATGCAGTGGTAAATGGAGTTGCACATTGGAGTCCTGGGACACATTGTGTGATGTAGTGATGGAGACAAACAGATAGCTCTATAAAGTGCTGCTTGTCACAGCTGACTTGTATTACAGTACATCACTCGTACTGTAATCTCATTTAAGAAGCCGTGTAGACCCGGGAGAATGATATTCCCAGTTAGCTTGGTCTTTCCAACCATAAAGCAGGAAGTGCTCCTTTTATATACTCTGAACTTTTAGGGGTTTTTTAGATTAATTATTACAGTGCCACTGTATTCATGCCACTGTAGTTAAGACTGTGTCAGCACTTCCATTATAACCCCCTATTTTCTGACCATAAAATCTCACTCATTTGTATACAGGGTCCCTACACAGGAACAGTTTTTAAAAAAAACCCAGTTTTTACAAGGGCATTTTGGTCATCTTTTTAAGTTACGAAAATCTGAGAAAAATATTTGTCACATTTGGGTGCTGTTTAATTAAATGTCTTGGATTTAATTAAATAGGCTGAACTATTTCAAATTATGGTCCTATAATATTTAATATTCTGAGAGGATCTTAATTATAATAGGCATCTACCAAATAGAGATTGTTTTGGTCTATCAGTTACTTTGGGTTTAAGAATATTTTGCTAACGGAGTAACACACATGGTGCATTTTAAAAGCAAAAAAATGCTTTTACCACCCAGGAAACTGAGGCGACTCTGAAGGAAGATTTAAAATTGAGCACAGTTGTTTTTATGTTCAAATAGAAAAGGCCTCATCTATTGCCAAAGAGAACTAAAGTGGATATATTGTCCGTAACCTGTGGCCTATAATGTGTTCCTTAGTTTAAATTTCATTTGAGTTTGTTTAAAACTTGTACAAAAGGATTCATTTAAAATAGTGGTAAACTTCCAGGTAACCAAAAATGTGTAATTTTATTTGGTTTACTATGTTCGTTTCCATAGACAGTACTAAAATGTTCCTGTCATGCTAGGATTCTAATTAACGAAATTATTCACTACCACAAAACACTGAAGTGATGTGCAGAAATTTTTTTATGTGGCTTTGCTGTTTTGTTCCCCTGGGTGAATCTGTACAAAGTGCAGCTGAATATATTTTAAAAGATTTCATCTGATAAAATGGGGGTAAAGTAAGAAACCACACTATTTCTGTGGCCGAGTGCAGACCTCTTGGTCAATGTCCTAATTAAGCTGTGAGAATATGAATACTGCTAATAACAAACTCTTGTATGGAGGGTCACCGGAGAATGTAAAGTATGCCTTGGGTATAGACGTGATTGTGGCTGAGCTACTTTGGGGATCCTCTTCAGCTGCACTTCAACACTGGCGCTTGTGCAGCTGCTGCCTGAATCTGAAAACATTCTCGGACTAGCATACATACCCTAAGGATCATTATTTCCTGTGGCAGGGTTTAAAAAAAAAAAAAAAGTTTGAAGGCTGTACATGAAGTGAGCAGAGCTGCATTTACCAAAAGCAGCTTTGAAAGCTAATTTGCCAGTGCATTCCCGATTTCTAATGATGGCAAGTCAGATATTCAAACTGCTACATGCACTATTAAGAGCTTGGATAAAACTGGTAACTTTGGAGACTCAAATTTCAGTCGCTCCATTGTGCCTTGGTTGTACGTCATGTTTAACTCGACATCGCCACAGTGTTGGAAAGGTCTGCAATAACTAAACACCTCTTGGTGAGTTAAGGATAAAACGTTGACTTGGAATTTCCTATACGCGTATTAGAGTCATGGTTTTTAGTATTGTTTTGTTACATTTGTCTGAATTAACATGTTCTGTTTGTTCAAGTCAGAGAATAATAATTTTTTAAAAATGTTCCTTGAGCTAATGCATTGGAAGTAAATTATAAAAGTGGGGGTTATAATAGTATACTGGATGTGTAATTATAGCAACTTCACAAGGTGAGATTTACACACCAAAGAGCCCAATCCTGCAGTGTCTACTCAGACAAAAGTCCAGTTGAAGTTAATTCTAGCACTGGCACGTAAGTAAAAGTTCTGACAGAGTAGAGTTTGCAGGACTGGGTCCTAAGTAATGTTTTCCCCTTGATGAGTATAAATTCACATAATGTATTAATGTAAGTATTATTTGGCCATTAAGAAGATAGTACTTTGTCTTCTGTGTCCTTAAGGCAGTGGTTCCCAAACTGGGGTTTGTGAACTGTTACAGGGGGTTCTCGGGGGGGGGGAAATTCCCTAATGGCGGACAGAGCTGTCCCTAGGGACCCTGGCAGCACGGTGCCAGCAGCACAGAGCCCCTGAACGTCCAAGAGTGAAGCAGATCAAAGCAAGCATCTCTATCACACTGAGGAAATTTAAACCTCAAGACTCCTTTATAAGATGGAAAGGGAGGTGGATATTTTTTGCTGTTTTTAAAATTAAATAGGCAGCCAGTATTGTTTTTAAAATTATTATGAAGAACAAGTTTAAGCTTTGTTGTAAGCTTTGTTGCGTTATTTGCCTGGACTGCTGATTGTTTATGTAGGAGGACCTCTGAATTGGCTTCTTAAATACCTTCATGCTGTTTCACATCTGATAGTCCTTGATGAAACCTAGTTATAACAGGCTTATTCAAAGTGATACAAGCTACAACAGTGAGATCTTGAAAGCTTGTTGCTGTTTTCATAATGCAATAAAAATACTGTAATGATCAATAATAAGTGTGTGTAATAAGCATGTCATAAAAACAAATTTTATGTTTCTAAGATCGCTGCTTTTATACTCGGGTAAAGGAGAAAATCCCTGGAACCATTCATTTTTAGGAGGGGGTTTTCAAGACTTGACATTTTAGTGAAAGGGGTTCACAGGTGGTTAAGGTTTAATATATTGCTGCAGGAGATTAAATTGTTTGTGTTTAATACCTAAAAATCACATTTTGCCTCATTTCATCATGAGTGGATATTTTAGTACCTGGGTATGTTTTGTTTTTTGAATACACTGGTGTATCCAGCCCATTTGTACCAAGTAGCATTGAATTTACTTCACAATTGGTATTGGGCAAGAAACCTATCCATTACCAGCTGATTATCAGTGGTCAGATGAATTTTTGCTGCCTGGGTGACACTTGCAGACTCTTCTCCTCTCCCCAGGAGTGACTTCTGAGGATGAGGGGAGAGTGAACAATTTCCAAGGGTCAGCCGCCAAGCAATAATTAACACACTAGACAAGCCAGCCTCCAGGTATTTTTAAACAAAAACCAGGCTCCAAATTTCTCATCCCAACAGTGCCTGGAGTGGCTTAATCTTTCCAGTTACAGTGTAGAGAGATTAGAGGGGACCAGTACTGAAATGGAAGGAAACAAAAACAAAACATTTTTTTCAGGCCAGTAAATCAATTTAAAAAAAAACATTTGTCCCAGCTCTAATCCTAGTCAGCCCAAATGAGGGAACATCTTTTAGAAGTGGCTTCAGTGATTGTCTCTAATTTCTGAGGACCATTTGGTCTGTCAGAGACCACTGTCCGTCTCTGAATAGTACATGAATCTTTTTTGTGGGTTCTTTTTAATCTCTCTGACTTTAAAACCAATCAGTTGCTCTTTTGGTTCCCAGAGGTGTGATTCATGGATTTATGAAATTTATATGTGGCTTTTCCTAAATAAGCAAGCATTCCTAGGACATCCGCTTGTGGTATTACGGTGTGTGTGTGTGTGGAGGACTATTTAGTCCGCTCCTCCCCGAAGCATGAGGGAACAGTGGGTCCTAAGTTGTGATTTGAAGAGCGCTGGCTTGTTAAATGTGATCTCAGAGGTTGGAATAAGGAAAAGTTATATATAATAATCCTCCTACCATCATCATCTTTTACAACAGTTGCTGTGGTTGCTACAGGGATGGTTTGTGCTCATGAATGGCAGAGAAGGTGAACCATGAGACAGCTGTTAAATTTCAGCTTGGGACTGCATCTTGTCCAACTGTGAGCCTTTTCCAGCTCCTGCTGGATGTATGTGAAACAGGCTGATGAACCACTCGACCAGTAAAAGAACCTTTGTCACCTCAATACAACTTTAATGCCGTATGTTCAGTTACAGTGTGAAGTTGCGGATTCGCCTTCGTCTCACAATACCTAATGGCGTCCAAAATTGTTTGTAACATCCCTGGATCTTGTCAGGGATTGTCAGTTCGGAGTTGCATTTGAAATGAAATCTAATTCTTTCCTGTGCTGAGTCTGTAGAGGGAGCTAATGTAGCTGTAATAGGCTTCCCTTTTCTGCTACAGAGCAGCTACAATTATGCGAATCCTTTCAGGCCACAACTTGCTGTACAGAATGCATAGTTTGAGGCCAGTTATTCAATGAAGGTTTTTGTTGTAGTTGTGTATACAATTAAATAGATTTTTTTTTGTCATGTGCTCTCTGGGGGAGAGTTTTGTTGCTTAGAGCACTAGGCGAGCATTGGGCTGACGCATGGAACTTACTGCACTCTCTCTGAAAGGTAATTTAGATAATTTCCATTAAATAGAGGAAATTTGAATTGTTCTCTGAGAAACTGTGTAAGTCAGGTGTCTGTATGGTATGTTCTTTAAAGCATGCATGTTCTTGAAATGCAAACTCTTTGAGCATTAGAAATCCTATGCAAAGTAGTATGTTGGTATCTCAAATACACATTTGTAAACTTATGTAGGACTAAAACAGTAATGGATAATTTTAGCCATAATAGGAATTAGATTTGAGGAGGTTTTCCCCCACTTGAAACAAGCATTATCTTTCCTTTCCTAGAATACCCAAGTCTAGAGCTGAGTAGAATCGTGCTGCTTCATTAACTCTGAACTAGTTAATGAAACTGCACAGTAGAGTGTCCGTACTACTGACAAAAGTATAAATGGATTTCACATTCGTTTAACAGCCGTAGTTATAGTCCATTTAAATTGAAAAATTGTAACAATCGGTATTTACAAATACACACTTCACTTGGCTTTATATAAAAGTGGCCATACTCCCATTCCTGCTATAAATCTTATATTCTCAAATTGTCTTTATCAATGTTTTTCTTTTAATACTCTTCTCCTGTGCACTACACTGGAATATGAAAACATTAGCTAGCTATGATGCAGTGCAGATCAAAGCTCCCCTGTAATGCAGCTATTCAGAGGAGTAGAATAAATTTTGCGAACCAGGTTGGCAGTGTTACAAAACATACAAATCATTTTCGTACTATAGAGGATGATTAAATCGTCTCTACTCAAGGCAGTCTTTAACTAAACTAGTATGCAATTTGTATGCAAGTGGTTTACACGGCACTACAGGGAAACTTGCATTATAGATTGTTGTACATGTATGTATTTAAGGTCTGGAAGATAGTAAATCGTTATGAACGTCAGTTTCTCCCCTTCATAGTTTAAGGTTTTTCGTTTCTTAAATTTTTTCACCCTGACACCATTATAATCGGTTTGACATGTACCACTGATGGCGCTCATCGTGATTGGAAAGCCGGCCCTTTCAGTAGTGCTGGCCATTGTTCAGATTCACTATGCTGGATTATAAAGATGATGCCTGTGTTTCTACCTTAGACAACTTAGGCCATGTACAGAAATATACAACTCCATCTGATAGTATTGTCTTAGTTAATAGGGCAAGTGATCCTGTTGAATCACACTTCAGTAACCTCTAGAAAGTAGCCCCTTAATTTGATCATTTGTAATTTTGCTCCTTCTGTACATTAGATTATTAGTTTTCCCTTTTATTTAAATGAAATGACAGTTTAAGAATGTTTCTGTCTAGCTATACTGTGCTGCACGATTTCCACATTTACAGGAGTTGGTAAACTAGATAAGCTTTATTTTATATTCCCCCCCCCCCCCCCCCTCCAGGAAGAGGAAGCCAAACAGCTTGTGAGAGATGCCATCGCAGCTGGCATATTCAATGATCTGGGCTCCGGCAGTAACATAGATCTCTGTGTTATAAGCAAAAACAAGTTGGATTTTCTCCGTCCTTACAATGTGGCCAACAAAAAAGGCGAAAGGTTAGTATTTCCGAAGCCGCCTATTGTCCAGTCTTTCCCTAACATTCCAGACATTTCAGTCAGATCCTTCCCAGTACATTTTGATACTGCTTTTTCAGTGTCCACCACCACCATTAGCTCCTGCCCTCAGAGGAAGGGCGCACTCATGTTTGGAGAATAGACTCTGCATATGGTTGCTGATATTAAACGCAGTCTCTGGATCAGTAGCATTTCCTTTAAAACACAGAAGGCTGTAGAGGTTTTTCTATAAATCGTCATGGGAGGGATTGTCAGTTGTTCTATGGCTAACTTGGGCCTAAAAAAAAATGTCAGTATAATGCAAAGAAAAGGAATTTAGGGGAACAAATGTTGCAGGTTGTCAGCGATGCTCCTTTCCCCTGGAACATCCCTCTTTTGACCTTTTCACCACCTAGAGTTTTGTGCTATTTATGTTCTCCAGCTCCCTAGTTTGACAGGCTACAGCAAAAGACAGATCCTGCCATAGCCCTCCTTTCACTATGCTGTGTGTAAAACTACAAATGTGACAAACCGTTTTATGCTGTTGCTCTTTCTTCCTTCAAAGCCAAAGCTGATGCATTTTGAATTCTCTGAACTTAAACTTCCAAGAAATTAGTTAAGTACAGCCACCCTACCCTCTGTTAGTATGATTCCACAGTTCAGTTTTCATGATTGAACTCAGAGAAGTGACAGAAACTTTTAGGAATACTCAAGGCATGGAGGAGGTGTAATTCCAAAGTAAGTAAATGTGGGTGCAGTTAGTTGGGTAAGAGACCAGCTGAAAGTTTAACTGCTAACCATGCAGCAGTCCCTCCTGCACACAGCATTGCCTAATTAGTGAGTCACAGCCCCTGCAGGCAGTTGAAAGATTTTGCAATATGTATATTTACACAGGGTGTAATGTGGTTGTGCAGTCTTACATACTATTGCAGAAATAGTGGAATGGAAATAAAAATTCACCTTTCTTTAAAGCAAACAATAGGCAAAGGCACAGCGCCAGTCAGTCCAGTGTATTCATAGTAGTTCTACTTGCATAGTATGAATTGCACAGCTCTTGTCTGTTAGACTTTCCATTACAAGCCTGCATGTGATGTGATACTGAGTTCCCTCTCAGCTGGAACTTGCTCATATAAGTCCATGAGAGAATTCTGCAATTGTAGAGTAATTCAGATAACTTTGAATTCCATGGTACAATCATATTGTGTGTGTGTGGGGCCGGCCTCTAGGCTAAGATCAGATGTGGTGTGAGTAACAGACAGTCACTGCCTTAGTCTTTCAGGCTTGCTGAGTGTTTAGAAAGCCAAAGTAAATTTAACATTTTTGTTGCGCAAGATGTAGCAGAATGTTCTGCTACTGACCGTGAAAGTTAGTGCTGTCCCTGAATGGGACACCTGCAACAATGTGCTCATCGATTACAAAATGCACCATTCAGGAAAATTACACTATTGCATTTACTTCTGGCTTATCTGGGGCTTCTCTCCATTTAAATTGTAAGGTGTTTCATGTAACTTCACCATTCATCTGTTCCTTTAGATTGATTAAGATTCAGCCTTAACGTTTTTTTTAATGACCTCTTCTTTGATATCCACTTTGTCTGGATTCAGTTCTAGGGAAATTCTCCTATGTTGGGGAGCTGCTCTGTAACTTTCATTGATTATCTTTTCAACAGGTATGGTAAGTACAGGTGTGAAAAAGGAACTACAGCTGTTCTTGCAGAAAATGTGGCTCTCCTGGACCTTGAAGTGGTGGATGAAACAGTACAAACAATGGACACTTCCTGAAGTATTGTGACACAGAATTCCTACGTTAACCATGTCTGGTTTATATTAGAAGCCTTCCTGCATGAAAAACCTCAATTTATAGTAAATAAATGGGTTCTGACCAATTTGTGGAGTGAGTTTTTTTCTGGTTTTCACTGTTGATTGGTTCTGTACGTAAGGAATGGGAAGTCAGCCAAACAAAAATCTTATTAATGATCTGCTGTCTGAAAGGCCGTCCTAGACATTGTAAGCTATGAGTGAGTCACAGGGCAGAGGTCTGAAGTAGATGTTCAGCGAGTTGGGCCATTCCCTCGAGTGGATGCCATTGTCATGACTCAGCTGCTACCTGTACTTTGGGTAGTCAAGATAGGACTAGCAGAAAAACCTGCTGCCACTAAGTTCAGTGGCTTCGTTTTCTGTTTCAACACAGAAAACAACAGCTAGACATTGGTAATAAAGAGTCAGGATAGCCTCTAAAACAGCACAGAGGTTAGACGTTCTTAGAAGGCAGAATTTGTCAGCAGAACTGGTGTAACTTTGATTTAGTCCATTTCCTTACAAGTTGAGCTTGATGCAGTGTGAAACTAACAGATATTGGGGAATATAAACACTTTACAAGAACAATTTTAGACTTAGACTCAGTCATTTTGCACCAAAACACTTTTTGTTACTTAACGCTGGACTCACATATATAGGTTTTTTTTTTTTTTTTACAAAGGAAGTTGTTTATTTTGTAAATCATGGTTTTATTTATCTAAAAATGCACAGTTGCAAAAATTTACCTTTTTAAAATACATTTACTTATAAGCACTAATAATCTTATGTAGCAAGGAAGTGACCAGACTTATCAAAACACTCAAGTAATTTGAGCCTTCTTGACAGCCAAAGAACTTTTATTCTACATTACACCAACAGAGGCATTGCACAACCATGTCTATGAACGTGTAAGTTGCCACTATAGTTCAAAGGAAACCTGCAGTACAAAGGTGACCATCTTTATTATATTTACACTAAAAATCTGGCTTCTTGATCATTTCTGAACATGTTAGCATTGGGAATGGAGGAAGCATTCTGGCCTCTCTCCTACCGAACTGAATATCCTGGCTCCCACAGGAGAGTAACAGCCTGGACTTCCTAGCAGGAAGTATCAGTAAAATGGCATCTTACATTTAAGAGATACCAGCATCATTCACAGCAATGAATACCTTTAGCCGAATCTTTTGAAATTCAGTTGAAAGGAGTTTAACTGGGCACTGCAGTTTTCCTTTAAGTAGTGAGAATTAGGTTTAACAAAATCCATTCAAAGCATATACATGTATTTAACCCTCTTACCCTAATTTTATTTCCAAGCAGCTATGGGCTTTTTTTGAAAGAGTAAGGTGTCACAGGCTGTATTTAACCACTTGAACAACTGTCACCCACACACAAACATGACAGCAATGGACTCTACCTCACACAGAAGAAACGCTCTAACAGTACAAGTTTAGTTCCCCTGGGAGTCGTCCTTTGAGATTAACTGCAGCAGTTCCCCTGAACAGTTAGGTGAAATGGAAACACTTGAACGTGAATCCGCAAGTTTGGTTTCTAAAGCAGTGAATACTTTTCATTGTCTCTAATGAAACAAATCATTGATTCAATGAATGAATTTTGTTGACTGAAAATTTTTAGGTCTTTAAAAGACTTTTTTTTTTTAAACAAAATGTCTCCTTCAAATCAGCTTGAGTTTCTTATAAAAATTCACATTTTATAAATTAGCTTTCACAGTTAAATAGGTATGGGCTGATCCTTATTTAAAATTACACAAAGCATTGGTCTTATTTCATGCTAAATGTAAATAATATCATTACTATGTTTGAAAAAAGTTTTAAAAACACTGCTTTCCTTACATTTTATTTATGAATGGCTAAAGTACCATTGGATTTGGTAAAAGTATCTTCCCCAAAACAGAATTGGCTTAGAGTAATACTGGTTTTATAATAGACTTTTAGCCTAACAAGATTAATGCCAAAGGGGAAAATACATTTATAAAGATACATTGCTTATAGAAGCAATGCTTTTCAGGTATATGCTAGACTCACCTCATTGTCTATAACCAAGTTAACAGATAAATGGATCCGCAAAATATTCACTCTAAATTTTCAGATAAAAAAAACTTCAAACAAGTGTCCGTCCCTTCCTATTTTTGCAAAGGAGGGGATAAAACACAGAGCTGAATGCTTTCAAAATATATGAACTAAAAACTGAAATTGCTATTAACCATGTGCAGAAGAGGCAAAGTAGCAGTTATACAATTTACACAAAATCTACGGCAATTCTTACATTAGTATAAAGTGATTTCACTGAAGGAATTATTTCAATATTTCACATTACAGTTAAGATAAAGGGGTGTGTCAAAGGCTCAATGAGATACCCCTGTTAATATAATCTATTCTAGATTACACACAACAGTTTTAAGAAAGGACCCTTAAATGATCTACATCTGTAATATGTTATTGGCTTTGAAAAAAAAAAATGCTTGCAATACCTCATAGAATCTTCACTTTAAAGCATGACCACCTGGTAAGAGTCCTTGTCAAATAACCTGCAGAAATAATGGAGCATCTTGCTACGAGTGCTCAACTCTCTCACTTGAGTTTGACTAGGCACCGGTTGGTTTCATCTGAGAAATAAAAATTCAAGTAAGACTAAGCTGTGATGGCTTTTCTTAGAGAGTGTTTGCAGATGATTCAAGTGCTGGAGGTCCAAACATGCATCTGTTTTGCTATTTGGTGCACATAACCAATGTCAGGTCTCTGATCTGGATCAGGGTATATGCACATGCTGACCAATTCCCGTAGCTGAAAAGGAAGGAAGAATTGCATGAAAATATAATGTACCACCCTGTTCCTTTTTGGAAAGGGGAAGGGACTATTTGAATGCAAAGAACCCTGGATTGGAGTGTCAACTCCTTTATTCTTTTCCACCTGCTATATGTTCATGGCAAATCAGGAAGTGTGTGTGTCCAGTTTCCCTATTTGTAAAATGACCTGTCCCTACCCAGACAATTCACTTTATAGCACTGAAGTCTAATATTCTGTACTAAGTTGGTGCATTAAGTTGTGGCTTCTTAGACCCATTCTGTACCCTAAAGAGTTTGCAATCTAAACATAACATACAGGAGAGAGGAGGCAACAACCAGTGGTTCATCAGTTACATTTAGCATTTTGTTAGTTTAAAACTTGGTAATTTCCCCCCCTATGTTTAATGAGTTAGAGCAGGGGTGACCAGTCACAGGCAGATGGCTACCGGAGAGAAGAGAAGAGTTAGCAGGTGCCTGAAGGAGGAGTATGTGTTTGCTTCATGTACAGGAGGTGAGACACTGAATCATGAATGGGAGGGAGGCGGTGATGAAGGGTTCGGTAAGGCAGGCAGAGTAGGTGAAACAGCAGTCGGGATGGAAGTAGGAGACTAGAGCTGAGCTTAGCTTTAACAGTGAGGACAAGGAACTCAAACTGGATAGGAAAAGATACGTGGGAGGGGCCATAGAATGACATGATCAGGATTTGGATGCAGGGGAAAAGCATAGGAAAGAACAGAAAATGAGCCCAACATTGCAAGTTGGACAGAGATGACACATGATAAGACTTGTGAGTGAAGATGGAGAAATGGAAGTGAACTGTGGTGTTCAATTCAAGGAAGTTCTATTCAGCGCACACTTCTATATAATGATCCTGCATTGCATCCTAGCAGCAAATCAGTGGCAGTTAGCCAGTTCAAGATTGAATTAAGTTTTGAAAAGCACTTTGAGATCCTTAGACATAAGATAGAGCACTAACTGTGCGAGACACAGCAGCGTGACAATGACACTCGACTCCAGGACCTTAGTGGAGAAAAGAGATGGGTCACTGATTATAAGTAATAAAATGCAGAAGGACCAGAGTCTCCCTACTTCCCCATCCTCTTTATTGTACACATGAAAGATTGTAGCTTTTAATTATACAGACACCGAAAGCTGCTCGTACCCCCGAGGCATGGGGAGAAACAGCCTTGAGCCTCTGATCTTCTCACATCCTCCCAGTAGCCACAGTGCCAATTATTTTAATGGTAATTAAAAGCATGACCATGCAGCCATCAAGCACACATCTTCAGCTGGGTTTACACAATTGAGGTTTTCACTTCTGAATGGCAGTAGGTCCTGTAAAATGACAATTGTTTCTGGGCCTGAAGCAGATTACAACACTAGGAATGGCAGCACAATGGTACAGGGTGAACAATGATAGTGTTTATATAAGAGACACACCACAAGGGAAGAGTGCCAAAATAAACTTATTAAAGTACAGGTACTGATGTAGCCTTACTACCTAGGATTGGGGGGTGGAGCGGAAGAGGAGGATGGTATGCTTTGTCATCTCTGCTATGGCCACAGTATAAACTCATTACTAGAGTATCTGAGCACTTTTCACTAAAATTAGTAGTGAAGTCTATAGTGAACTCCATGGACCCTTTGACTCTCTCTTTTGGGGATAAAAACAAGTGTATGCTGTTTATATCTGATAACAGCTAAACATAAAGTCTTAGCATGTGCCTGTACCTTGAATTATAAGATGGATGGTATTTTATTAATCTCAGATGATGCCAACCTCTTTAGAATGTATTAAAATAATAAGCAGTCAATGTAAAGTTATGTGAAATCAATCTGCTGCCTTTTGGTAGGGTAAACTGTGCTGCTCGGATTCAGAATGATGGAGAGGCAAAGATTTTCTCCAACAACCATCCTAGCATGCAAGAGCTAAATACAACTTCCATTCTTATCTACTCACAGGTCACAGATGAAGCCTTGATAATCACTGCAAATAAGTGTTTGAAATGACTTGATCAAATCCCCTTCAGCAGATAGACTGGGGAGTTGGAACATAAGATCGGCCCTACTGGGTCAGACCAAAGGTCCATCTAGCCCAGTATTCCAACAGTGGCCAGTGCCAGGTGCCCCAGAGGGAATGAACAGAACAGGGAATCATCAAGTGATCCATCCCCTGTTGCTCATTCCCAGCTTCTGGCAAACAGAGGCTAGGGACGCCCATCCTGGCTAATAGCCATTGATGGACCTAACCTCCATGAACTTATAGTTCTTTTTTGAACCCTGTTATGGTGTTGGCCCTCACAACATCCTCTGGCAAGGAGTTCCACAGGTTGACTGTGCGTTGTGTGAAGAAATACTTCCTTTTATTTGTTTTAAACCTGCTGCCTATTAATTTCATTTGGTGACCCCAGTTCTTGTGTTATGAGAAGTAACAACCACCACTTCCTTATCTACTTTCTCTACACCAGTCATGATTTGATAGACCTTAATCATATCTTCCCTTAGCTGACTCTTTTCCAAGCTAAAAAGTCCCAGTTTTATTAATCTCTCCTCATTCGGAAGCCGTTCTATACCCCTAATCGTTTTTGTTGCCCTTTTCTGAACCTTTTCCAATAGATCTTTTCTGAGATGGGGCAAATACTGCACACAGTATTCAAGATGGGGGCGTACCATGGATTTATATAGAGGCAACATGATATTTTCTGTCCTATTATCTATCCCTTTTTTAATGATTCCCAGCATTCTGTTCACTTTCTGATGGCCCCTGCACGTGGAGTGGATGTTTTCAGAGAACTATGGCCATTTCTAGTTTTCTGTTCCAGGGAGGGAGCCTATCAGGACAAGAGAAAATATTTGGATGGCTTAGCTTTAAAAAGCCCCAGAACAGGAGCAATTCATTTTAAGGAGCTTTATTAAAGCAGGGCACCTTTCTCTAATTACTCAAGTTTATTCATTTGATCTGGAGCTGAGAGCATGGTGTACATGAGAGATTCATGGGATCAGAAATCAGCCTGCAGTGTAACACATTAGCAGAGCTCAACCTTCGCTTCAAGATCGGTATGAGAGAGGCAAAGCCATGAGCTCCCAAGGATGACTGAGCAACATTCAGCCTCACGGCATGGGCAAGAGAGAGAGTCAGCCTCACCTCAACTCCGACCCTCAGTGCGTGAGGATACGCAGGCTGCGTTTTCACATGGGTCACAGGCCAACGGGCCGTGACAACATTAGAGCGGGCTCAAGAAATTACTCTCTGAGGTGGAATCTGAGCAAGCAGAACAGCCATTCGCTCTGGAAGGAGAGTGCATGTATTCACATACAAAATAACTAAGTCACCCATTCTGTCCTCTGACGCCATGATTACTGCTAGAACAAACTCTGTATGAGGCCTCGTTCCACAAATTTCACCCATAGCTACAGCATTTTCCGAAGAGGCTATTGTGGTAGCCTGCTCCCTGAACCAGCTTCACTTTGTGCTTGCTTAGTTTAGGAAGTCCATCTGCTCCCACCCCTGGCCATTCACTCTGACAGTGTCACCATTTGGGTACTTCATACCGTAAAGAACTAAAGCAAACACGGCTCATACTACAGTCATGTTCCAGCATAAAAACATTAAGCTTTGTGGCTTCATGTAACAGCAGCAATTAATACGGTGAAATAAGCCAGAGCCGAAGGCCTAGCCCTCTCAGACTTCGTCAGGCATTCAGTTAAGTGTATGAACACCATCTGTAGTCTAGTTCTCTGGGACCTGGTGCTTTTGAGCTTTAAACCATCCTTCTCACCCAAGACTGTATCACTACTACACACACTCTTTAGCAGTGCCAGAGGGAAGCACACAGACAGTAATTGTAAAGACAGGAAACACATCTGTCAACTTACACTAATTCCTACTGCCAGCAGGCATATCATGAAGGGCATGCTATAACAGCACAGCAAATGGAAATTACTCTTTATGAAGGCAGTCTGGAAAAACAGCACTTTCTAGAAGAGTTTATAATTTTTTTTTTTAAGTTGGTTGCTTAGCAAGAATGCAAACTCTGTGAAAACCAGACGCTCTGGTGTCTCTTCAGGAACACAGCACCCCTTAAAGCCAAGACCCTACGATGTATGTGCACACGAGATGGTCAGCATTTAGAGTCTGTTATGGTCAGGACATTATGGGTATGTTTCTTGCCCACAGAGCAGGACAACTGAGAAATAAACCAGTTGTTTGTGACCGACTTGCTGACTCACAACTCAGGGTAGGAAGTTAATGCTTAGAACAGATGCTCTGAAAGAAAGCGGCGTGTGGGTGTTATCCTTCACCTGAAGAGGTGGGGAACTGATTGCACATGTACATTCTTATCTTAACATTACTGCACATTTGCTTTGACTACAGCGGTGCCTTTTGAAACCTCCCAGAATCCATTGCTTCTGTAAGGCACTTTGGGATAGGTCTCCAGAGGGTACTGAAACTGAAACGGCTGGTGTGGATGCTGTGTACCATTTGAGTCAAAGCTGGTTCTATCCCACCGGTTGAATTAGGAATGGTTCAGCTCTCTAGCACAGACAGAGCCTCTGCCTGCAGGCTCAAGGAGACAGCACCATGCTAGTCCAGCCGGAGAGATGCTGTCCTGTGAGAAATGTCATGCTTTAAACACAAAAGCTCAAATTCTGGTGAGTGACGTGAAATTATCGGAAGTCCCTAAGAGTTTAGTCTCCCCTCAGTGACTGACACCTCCCACACGTGCCCCTTTCACTAACAGTGCCTCACTGCAGCCAATCCAAGTCTTTATTAAGGGGGAAAAAATCTACTGGCTTGGCATGTTTAGGGATCTGTCCCCTCCAAGCCTGTGACTCCTGTTGACATTACGGGGAGCGATCTGCATCCATCCAGAGGAGACATAACCCTGCAACCAGCACACACTGGATTTTTCCAGAAGTGCACACTTCATTTCACAAAAGCTGCTGTGTGTAATGGAGCCGGAGCCAGAGCCCAGCTGCTCAGTTTTGTCTAGTACTATTTCCCAATGCTTTGTGCACAGATCTGGCATGGTACCTTTCCCTGGGAGCCAAATGTCAGCAGCTTAAGAGGATGTGCAAGTGAACTGGTTGCCAATTAAAGTGCTCTCAAGCCAGTTTTATTTATTTTGTTGTGTCTGCGTTTACAGGGAGATTGGCATATACCACAAACACAGGGGAGGGGAGGTCACTGTATGGATGCCCCATTTTTTGAATATGCAAAACTGATTTCAAACCCCTTTTGTTTTATGAACATTCCAACTCCTTCCTTCCTCCAGCATCCTCTTACCTCTAACTAGTTAGAGAGTATGCAAAACTAAGTGGGGATATTTCTCTAATCCCAGGAAAGACATACTCAGGCAGAGTTCTCTAGATTACCTGCATCTATGTAGTTTGTTGCTTCCCATTTCTACCAGGCTGCTGTTGTACAACCCGGTAGCAAAGATGTTTTGAGCATCACCACAGTCCCCTTCTGGGGAATAACCTTGGAATACACATGGACTGTCTGCTAGCTGCCCTGGATTTTATTTCCCCTGTACCCTGTCTCTCACTACACAGAGCTCTGCTTCTACTGAAAAACTACAAGTTAGACTCTCTCAATTACCTTAACAACTTCCTTTCATACACTAGGCAGCTATTTCTGAAAGAAGAAATGGAGGGAAAGAACTGGTTGTTTAGGGCAATTCATGCACTTATCAAGAGACTTGGTTTCCCGTCTGATTTAGGTCCACATGAAATGGATTTGGTGGGCTTCAGTCTAGCTGACATTTGGCCACATTGAAAAAGCGCCACACAACTGTCATAAAAGGTCCACTGCAAAAGAAGGGGGTGGCTGCAACTGGATTTAAGCACAGTGGCAAAGGGGTGGGAGCAAGCATGCACAGCAGCAACTTGTGATATCACTCAGTCCAGCCACTGCTTTCCGTCTCTTGCTTTCATAGCAATAAAATTAACCAGACGTTAAAAAGCCCCCATATGGCTCCTGCTTGGATGCTTATTGTACTAGGCTAATCACTTCACTTCCTCCTTTTAGTATCATTTTTCCCTTGTTATACATTTAAACAAACTGAGGACTTTATAGACTAAATTTAAACACTGTTTTATGGTATGTTATTGTAGGGAGAGGTGTCAGGTTTTCCCCAGGTTTCGTCGTCATGTTTTGCTAGTGCAGGAGCGCTCCAGATCAGACCACTCCTCATTACTGGAAACTTCCTTTTGTTCCCCATTGGGCTCCATTTACTTTGCTGGTGCTTGGATACCATGGTGAGAGGTGTTTTAGTCAGATGTATGCTAATCTAGGGAATCCTATCTAGAGGTCCCCAATTCTTTTCAGGTGTTGGGGGGGAGGGTCTACTTCAGATATGGCCAAAAACCACTTCCCTGTCTTCACGCTCACTCTGCCCTCCCCTCCCCCCTAGGGTCAGTTATTTTACCCCCACTGGTCACCACTTTCCAATCTGAGCATCAGGTGCCCAATTTACCTTTTCAGAATAATGTTCAGCTGGAAGGGGAGGGTAGTCACATTGTTCTATCTTCTGGCAAAGAGAAAACAGATTCATTTTATCTCCATAGAACGGACTCTGAAGAGCTGCCATCTGTAGAGAAAAATGGAAGATAGTTTTAAACTGTGAAGGGTTTAGAAGCTCCCAGTACTGCTGATTTGCAATAGCAAGTTTTGCTCTGTGACAGGGCACAAATGATTGATATTGTTGCTCTCTGACAGTGTACACAAATGGATACTGTTGCTCTTTGAGACATCAGTTTATAAACTGCCAAGCACCTATTACCAGATGTACAGCATACCTGCCGTTCCCTCATCAGCCCTACGCCGTGGACATAAGCAAACAAAAGCTGTGTCAGGCAGCGGCAGTTGCACAAAGCACCTCGAGTCACAGAGTGCCCCCTCCACAAGAAAGGCACGAGATTTGGTATTTGCACAGTGAAGTCAGACCTCTGCCTGTCCCCTATTCAGAAGGCTGGAACTCGGGTTTACCATGCTGCAGGGACACCCCCACACACACACACACACACGTACGTACGTTCGTTCGTCTCAGGCATCTAAACTGGTTTCCTGGTGTCCCCAAGGACAGAGCATTCTTGTAACCAAAGAAAACACCCGTGGCCAAGCAGAATGGAGAGTCACAGACCAAACACCTCCCACCACTCTCTTCAAATGATCAATGAGCACTCATTACACTTTCCTGGCCCTCATTACACAGGAGAGGCTTCTATGTTTTCCCCTAGCACTGTAATTATTTTTTCCTAAAATGTTTTACATGTGGGACTCTGTGAATATGGCTGGGCAGCAATTTTAGATGTACACCGAAAAAAATTATAAATATCAATGTTACTTAAACCAAGGAAATAGGATTTCAGTGCAGCAAGAAAATTATTGTTCTAAACCAACTGCATGAAGTGGAATATGATAATCTTTTAAAAGTAAAAGCCCTTTCGCCTTTGATGCATGTTGCAGTTTCAATCTACTTCAGTTACGATCCTGTTCAGAACAGAGCATATTTGCTCTCTGTGCCTGCTCAATTTTTAGTGGACTGTTGTAAAGAGTAAATTGATGCTTTCTGGACAACAAGCTGCTACCTAAAATTCAAAGTCTTTATAAATATGAACATTCCGCTTGATATTCTGAATAAAGCAAAGCCACGTGTTGTCGAGGGAAGAGGATTCTAAAAAGCTTTTGTAACCAGGCTACTGTGTCTTCTCCTAATCAGCTTATTTTTTTCATTTTAGTTTCTTTGGTTCCTGAGCCCCATATCTCAGTGTATTCAAACGTACTTTTTTTCATGGAGATAAATGGAAGATTCAAGCAGCCAGGATAACACGATGGAGGGTTTTTGAGGAGCTAAGATACAATTGCATCTTTGTGGGAGGAAATCAATTATGCTGCAAGTCTTTAACTGAGAGCTCTAAATGAACTTTAAATGCTGAGCCCCAGAACAGCAGCCATGAAGAGATGTGTGTTTGTGCACTTACAAAATATGGCATGAATAAATAATGCCTATTTAAAGTAAACATTGTGAGTCGAGTACCTTTCTGCTCTCTCTCTCAAACTACGATTCAAAAACAACAAGCCCACGATCCAGAGTATGTTCTGGCAATGTCAGGCGCAAGCCCAAGACTGTTCACCGTTACAACTGTCTCCAGGAACCGAAACAAATGAAATTCGCCATTTACATATAAGTGAACCAATAACACTAATAAGAATGGTCTTCAAAGGGAAAGCCATGAGCTGCAGAGAGGCTCAGTAAGCAAGAGGCATGTCACCTCAGCATGCAACCCACACGGTGCCCCATCTGCTTATTACTCTATAACGTTGTTCAAGTGCTTCTTGTCACCCTCACCAACTGTCACATGCCACACCACACAGCAGAGTAATACCTCCTCCTAATGAAGCGCTATTGGATAATTGTTGATATTATCTATTCTGTTTAGAAGATCTTTTAAAACCATTTTGCATCAAAAAAGCAAGCTTTTCATATTTACGCCGGCTGAAGTTGATGCTTCTCGCTATGGGTTTAATAAGGGGCTATTTGTTAATTGTTAGTCTTTTGCTCATTATCATGCACTGTGAAAGCTATCCAAAGAATATCATCTTGTAGCTGACACACACAGCGAGCTCCCAGCAGTACTTTAAAAAAAAAAATCAACTCAAGACACACTGCTCTGAAATTCTATAGTTTAGATACGTACATTGACAGATTATTAGTGATTTGAGGACAGAGGTGCTGCACATGAATTACATCAGGTTTTGAAGACATTGCTTTCAGGCTTGCTCTGTGCAGTTAATAGAAAGTTTTTAACTCAGTTAAACCACACCAATAAACAAATCAGATCGTTCTCACAACAAAACTGGTGGACTCACTACACTTCCCAGCAAAGATTTTTGTTTGTTTTAAAGAATAGCAGGATTCTGCAGTGCATTTTACTAAGAGTTCACTAATATACAAAATATGTCCCATGTATTAGCAGAGCAGGACAAATAATTAAAATTAAAGTATACTTGGTAAAATAAAAGGACTAAGTACATTTTGTGGGACTGTAGCCACAATTTTTATTGGTACATCACTCACTAATTTGCCAGATATTAATGGAAAAGAGTTTCACTGTCAATTTAGAGAAACAGTGATGCATTTTCAAGTTTAAATATATTTCAGGTAGTTCTTGCCAGTGTCATGTGTCAGATGTCCAAACATGCTTACAATTTGCAACTCAGGTGGGATTTTCAAGATACCTAAAATTACTCTGAAATTCAATAGATGTTAGGTGCCCAATTCCCTCAAGCTCCTTGGAAAATCCCAGCTTCACTTTTCTTGTAGATTTCCAGCTGTAGCTACTTTGTGTAACATGTAGTTAGGAATGTTTGCAGAACTGAATTTCACAGTACCAATGAAATCTAACATCATGTCCCCCTGTAGCAGGCAGCTAGATATGCTCTACTGAACAGACAGCAACTGCAGGCTGGGAGAACATAAGAAATGTACATGATGCACACAGATCAGAATCTTTAGTCAGTGTCTACTTTGTATCTTTTTGTGGTTCTGAGTTTCACAGATTATCAGTATATACTGTATAATCTTAAATGTCATCGGTGATAAACAGGATCTTCAAAGAGCAAACTGGCATTAGTAATTTAAAATTAAAAAAAGTACAGATTCCATGGTTTCTCTGAGATACGGTGACGATCTGTGTGTTACAAATACAAAGCAGAGTCAGGAAAACGGTACCCAAAAGCATACCAGACAGGTCTTGTAGACTTCAATAAAAAGTCAATAATTCCTGGAAATCTGAAGATCTTTCAATTACAATTAAAATCCCTGTCAATATCGCCTTACATAGCCATATGCAAAGTAAAACAAAAAATGAGCACAACACTCACGTTCTTTTCAAGACTGGCAAATAGAAAATTAAAACTGAAAAAGAAGATGCCTTATAAATTCTGACTAAAACAGCCAAGAATGTGAGCTGGAGGATTGTGAGTGCAGGCATTCCAAATGTATTGCTAACAACAGTTTGCGATGCCACATTTGGGTTTGCTTTTGACATTTTGGTTAGAACAATTACAGCAGAATGGCCGGATCTCCATTTAAAATTGACCACCACACCGCATGACTGGTTTAAAAAATATGAAATCCTGTTAGTGTTTAAATTGATCATCTTGTTAAAAGTGCTAAAGCCATCGCTTGTGGCTACATTCTGGAAATGGAGAACTTATTTTTATCCCCTTGAAGTTATCTGGATGACAGATTTCCAAGGGAAGTGGGGAATGAAGACACCTCCCACTATTTTGATAAGATTTAATAAAAATCAATGTGTGATTGTAAATGTCACAGAAAGAGGGTGCTGTATGACATAACACCCTCCCCCAATATTACTCAATGGAATTCCAATTGACACGCACATCTCTGAAGGTAATTTGTACAGTAAATCTCTCTTGAGTTTATCTCCCAAATAATGTCTGAAAAGAGGTATCAGAAATGATTCATAACCAGCCAAACATCATTATTTCCCCACTTTTTAGCCCAATGGGAAAAAAAAGTTTTTTATTACAAGAAATTGGCATGAATAAAATAAAGATCCTTCAAAGAGATGTACAGATTTGATTTTTCAAATAATTTAAGCAAAGTTTAAAATGTCTAAAAATAATGATTTTTTATTCACTGAAATCAAATGGTAACTGGCCAATATTTCTTGCAAGGTAAAAATATCAGACCTTGTCCACAACTTAAAGGGTTTCCTATATAGACAGCAAGTACAAAAATGCTTTTCAAGCCACATATTGCACACACATAATTATACTATTACCACCACAAAAGCATATTTATTTTACCAAGCATGCTAGGACGCTTAGACTACGACACCATGAGGGGACCCTAATGTGCAGCAAAACCATATCTTAGCATATGGCTAAATACGTCACTCCAAACAAAATCTGAGATCTTCTCTACAGCAGAACTCATACTTAGGAACAAACTTAAAGCAGCCTGATCAAGAACTCACTTTGAACTGATCAGTTATGGGACAGCAGCCCTTAACCTGGGTTACCGTCAATATTGCTCTTACCCCCGGTAGGGCTAATGGTGCAAATAAAAGGCATCAGAGTGTCAACTGAGCAACGTCTTTACTGGAAATCTCAGTTTCAGGTCAAATCTGAACAATTCCAGCTATTTTTAATGTAAAAATTTTATTAAATTCTTAAAGCCCAAGTTTCCCTCACAATGAACCTATAAAGAGAAGTCTCTGGGATGCATTTCAGGTGATGGAAACACGATACACACCTTTTAGATACTGCTACACTTTATAGTTCCATTCTGTATATTACTAGTATCTTTAGATACTAAGGGTCCATGCATGTAAAGCAGCAGGCTTTTTAAATTGGTTTGTACATTCATCGGCTTTAAGTCCAGAAGGGACCAATGTGTTCATCTGGTGTGATCTCCCGCACAGCACGGCCATAGGATATCCCTGAATTAATTTCTGTTTGAACTAAAGCTCATCTTGTAGAAAAACATCTAAATCTTGATTTCAAAATTTCCCGTGAAATCCACCACAACTTGTGATAAGTTGTTCCTATCGTTAATTACCCGCTGTTAACAATATGTGCCTTGTTTCTAGTCAGAATTTGTTGTTGCTGCTGTTGCTTTAGGACTCTGAATTAATTCAAAGTCCTTTGTATTCCTTTCCTAGAGGTCACATGAATTTTAAGCCTGGGCCCAGAAACATTTCACTCAGCTGGAGTACGTTTCCACAATTGTTTATGATAATGAGAGCCTAGAACCGAGTTGCTGCTTTCCTCCTTTTCCAGTACGAGGCTATCACACACTGGTGTTAGCACCTAAGTTCCCACTAAGCTGCGTGGCCACGCAGCAGCCTATTAAGCACCGCAAAGATGCTCAGGGCTGCAGTGGGGAGAAGCACCTCTCCCCCAGCCCCGGACCTGCCGCGGCGGGGAGAGGCGCCTCTCCCCACCAGCCCCAGCCCAGCCTGGGCAGAGAAGCGCTCATTCCCCGGTCCCAACCTAGCCCTGGCCCTGGCGCAGCCAGGGGAGAGGCGCCTATCCCGCAGTGCTAGGCCAGGTGTTGCTGCGGGGAGAGAGAGCTGGGGGGAGTCTCCCTCCCCTCCGCACCCTAACCCTCTGCCCTAGCCCCGAGCCCACTCCAAACCCCTCAGCCCCACCTCCATATTGGTGGACAGAACAAAATTCATTCCACATGTGCGTGGGAACACTGGTTAGCACAGCTTTTTCATTAGGCTACAAGCCCTCTTTCCCATCTGGGCCGCGTTGCCCTGAGTAGGCAGCATGCTCAGGACAGCTTTTGGCACATCTTAATGTTTCTTAAACAAATGCTAACACACACCTATTTTCTCATTGTTAAATAGATACTGAAATGGTGCGATTAGCCAATCTGCAGGATTTTCCAGCTCTGACAGAAGTGGTTTCTTTTAGTGAGCTTATGCTGTTTTAAAGCTCCATTTTATTGATCAACCACTTTTCCCTATATATAAATATTAGTTTCCCAACTGCTTTTCTTGTATGGCTGTCTCACAGATTCCAAGGTAAGATCTCCTTTAGGACCGTAGGTCTGCACCGTACAAACCCCAGTTGAAAGGCACTATCCACAATGATTTTAGATGCAATATGATTTGCTTCCACCCTTCTGGCAGCAATGTCTAACTTTCTAATCACCTTCCCTCAGCCCCACATGCTACCTTACAAGGTCTTCCTGCACCATACTGTGGATGAGAAGGCACAGAGCGGGACCAAAAACTGGGAGGACAATTTGTGAGAGAGGAGCAGCCGAGGAAACTACCTTCTACATTATCTGGTTCCTGGCTCTAAGTTGTCAACAGTCCTGCCAGAATGTTTTTGTCTGTGGTTTGCATTATTTGGCAAAGGTCTGGCAATTCCCTATTGACCGTGGTGTACAGCATCAGACCTGTGTGTCCCCTTAGCCCATCCCTCTAATCCCCAGTGGAATTTCACGCACAAGTCACTGTTATGATACACCACTCATCTCTGTCCAAGCAAGTCTACTTCTCAGCAGGTCCAGCTGCTCTTTGCTTAGAGACCACCAAGACCAGCCCTTGGCCTTTATGTTCACGGCAGCCATTCACTGCATTTGTACTAAATCCAGCCTCATTGTTTTTCCATTAACTAAACTCTGTGTCACGTCTCTGGCCCAGGACAGCAGGTAAACATGCATCAGCTGTCTAAGGAGCATCTGCATTTTCCTTGCTGTGGAAAGAAGGACTTCAGGTGGGCACAGGTCAGTGTTTAGATACCAACGTAACAGGCACCTAAAAACCGACATGCAGATAAATTTGGTCCAGAACGTTTTTAGGAACCAAAGTCCTAATTGCATCTAAGCAGACGGTGTCGGAGTTCGCACATGTAAGTGGCACGCAGCTGTTGACTCAAGCAGCTCCCAATGGATGCTTAATCCCTCTAGCAGGATTTTGTTGACTTATTATACTGGCTTCCCAGCACTGATCTCTCTCTAGGTGCTCACCACACAGCACTTTCACACCCTGCCCACCCACAAATCAGCACCCATTGAACTGCACGACTCAGGCTCGGTACTGTGCTGACGACAGGACATGACCTTGTTAAACAAGCATTTAGCCACCTAGATGAGTATATTCTTCCCAGCAGTAAACCAACAGTAACAAACACTTAACTCTTGTGGGGAAGAGCACTGCCTAGTTTGCTTTTAAGATAAAATTCTCTTTAAGAAAAAGTAGGGTTTCTCTAGTTTATGCAGAAACCTAGCTAAAGTTGCTGTACTGTCTGATCAGTTTATGCCAGGTATTTGTATTTTGATTTTTTTTCACGATTGTGAAAAGTTGCAATGACAAACATCATTTCATTTTGACAATCTCTTAATTAACCAGGAAAAAACAACCAAAATACGTAAGCATCCAAAGCTTTGAAGTGGCCCTGGGTTATACTCAATTAAACTTTAACATTATAGTGGGCTCTTAGCTGAAATTGGGGGGGGGGGGGGGGAGGAGTGTGTGTTGTACCATGCACTTTCTAAATTTTGGGTACCCTCACTTGAACCCAAAGCTGTTTCATACATTTATAATGTAACCTTACTATTTGTTTAAATGAATACAATTTTTTTTATGGATCTCAAATACCATTAATTGATCATTTTTCTGAACACTTGAAAAATCTAATGGCATAGCGTTCTCACAAAATCATAGTATCAAGAGTAACTTTCTTCTTAATATATCTAGTATGTAGTACACACTAAGTATGTAAAACTATGTAGTTCACACTAAGGATCTCTGCTTTGAAAACTATATTCTTACATGGTTTTGCATGGCTTTAAACACTTAAAAAAATCTAACTAAATCCTCTCAGTGGGAACAGTAAATTCATTTAAAAACCACAGTAGTTTTCTTCATCAAGAGCTCTGGAAGGTCAAAGTATTTCAACTCTTCAGAACTCATTGCTCTTTACACTAAATTACATTAAAATGACACGTTTGGTCTTTAAAACAAACCTAATATTTAGGAAAGAGTTCTAAATATGCTCTTCCAATAACTGCCCAGCTTATAGGAGTAAAGAATGAGACAAATTGGCTTGCTGCTATCTGTATCTCTAATATTTACTGTGATGCACTAAACCAGCTCTGAATAAAATCTGTTTAATATCTTCTTTTTTAAAAAATACTCAAAAAGAACTCAAGATAACTAAGATTTTATAGGGTTTCACAGATATCAGATGTAAACAGGATTGAGTTAAACTGTTTACTTCATTCATTCCTGTTTTCTTTTATTATGTGCTTGTTTATGCAAAGATGAAAAAGTTAGAGATGCTTACCTCATACAATAAACAGCCCAAAGACCAGATATCAGATTTAAAGTTATAGCCATTTTCATGTATTCTTTCTGGGGACATATAGTATGGAGTTCCCACTGTAACAAAGCAAGCAAAAAAAAACAAAAAAAACAGGAATTATCTTTCTAAAGACCAACAGAGTTTGATCTATATGAAGTACAGATGTTTATCTTCGTGAAGAGCAATGGCTCTGGCAAACCACACACTGGAGATAGTTTGCACAATTATGAAATAAGCAATGGTTTCAAAAGACTGGAAGAAATGTTCTTTTTTAGAACCATACTAAGGTAGAAAAAAATCAGATAAAGAACAGACGGGCATTACTGTGATAATTTTATGTTTTTTGAACTTTGAGGAAAACAATCTTCTTTTCCACCCTTCTGGGCACTTTTGGACTGTATTGCTTATACAGAACAATGGTAAATGATCACTCTCCACTTGGTTCACTCAACGGCACATGAAGCCGCAGGTTAGATGTTATGAACATTCACTACTAAAACAGGAATCCTGTGACAGCAGATCAATTGAATATGTTCACTTGACACACACTGAACCAGCTGCCTGACAGACCAGCTCCAAATGTGATAAGATACCTTTCCTCTAACGAGCTCTTTGAGATCTCAAGAGACCATTTGCTGTAGTGGAGAAATAGTAGTAATAAAGTAGGCATTCAAAAACTTTTCTGAAAGAGCCAGGGTGATCTATAAAATTCCAGAATTAAAAACTCTCTTTTGCAGTTCTCCGTCATACTCGGAGCTATGAGCTTTCAACTCTGTTTCCAAAGTTTGTATTTTCTAAAGATAAATTTGCCAGGGCATCTTTGGACAGGAGTTTGAAATAATTACTAATAAATCTCTTGTACCAGTGAAACACATTTTAATCCCAAATCAATTTAGTGGGACTGAAAATACAAGATACCCTGGTATCCTCAATTACATCCAATAATCCTCGGCTACTCCATTTATAAAAAAACATCCAGGGTTCAGTTATCTTTTTTTTTTCCTTTCTCTGCTTGTCAAACCCTCTGTTAATTGTTCTTTTTCTGATCTTGGTATTCCTATCTAACCTTCTACTAGTGACCTTAAAGTGGCAAATGTTAAATTGCCTCATGTTAAATCCACAATTTCTTCATTCAAAACTCTGGCTGCAAATAAACTGTAGACTTCTGAGCAGAGTGTAAGTCAATGGGCCTTTCTGGTGCTAAACCATGCAAAATTAAACAGAAACAAGATCTACAAGTGTGTGAGAACGTTGGAAATGAAAGGGGTGGAAGCAAATGATAACAAGTACTAGTAGCTCAAAGCCCATGCTGTCACACACTTGGGCTAAGTAATCTCAGCAGTCTCCCTCATACAACCAGAGAAACTGTTGCATGCAAATTAGCTGTAGTGGGTGATGGCCGATTGAGTTACCTCTGATATCACAACAGTCCAGGACGCTTGACATAGATAGATGCATTACTGCAACTGAAAGCCTGTGCTGTTGCACAGGTGTACCGTAATTCATAAAGTCAAAATGGCTGAGAACTTTAAAAACTGGATGGTAACACTCTGCAAATCTCAGGGAGGATATTCTAAACAAAAGAGCTCTCGGCCATGCTTGTAGCTGATTCCATCAGTTCACACTGACTCATCAGACATTCTAGGCTGCAGAGTGACAATCCTGGATTTTTATTACACATATTTTAGTGTGAAGTGCCTTCCTCCTCAACCTTGAGGCATTACTGAAACAAACTGGGACATGTGGTAACTAGTTATTCCAGCTACGGACCAATTACAATCTCTCACATATTTCTGTTTATTGAAATAGCCAATGCATTTCACAAGCCCATAACCCCTAGCTCACATCTTCTAGTACTTTTATAACTCACCTGGTTCCCAGCAAGTAACATCTTTCTAATTAGGTGTTCATATCTACTTATGTTGTGAGTTTGTAAAAATCTTCTCTTGGGAAATGTAGGCCAAATTCATACCTGATTAATTTCACTGCCTTCAATTTGGCCCTATAAATACAGACTTGCTCCATCACCCAAGTAATCAGTTTCCAAATAATCTGATTTTGTAAGACTTGAAAGTCCTACCACATGAATGGGCGATTTCCTGTCATATGGGCAAAAAGGGATCTCATTATTCACCCCTCATCCTATGTGAAGGAACATGGGGCAATCCAAATGTGTGTCAGTCTTTCACTAACCCTTCTGTAGCAGAAACATGGCTACATAGGCATACAGATGCCATGGTCATCCATGGTGAACTCCTAGGGCACAAATGGGAGAAGTCTGAGTCTTTGGTGCTGAAGGCTCCAGGGTGGATCCCTGCTGATAACAGAGATATCTGTATGTGTACGTAACTAGGGTAATTACATTTCCACCCCGTCCTTCCATTTTACCTTCCCATCTCTCGTACACATGGATTCCTATCCTCCTCTGGGAGCTATGACTGCAGCATGGACCCCTACAGCCCAAGGTTTTAATCATCCCTGAAATGTTCATCCATTAGAAAGTGTTTGTGAATGATGCAGCATGCACCTAACTCCAAACAGCGCTCCCAGCTGCTTTCAAGATTCACATGGTTAGCCTCAAACCCAAGTCTTCCCCATAATGTGTGGTGAGTCTCGAAGTCTACCAATGCCAAACCCTAGCCATTTTAATACTGGGCTATTCACAAGGGGAGTATTTTAATATACGAAGCATATTGTCAAAGCAGGAGCCGTCAGATCTGTGTAATTCACATAAAAATAGTAAAATGAAATAAAATCTACTTCATGAATGTGAAATTACTGGATTAATTCATTACAGTTCCGATAGTCAGAAAATATACGGCATAACATAGGAAGAAGAATTGCTGTACCTGACTGGATCACTCATTTGGTCCTCCACTCTACTATTCTGCTTCTAGCCGTGGCCAGTAACCAGTTACCATATCTTGTGGGGGGAGGGATAACTCAGTGATTTGCGCATTGGCCTGCTAAACCCAGGGTTGTGAGTTCAATCCTTGAGGGGGCCAGTTAGGGATCTGGGGCAAAAATTGGGGATTGGTCCTGCTTTGCAGGGGGTTGGACTAGATAACCTCCTTAGGTCCCTTCCAACCCTGATATTCTATATTCTCTGAATCTCATAATCTTAGCTTGCATTTATAGTTCATTCAAATAAGAAATTACATGAATCTGAGTGAGGTATGTATCTCTGGTTGAAAATTTAATTTGCACAAATTCAACATAGGTACATATTGTGTGAGAGGGAAAGTGACTTTCAGAAATTATTACATCTCCATGCCGGTCTATGAGTCTCTCCCTATTACAGCATTCCTTATTAAGCCAGTACTATTACCCAGCCTAGGAATATTCCAACATAGACCTTGACCCAGTTTTGGCCTGATTTAGCTTCCTGTAAAAGGTAGCTGCACATGGGATAGACTCAAGTCCTCTCATTAGTTACTAAACCTTTTAATGAACTGCATGCAGTGACATAACGGGAGACAACAGAATACTGTGAAAGCAGACAGAGCTCAGACCTCCTATGGATCTCCTTCTATTTGCATGTAAAATGCATAGAGCGGGCCAGTTGATCACTTTACATAATTCCTGTACACTTTGCTGTTTTCTGTAAAAAAAAATTGCATTGGACACACATCATTTACACATTTTTTCTGTTTAAAAACATGAAACTGCAGCAGAAACTCAAAAGTTATGCATTCTCTGCAGATCGTTGTGAAGAGTTTTCATAATTCTTCACTGAACACTGATGTATAAGATGTTTCCCCACCTCTGCCTTCTCTATGCTTCTCCTCTTCTCAGATCTGCCAAGAAAGTTACAAGTACTGGAAGGAGCCAGCGAGAATGCCACCCCATTACTGTCTGAAATTAACTGAGTAAATTCCAGAACATGCAGTGGTAGGAATAAACATGGAGAACATTTATACTCTTATTCCCATAAGTCTCAGTGTGTCAGAATGCTTTGGTACCACTGGTGGCCTACAGCCTTAAGTGTTCTTGAAATCGGTTGTTCTGGGTCACTGCATGACAAGCTCACAGTAAATAACAGTGTGTGGGCTTGAAAGTTATGGCCTTGCCTTCCATGTTAGCATGGGTCTGTTTGGAAGGCTTTGTTCAATTTAAAATTGTCATTTTGAATAATGCCTGAAAGCGATCTTCGATCAAGGCAGAATGACAGTGTTTATAATACGGATGAATGCGTCATATTCCTTATTTGATTTTTGTGCATTACGCTGCTCCATTATATTAAATAGGTTTGTGGGGCAGCCCATGCCTGAGCTGATTCTATAAACTCTACCTTGCACATTTACCTATCATTACTGTAGTGTTGTCACCAAATATACGAACAAGCAGGTCTCTGCATTTCAAAAATGATACGTTAATTTTTAAATAAGTGTCATGATAAAAGACTGACAAGCCCAATTCTCTTTATGGCCTGTCCAACATTATGTGGGAATCTCCTGTAATGAGCATCTTCTAGAAAACTGCACAAGACTTCCAATTTAATCAGCCAGGGCTCACCAATGCATTACATTAGTCAATTTGACAAGAACAGTCTAATCGGAGACTATTAATCAGAAACTTTCTTTGGCATTTGCCCTGCTGAAAATACCAAATATTGTTCAGATTCACTATTAATCACCACCTGGTAGAATAATGCTTCTTAAGTTATAAAGGTCACAGAACAGTAGAGAGGTTTATGACTAAAGTCAGCATCTTCCCATTCCACCTCTGAAAATCTAAGCACTTCTCTTGAACACTGCCATACTTGAGGGATATCAAACCGATGCTTATTCCTTCTATCATAGGTACTGTATTTGCTACAGCTAAACCACCCCAGGACACCAGAACACCTCTGGGTCATTTGTAACATCCAAGTGAAGGAGAGGCTGATTCTTCAGCAGGTAGATTATGGGCAGCTAGCCCATTTGTTTCCCACATCTCAAAAATATATGCAAAGGCAGTACTGTAAATGTAAGATTCATATTCCCTCCCTCTCAAATATTCTTTGAGTCAAACTGGGAGTGTGAGACTATGGAATCAAACTAGGAGTAAAAAGATTTAGGTTCTTTTCCCAACTCTGCCACTGAATCACTTCGGGACAAATGGGTATGTCACTTCTAGGCCTTGGTTTCCCCTTCTGTAACATGGTGGTGACAATGCTCACCCATCCTTGTAAAGCACTTTAAGGTAGCATGAGGGGCGTCTTCTGTCATCATTAAAATCATCACTGCTGGCTTCTTGGTTTTAATGTGAGGTTTTTTGTTTGTTTTAACTCTGATAGAACCCACCATACGAAAAGTTCTTTCCTGTGCAAATACAATGTATTCAGGGATCAGAGTTCCCTATGAAACTGTTTCCTGGTTCTTCACAAACTGAAACAAGGACAAAATCTAATTTATACTGTTAGGGTTCTCCCTCTATTCTTCTCTTAGCTTAAAACTAAGGTATTCGACACTCTCCTGTGGCCATGTTCTCTCACGCAGCCCTCCCATTGCCTTCAGGCAGATTGTCAGACTGAAAAGGGTACAGAGAGTTTCAAAATATTTTAGAGGGTTTATGTGGTTTTGAAAAATATAGAAAATTAAAGTATCTACTTGAAATTGGTCAATCAAATGCCAGAGTCACAACTGGTTGTGATATAAACTGAAAGGCAATTTGACAAGGAAATACTGAACTGTTTCTGAATCTATCGCTTTGCTTTCTCCCAGCAGTGAACAGAGTTCTGAATATGAAAGAACCACCTAACAAATTCTGACCTTTATTGTGTCTTTAGAGTATTCCCAGTTTCAAACCAAGAAATATCGGAACACAACATGGGCCTCCACAGGGTAAAACTGATTAAAGCATTCCTTCATTCCAGAGATGTTCCCACTTCTCTCTAAACATACTTTGCAATGTTTTGAAATACCAGTAGTTTTTGAGACGTGCTCATTACATCTGAAAAGGCGAAGACCAGGCCTCAGAAAACTCAGATGCCACACAGGTCTAACTTAGTTTAAGAAATGTTTCAAATAAATAATTTAAAATGTTGAGGATTGTTGTCTTGCCATTGATATGCAAGACGCATATTGAAGCGTCATAACTACAGAGTTAGAAAATCACTTTTTAATATGGTTCAAGCATAATATCTATTTCGTACAAGTAAAATCAAAGGCCCTAATTCAAAGAGGAAATCAGTACTCACAACTCTCAAGTGCCTCATCTCTTAAAATAAGCCTGTAAATTGTTACATAGGAGAATTTACAGCTATCCTAAGAAGGAGTCTAGTCATCAGATTGCTACATGAGGGTCTAAATGCCAAAACAAAAAGTTTTCATACTTTGATGCATACTTACTGAAAAGAATCCTAATCTTCCTATTGAAAGGCACTGAACTCTTACTTTTGTAAGCTACTATTAAGATTTTTAAGACAGTTCACCTACTCCTAGTCCTTTGTAATCTCTTGAAACCTTAAACTGTAAACATCCAAAAAAACAACGAGGAGTCCTTGTGGCACCTTAGAGACTAACAAATTTATCTGGGCATAAGCTTTCGTGGGCTAGAACCCACGGAAGCTTATGCCCAAATAAATTTGTTAGTCTCTAAGGTGCCACAGGAGCTCCTCATTTTTACTGATGCAGACTAACACAGCTACCCCTCTGAAACCTATGAACACCCAGCAATTGTCTCCTAGCCTCAATCACCCAGGATAAGCATGGTCTACAATAATGAAAGTGGTCAGTTGAGATTGGATGCACTGCAGCTTCTCCTGTTACAAGAAAAAGAAAAATCCAACAACAGTTTGAGAGACTCAGTCAAGTCAAATTGAGATGGCATAGCACTTTATGTTGCTCTGGCTTTATTCATTCATTAATTGTAGAACTACCACAAGATTGCTGAGTTTCTGACAGGAGACGAGCATGCTGTCTCCATAGCAGAGTCTATGCAGATTCTTACAAGCAAGATAAAGGTGAAAGAAGGGTCAAAAGCATGAAATAAGTTTACTCTAAATTCCTTCAGGTATCGCCCTGAAGTATGAGTTCCATTCCAATAACTTAAAGGAAGATTTGATTGAAATCTACTTATTCCTACAGCAAGAAGATTACATGCAAATAAGAAAAGGAATTATGAGAGATTAATGCAACAAGTAGATTACAAAGAGTTGTGATACAACATAGACAGTATTCCATTAGGAACAATCCACCTACTGCAAATAATCAAAAATCCTTTTATCTATTATGTACTCCGATTATATCTATTAACCATAACAATAAATTAACCAACAATTCTTTGATTAGAAGTTTGCATTTTATCCCACAAATACTGTATCTACTGCATATACCAAAAGAACAAACAAACATTCTCAGAACACTGAAAAGATGGGCAATTAAAATTTTAAGCACAGGTTTCCTCTGTCCTTTGTTTCTCAATGAGGCCTGTTTTCTAGTCATTGCAGTTCTAAATGTACCATGAATCTGCTTGGAATGGCACACTGGCTTGGCAAGCAGAACAATGGGGACCAGTGTATTTGTGCACCAGATCTTCTCAAGACAAAAGGCGTACTCCCTCATTGCCCTCTAGCAGAGCAGATAACACAGAAGGAATGCCTATTCAGCAACCCACACTCAGTCTGATCAATGGCTATTTGTGTGTTCTGTTTTGAGAAGGTCTGACATGTATGGTGGTATCCCCAAAAAGAAAATCTGCTCTGACACAAGGAAATGAGAGTCTATTTGGCAAAACAAATGTCAAAGTATTTTTTTTCAACATTTTTATGCAAACCTGCAATTTTTGATTATACCACCAGACAGGATTTTCATTAATAAAAAAATACGGTAATCAATTTAATAAAAAAGCAGTCAATTTTAACATTGATGGAAATTATCTATAAGCTATTTAATTGTTGTACCAGGTAAATGTTTGGTACATTTAAAAAGAAACCAAAACTACATCAATTTAGTGTTCAATTTTTAGTCAATATTTGACCATGTTCTGCTGTTTACAATCTTCTCTTAAAACTGTCCTAACTTATGCTGTGGGACGTATTTAACAGCTTTACACAAAGCATGATAGAATACCATGCCCTGATGATTTATTCCTCTTTTTGCTCATCTCACTGAAGTTCAGAAAAGGAATGATGAAATGTATAACATGGTCTTTACAACGGGGTTTTAAGACAAGTTTAAAGAGCAGCATATGGAAAAGATAGTGTGGGAAAACTGCAACTCTGCTCATTCCTGTTACTTGCTGGAAGAAAGCCACTGTAACTCTGAAGCTGCTATGCACCGTGGGTGGGAAACAACAGAAATCCAATTGTTACATCTGATTTCACTTTTGTTACTGGACAGGAGGCATTAGGTTAAATTTAATAACTTCTTGTACCTAGCAGGGAAATGGGGAGTCAAGGGGGTATCATACGGTACAAAAAGGGAAATACCTAAGCAAAAGGAAAGATTTTAAATGCAATTACGCATGCACTGCAATAAACAAAAGAATTGGAATGTGCATTTTTTGTTTTTCGTGAAAAGGGTTAAGCAATATTTTCTCCAAAGAAATGAAGTTTTAAAAAAATCCCACTTACCAAAGACTTTCTCTGTTTTGGGGAAAAAATCTTAATAACTGGAAGTTTTAATGATATGCATCTCCACTCTCCTTTCCAGCTAAAACCTGGGATTTATCCAGGGAGGGAGAGAGCAATTTCTTTAACTGGAGACAGGACAGAAGGGCAGCACTGCTACCTGGCAATGGCAGCTAATAAAATACACCTCAGTAAGTAATTCAGCTGCAAGGGTTTGCTTTAAAATGTGGAAGATTTCAGGTAAAGCACTGAGCAATGAAGAGTGGTCCCTGCAATAACATAGACTTCGAGAACAAGGGATCTCTTTACAGTGAAAAGAGCAGCAGCAGAATATGTGGTACCCTACAAGTTCCCATGTGTTATTCCTCTAACCATCTAGGAAAAGTCGATTTGACCATTTCATTTGTGGGGTTTACCATTCATCCAACACACTTCCCTTCCTTATTAATACAGGGTGCTGGTTTTACTGCAGTCAGGGCCAAGTGGGACCAGCATGCATCCAGGTTTTTGTTTGTTTGTTCATTTGTTTTTGCAGGTCTGTCTATCAGGAAGTGGGCCTCACTTTCTCTTGTTTTATGAATGCAGACTATGGTGGTGAAACAGGAGCCTCAAAATCCGGCCACATAATTTGTCGTGCAGCCTGCTGTTGCTCCAAGCAAGACACTCGCTTGTATCTTGTGAGCTGTGTATGGGCAAATCTTTCATTTTTCTTTCATTACCCCGGCGTGTACTGTCACTTAATTGTTATGTATGCAATCCTTCCTGACAAATATGATCTGCTGCCTGGTAATTCGTTTGACGTTCATTCTGTTCCTTGCTCTAATTATGGCTTCCATTTCTGACACTGAGGCGGCTGTGCTGCCACAGCCAGATAGTACACCTGTCAGACGGGTTGTGGTACTGCCGAATGCCCTTTCATGCCAGTCTGAGATTAGGAAATACAAAGAAAGAAAAATTAGATGAATATATTTGCATAAGCCCTGTGTTCAATTCATGGGTCAGCAGCCTTAGAAATTATGGTTCAGGGTGGTTGCTAGGGCAACATAGCTACAGGAAGTATCAGATACCACAGACTAGGCCTGTATAAGATCATATCTATCTATATCTAGCTATCTTAAATATAAAATATGTATGAAATATCATCCGCACTTACTAAAATGTAAATTTTCAAATGAAAAAAACCTTTCTAAACCAGACTCTGTTTCTTGCTGCTACAAAACTACAAATCTAGCCAATTACGTAAAACCTGCTATTACTCCAATTATTATTTTTCTCCAAACAAAATATCTTTTGGACGCAAGAATGTACTTTTTATTTGGAAACAAGCATCACTCTAAACAGCTCTTTTCCCCCTTGGAAACCTAGATTCCTTTACCTTTTCACATTGGTATTCATTTTGCTTTCAGGATGCTAATTCTTTGGAGGAAGGGCAGGATCCACAGAGAGGAGCTTCAACTCTTACTACATGCCCTTTCTCAATTAAGAAAGACGAGCTCTGATAAAGGTCACAAGCCTGGTTTACATGTTCGGCCAGTTTCCAAGCCCCAATTTATTCTTATTAATATAATAAGCACAGCAGTCAAACTAGATAAAATCAAATTATTGGACATGATCATATTTTTGCCCATTCCTGATGATGTGATTTTAACTTACTCTGATGGGGATTTTTTTTCTCTTTTTATAAATACTTTCTAGACTGAAATCTGACAGTAAAATAAAACTGTCCTAATATTTTGAGTACGTACATTTTAAAAGTACCTCACTTGCTATTACATCTTTTTATAACCACAAAGGTTCATACGTCTTCTCTGTTTTTCTGTATGCTTAAAAACCTCACTGGTGCACGTGACACAATTACCAAATAAATGTCGATTCAGTGCAGGTAGTGGCAATTTAAGCTAGACTCTTCTGCTGAATGTGAGAAATACAGAGTGAAATAAACACCTTGTGTAGTCCAAAACTGACCTTGGGAACTAAAGGTAAAGAACTTAAATAGAGGCACTTGCTCTTTAGTGAGATAAGACTTCAGTATTTTTGAACATGTTAATACAATATATAGATATAATTAACTAGGAAAAGAAAAGAAGCAACCTCTCTGAGGTGATCACACCTTTTACTTAAAAAGAGGTGACAGAGTTAAAAAGATAAACAATGCTTTGGAATAGTAAACGCTTTATGCTCTCAAAAACTAAAATCTTGTATCGGTATGATGCAAACCATACAGTCATCTAGAGCTTTATAAATAATGCACAGTAACAAAGTTTACATGAAATATCAAATTTTATATACAGTCCCTTAATATAAAGGAAAAAACCATTCATGCTGTTTATCATCTTGCATACACTAGAAAGGTGTATTATTCAAACATAGGAACTGTTTGAAAATGTTGGAATCACACCACTCGAATTGGGGAAATAGGGGAATAAACAGAAGTGTGTGATTACAGTGATATTTAAGGATGTTTGTTGGGTAATGAGAAGAAGTGTACATTTGTCATAGGTTTTTGAAAATTCCTACTGCATCTCTTACTGTCTGATTTTTAGCAGGGCTGCCTTTTATAACAGCAGCAAAGAGTCCTGTGGCACCTTATAGACTAACAGACGTATTGGAGCATAAGCTATCATGGGTGAATAGCCACCTCGTCGGATGTATCCAACGAAGTGGGTATTCACCCATGATAGCTTATGCTCCAATACGTCTGTTAGTCTGTAAGGTGCCACAGGACTCTTTGCCGCTTTTACAGATCCAGACTAACACGGCTACCCCTCTGATACTTTTATAACAAGTAATTATAGTTTGCTTTGCTAATTTTATATCCATTTCTATTTGTTTTCATCACTCTAATATCTTTGTAACAACATAGTAAATTAATTTTCCACAATTGATATGAAGTTTCGGTGTTAGAAATAAGTACTGGATGAGATAAAGCACTTATCGGATACTTGTATATTAACAGTCACATGGCATCCATGCAACAATTTACATTTTAGTGCGGAAGGTATTGCATTAATAATGTACAACAATTAATTATGCTCTAAATTTCCAATTCCCTCTCACTGTGAGGGTAAAAAAAATATCCTGTATAGAAGTTCTATCTGCACAGGTACTGTGGCCCTCATCACTGTAGAATCTCTCTCTGAAGAAATCAGAGAAGTAAAAAAAATGCAGTGAAATCCTATAGTGGTACTAAATACAACTCCCCCACTTACTATTTCAATGCATTAACATGAACAGCTATGTGCATAACACAACAACACAAATGACATCTGCACTACACTGGGCCTTTACTTTCCACTCACCAAGTGTATTGTATGCTGTAAGTGTATGCCAGTCTAATTCACAGTAAACTTCTTGGGGCAGAGTCTTCCATTATAATCTGTACAGCACACCAAACACTGACAGTGCTCAAACAAATTGTGTGTGTACACAGTCTAATAATCTACATGTACATATTACAGACATCTATATACAAACATCAGTACACACACACTATGTCATCACACACTTTGTTAAATAAAATGGTGTGTGTTGTGGATTTCATCTCATCCTAAATCTGGATCAGCTTGGATCCTTTTAGGCTTAGTTTTCATGCTACAGTAGCAGATGCTTAATGCCTTGTTAAAGCAAGTAATTAGAAATGTTTCTGAAATACTTCCAAAGGAAAGGGATCCTCAAAACCTGGTTTGCTACAGAGGTGGGAGGTTTTAAGTACTATCAAGTAAAACAACCTAACTCTAGGAAGAAGGAGATACCACCAGGTATCAATGGCCATTGTTCTCTCTTGAAAACTTATGACAAGACAAAGAGAAGCCTAAATCACCATAATGCACTTTGCATCTTGTGCCTTCCACCGACCATGCTGCTGAGCTCAAAGCACTTTAACGCTTTGCCTGTTTTTCAAATAATGAGCCTGATGGCAAGAGAGTGAAACCTACTATTGTTATTCCTGTATGAAAAGGAATAAAAATGGTAGTTTCTTCTGCCGCATCTGTGGAATTCTGAACAGTCCTCATCTAATCACGCACCCACCCACCCCTTTTCAGGGGTCAATTCCATTTTAAAAGATCCAATTAAGGGCTGATATTAGCCACTATTAGCTACAATTCAAACTACTGCCCAGAGAACATTAACACTGTAGTTCTGTCAATGACCAGTTTAGCCAAACCTTCAATATAGTATGTCCAGAGCGTGATCAAGATTCTTATTTGTCAAGCAAGCCAGATAACTGAAAAAGTCTATTTTCTTAGCCAGGATAACAGAGCAAGATCCCTTCTCCCCTCCCCTTTTGACTACAAATGCAATGAATCACCAAAACGGGAAAGAAAGGACAGTTAACCCTCTCTCACTGAAGCCAGTGCTGCTCCATAAATTATCTAACTGGAATAAGAGTAATGGTTGTTGAGTCAGAGAGATTGCAGATTCATGTTTCTGAAAAACCCCAACCAAAAGAGTTTGCTGGGCAATTAGTGGAATATTGATTTTGTGTCCTTTACAGAAGCTTGAATATTCAGCACTGTAAGCTCTTTGCGGCAGAAAGCAGGTTGTCTTATATATAGTAACTATCTAGCACAATGTAAGCACTGCTGGAAACAAACAGTAATTATACAGACACTACTGCAACTGTATCCTAAAACTACAAATCTTATTGCGGTATACTGTATAAGGATGGATATATCCCAACTGCAGTTATCAACCCGTGTCGGGATCAGGAGCTTATAGAAAACCTCCCTAAGAAACAAACTTTGTTCATAAAATGAATTTTAGGCTGATGAAAGGTGCCAGATTGACAGCCCTGGAGACACAATGTATATTTATTTCCTAAGAGATACAAAAGAACTGCCATTGCCACACTGAAGTCTTCCACTTTGCTCTCCTCTACCATTGCCTGACCACTAGATTGTCACAGTGCTGTTAAAATCTATCCAGTAGATGTATCAAATTAGATACCACACACCCTACCTCCCCATTGCAGGGGATGAAGGCTTACAGTGATGTCATTCCTAAAGACAGAAAGGTCAAAAGTACTTCTGCAGATGCCACTAAGAATATTATGAAACAAACCACCACACAAGGACAGTGGATGATTTTGAAAGACGTATAATTGCATAGCAGAAAACTTCAAAGCCTTACTGCACTATTTTTAACCAGCTTATTATGAAAGCATGTCACCTTTAAACCAAGCTGCTGTTGAGCAGGTTCATGGGAAGTGTTTAGAAAACACACACCTTCACCTGAAACTCAGCTCAGGTCTAAGAGCTTTACGTTGCTCTGAGATGTTATGGTGGTTGTTTGAGAAAACATCCTTGTTTGGAACTGGTGAATTGAAGGGTTTCAATGAAAATGTGCTTTTACACACTTCCCATTCTCAGAGAGCAATTGCAATCTCATCTTGGAGGGAGTGAGCTGATCAACATTACCAAAAGAAGGTGGTGGTGCAACAGTTGATCTCAGTACAAAAAAGAAATTAAGGAAAGGGAGAAGGTATCTTGGATCTTATTGTTTATTAATCCTCTAAATACATCACACTGCATCACACACTCAGACGTGCTATTTAGATAAAGAAAGATGCCTATGACAACCTAGTCACATATTAGAAACCATTATACTTACCACGGTGAACAATGCTGCAGAAAAAAATGTCATGGAGAGTTTTAACTAAAAAAACTATTTAAAATTTGCATAAAGAAACTCTCTCTCTCTCACTATATATATATATATATATATATATATATATATATATATATATATATATATATAAACAGCACTTAAAACTTGTATCACAGAAAACATGTCAGAGGTACCCACTGAACCAACCTTTGTCACATTAAGAGGACAGATATCACTTTGTTTGAATGTCACAGTTATACATTGTGTAAGTGTGTTTAATAGCTAGAAATACCATCTTACCTAAGGAATGTGCTGCAGTGGTTTTAGAACTAAAAAAGCGGCCTAATCCAAGATCTCCCAGCTTCACCACTCCTGTGGCTGTTATAAACACATTGGCTGGTTTTATGTCTGCAACAAGGGACAAGGAGAAGGTCAAAGCCACAAAAGGTTATCTGTTGTAATACCGCAATAGAAACATAGCCTAGAGCCTTTTCTGCACAGAAGAGAGACTCAATCAGAACCATGTTTCTGCACAGCTTTGATAGGCTGAATCTTCCAAGACTTCAAGTTGCATAAAAAAAAAAACAGAATATACTTCTCAGTGCAGCAGAAATATTAGCAATGGAAAAGTTGTCAGAAAACAGCATAACAAAAGAGGTAATCTCTCTCACTCATGGAAATCAAAGAAATACTTAAGTCCAGCTTCCCTTTGGAAATGTCACATTTACACAGAGAACTATTTATTATGGTTGACTTTCCCCTTATATCAAAGGTTGATTTACATGTCCTAAACTGATCCATATTTTGTGAATGGGACAGTGATTTACATAGAAGTTCTATATTTTTTGTATCAAGCTTAAGATGCAAATTTGCAAACTGTATGTTAGCAACATGTTTGTTCTATTGGAAGGCTGGTCTTGTGGTTAAGTTGGGGGGGGGGGGGGCCCTAGGGAAGTTGGATTTTATTGTCAGTTCTGACTTCTGTCAGAAATGGCCACTCAAGGGCCCAACAAAATTGGTTGCTTAATAGAGGGAAGACCCTCCTAATGAAGGGGGAGCCATATTACACTCAGTACATTTTGAGGATTCGAGAGGGAAGTCACCTAATTAGCATGAGCTTGTACATGGTTCATTCTGCCACTCACTCCCTTTGATTATCAATTTGCTCACTGAATATCAGTCCCCTGGTAAGTAACAAATGCGTTTGTAAGATACATTAATGTAATTTTGTGTGTGTCTTTCACATTGAAATGCACTGCAATGGGTTGGAACTAGCTTGTGAATAGAACATGCAGTTACAAGCATGCAGGGAACATGCCAAGCAAGAGTCCACTTCAGTAGCCTAACTTAATAATTTTCTCATTTTTAAAAATGGCTGATTATTTAAATGTTGGTTAATAGATTTTTAAGGCCAGAAGGAACCATTATGATAATTTAATCTGGCCTCCTGCACGACACAGGCCATAGGATTTCCATACATATAATTCCTGCTTCAAGTCCAACAGCTGTGGTAAACAAGAGCATATCTTTTAGAAAAACATCTAACCTTGATTTAAAAATTTTGAGTAACGGAGTGGTCTTTCCATTCTAAACACTGCATACATCACTATATATGGATCCGGACATGAGACTGATCCAGAGCCAACCTGGGGCTCTTTCTATTGACTCCAACAGGGTTCGGCTCAGGCATTAGCACATTGACCCCTGCTAAGACTCTCATACAACGAAACAAATGTCATAATCTGAACGCAGAATGTTTCCACCACATGGATCACGTTGTCTTCAACATCCGAACATCTTATAAAGTAAAAATAACGCAAGCCCCCTGCAATGCCTCATACCTTACATTGAATCAGAAATGGCTTCCAGGGCTAGGACAAGATGTAACACTCTCCCTGTAGAGTTTTGTATGAGGCAACTATTTTGGGGAAACTCAAAGAAATTATAAGCCAACAGTGCATTAGCACAATGCATTTTTAATCAGAAATGTCTGACGAGTGACTGTTCAAGTCCAACATTTGAGGCAAAGATCATTCCAAACTGGAACAGCAGGTTCTAATCAAGGAGAGGGTAGGGAGATTGGAAGTTTTTTTTTTTTTTTTTTTTTTTTTTAAGGATGTCTCAGACAGCTTCCCCACATCTCCCTTACAAAAAAAAAGTGCACAATTTAGTTTTACAAGTCTAATAACGTAAAAGCAACGCAGGAAAGCGCTGAATTGCCTTCGCTTCACTCAGACCCTTCCCTCATCTTTGCAATGAAAATGAGTCAATGGGGGAAGAGGGAGAGGCTCTCTTCAGAAAAGCAACTAAAAACTTGGACGATAATGTAGCTAGCCCTCCCAGCAGAGTATGCATCTCACTCACAAAGCAGAGCTCTCAGTCTGCCCAACACATCCTGCCCAAGAGGACACCACAGGGGGCTTTATACAAAATATTTTGTCAGCTTATAAGACAGTCAAAGTAAGTGAAGCTCAGTTTCCCCAAGCTAAACCCCAAGTCATGGTATGCACTAGTGAATCCTCTTTCCCCCTGAATTATAGTAGACTGTATATATGACAGACTACTATCATTTATTGTAGTCTAAATCAGGCATACCTGGAAGGCTGCAAGAGGCGACTACATAGGAGCGGAATTCTAGTTCTCTCTTTGCTGGCGAATTGAGTGAGGCACTCGCCACTTGTAAAGGGAACGGAATTAATGAGCAGCAGAGATTGGTATTTGCTCCTTTGTGGTGCATTTGCACTTCCTGGGTCAACTCCTTCACAAAACATTTCATTTGTACTATAAGGGGGAAAGTAATTTTTGGATAGAGCCCAAAGTGATGAAAAGTTCTAAGACAAGAGCTAGAAAAATAATTAATGAACATTGAGAATGGGATAAAAAAAAGTCTGGAACATATTTATATTAATATTCCCAAATCCGCATATGAGACAGAAAAACTCCTCTAAACTCTCTCTACGGTCGAACTAAATATAATTAAGACTATTTCTTAGCGTTCGCTGCATCCACTAGTCTCAGCATTTTACTTCTGACACGTTTGTAATGGCAGGTTTGACACTTCTAGTTAATATCAGTGTATGGAATAGAAAGCAGCTCATCTTCATAATACTATACTCACTTCGGACTGAATCCTCTAACAATGAGGCAAAAGACAAGGAGAAATCCATCTCTAAACATGCATTGGCTGAACATCAGCATAATTGTTTTTGAATGTGGGCGCTTACTAATTGGAACATTATATTATTATTCAGTGAAAAGAGACTGAATTAATGTTACCTCTGTGCATCACCCTGCGGGAGTGCATGTGTTCGACTGCACTGCATAACTGCACAAAATATTTCCACACCGTCCTTTCCGGGATTAACCGTTTCTGCTTTTTAAAATACTGTGGAAGGAAATAAATAAAAGATCAGTGAAGAAGCAACATATCTGTCTCACTGCTGGACTCATGTTAGTCAACTGTCAACTGCTCATGTCCACCAGATCAACGGCAGCATGGCTCATCTTCTGATTAGCATTTAACTCCTTCTCTGTGTATGTAAACTTCAATGCAATTCACTAATTAACAACCATTATGAAAAATATGCTTAAATAGGTTTGACATTTTTGAATGGACACCAATTATAATTAGCATTAATCTCCTTAATTACCTTGCAAAACATATTTAATGCCTCAAAACAACAAATGTCTGGAGTATTTTGCCTTAAGTAACAAAGGATTTTTTTTTAAAAACCAACATCTTGTAGATGTTCATCATTAATGTACAGTCTATTAACAAAGAAAATCAATGTCTCCATTTTCTTCCCCCAGCCTCCCAAAACTACCATGGAATCAACTGGGTATCCCCAATTTCGATGTAATAATATATCCCTAAGAGTTCACACAGCCATAACCCTTGGGAAAGCCAAACTGTCCCAAAAATAAAAACAGACTACAGAGGAAGCAAAAATTGAGACTGTAAGCTCTTCGGGACAAAGACTGCCCTATCACAGTTTTGTATAGCACATAGTACAATGGAGTCCCAATCCTTTGGGCCTCTGAGCATTGTCAGAACACACATAAATTAATCATAATCATGATCACCACCACATATCACAGCCATAAACTGTCTATACTTATCTGGAGTAGTTTTACGTGCTATTCCCCAAGATGTAAATAAAGCCAGGCACTGAGTTATCGCCAGTATAATCCAGGGCAGACACTGCTGGAATAGCTTCTCTAACCATGCACCTCACCCTCTAAATCTCTTCTCAAAACTCACTTCTTTCAGTTACCTTTCCATTGCTGGCCAGCACTTGACTCTCTTTAGTGACCCTCACTCCAGACGCTAAACCAATTCTTTGTGTATATATTTATATACACAGAACCAATAAGATGCATATAAACCTTAGTTGTTTAATGTTTATTACTGTCATCCTTTGCCATGTAAGGTACAATTTAGAATATAGTGATCTCCTCTGGACAGGCACCTGTGATTTTTTGGATAAGGTGTTGTGCACCCTTATGATACTCTACCATTATATTTGTTTTATACCATACAATTAAGATTTTTAGTGAAAATTCTGAGGAGGAGGAATAAAGGTGCTAGATTGGTTGAAAGATGCCCATCTTGTATTTGTCCCTCCTGATACAGACAGCTGGTGCCCATTGTGACATTCAGCATTTTATATGAAAGTTATCTGAATCAAATAATTGCAAAAATTTATCTTGCAGATCAACTGCGAAAGGGTGCAACTGTGCAATTCGCCAAAAGGCAAACCTGACAGCTTGCAGCAGTTTGAAATCAAAACCTAAGAGTGGAGTGCAGCAGAACTGCAGAGGATGATGGATAAAGTATTATTTACACCATAATATTAGCTTAATTCTCATTAAAGTATTTAAGTGAAGATATGTTAGACCACAAGTGGTAATTTTCTAAATGTCATGTCCAATAAGATTTGCCTGACATTTACCAGAAAGCCAAAATTCTCCAGTGGGTTATACAGCAACACTCTGTTACATCAGCTTTATAACAGCTCATAAATAATGCAGGCGACAGGGACATGACAAAGACAGTCCCTGTTTTTATCACTCTCACACCTTCAGAGTGTTGTTATTGCTGTTCCTACCGCCTCCCTGAAGCACAAGACTAACATACGTCTAAACAGAGGGGGGTGGGGGGAGAGAGAGGAAGGGGGATCAAACAACTTTATCCATTAATATTTGGATTCTATTTAAGCACTACAAAATTCAGGTCCTTTTGTTTCAGTACGGGGACCTGGTTCAGTAGAATATTCTGGCCTGAGGAATTTCTCAACAAGATCACTAAGCAGAGCTGGTTCTAGCTTTTTGCTCTTGAGTGGTGTTTGCTATCCCATGAAAGAGACAACCAGAGTTCTTCAGCTAGTCTACGATGGTGCAGGCTGGTAATCATGACGATCCTAATGCCACCTACACTATCATGCAAATAGACTCTTCCATTTTTCATCCTTGTTTGTATTTAATTTTTTAAAAATTTTAATTGTCATACATCAAAATTCTACCTATAGGTTTGTCACATATGAAAATACACTATTTGTATCATGCAGGAGATGGGGGGTGGGAATCAATACCACTTTCCTTTTACAATTATTTTGGGAAACAGGCAAGTCCATAAAGTATTTACTAGTTACAGCATCACAGTCTTGTCCAAGTTATCAAACTAAGGGCAGCTCTGCATTACTGCTTAAATTGATGTAACTTACGTCACCCAAAGGTGTGAAAAAGACTCCCCTTTGAGCAACGCAAGTCAAAGCGACCGAAGCGTCTCCTGTCAGCACAGTGTGTCTTCACCAGACACAGTACAGCGGTGCAGCTGCACTGGGGCACCTGTGCTGATGTAGCGCTTCGAGGGTAGACCTGCCCTTAGAATCACCAAAATTAATTTTTAGAGAAAGACACCCAACTGGAAGTAAAAAATATGAAAAGCTGAAATTATCAATCCTGAATGGTACATTTGTGTTTATCACATTTGTGAAAAGTTCATTTAAGCCAGAACCTAGACATGACAAAAATCTGAAATTTCTTCATCAGATACAGGAATACTTTAAAATTGTGTAAGCACTACTTTTTTCAGCTAAGCAAACTCTACTCAAAGATTTACACAGCAGCATGACAGGTTTCAGAGGAGCAGCCGTGTTAGTCTGTATTCGCAAAAAGAAAAGGAGGACTTGTGGCACCTTAGAGACTAACCCATTTATTTGAGCATAATCTTTCATGAGCTACAGCTCACTTCATCGAATGCATTCAGTGGAAAATACAGTGGGGAGATTTATATACACAGAGAACATGAAAAAATGGGTGTTATCATACATACTGTAAGGAGAGTGATCACTTAAGATGAGCTATTACCAGCAGGAGAGGGGGGGAGGGAAGAAAACCTTTTGTAGTGATAATCAAGATGGGCCACCTTGATTATCACTACAAAAGGTCGTCCCCCCCTTGCTAACCTTCCTTCCCCCTCCCTTCCCCCCCCACTGGTAATAGCTCATCTTAAGTGATCACTCTCCTTACAGTGTGTATGATAACACCCATTTTTTCATGTTCTGTGTGTATATAAATCTCCTCACTGTATTTTCCACTGAATGCATCCGATGAAGTGAGCTGTAGTTCACGAAAGCTTATGCTCAAATAAATTGGTTAGTCTCTAAGGTGCCACAAGTACTCCTTTTCTTTCTGATAAACCTTGATGTTTTCTGGGGTCTCTTGGGAGAAGGAGCAACATGCAGTAAACAGCAACAATGGCAATGTTAAAAGTATATGCAAGATGAAACAATAATCATGAGCTCCCCTCAAGGGCCTGACTTCCTCCCTGCTCTCTGTAGGTTAGCATATTCAGGAAGTAATATCTCCCTGAGCACAGGTCATTGCATGAAGCCGTCTTCAGCATTAGAGATACACTAGCATTACCATCCACATATACTTTTTTGAGTCACCATCAGCGAATTCAGGTTTATGGATGTTAACAGCATTAACTGTTTGTGGATAAAAGCAATGGCTGAAAACTTTAGGCAGTCCTCCCAAAACTCTCTACCATAGGTCTATTTCCAGCTCCCACTCCCCCTGATGAAGCAAATTCCTTCTCTGAAATGGAGAATGGATGACACTGTAAATTTAGCCACTAACTATGGGCTAAATGGCTAACTTGTTTGACAGCCTTTGGCCTGGTGCCTTGTAGCTGAGCTGACAGAGAAAACAAATCTGTTAATCAGGTATTTTAGCTGTGACAACGAGGAGGTGGTGAACTCTCCGAAATGTTCATTTATGATAATTACAGAATAATGATGGCAAAAACAGGTAAAATATGGAGAGAAGGTTAAGAGTGCTAACAAACATGATATACCACATCTGTTCTCACAGGGGATGTACGTCTAAAGATTAACATGTCAAAGAAAATACAAAAGCAGGTGATAACAGCTTAACTAAAGCTGGTTCCAACAATACAAGTATTCCTAAGAGCAACATCAGAGACAGCACTTAAAAATTTTCTCAATCCTAAATCCCTGTTGTGAAGAAAAGTCAATATACTTTTTGAAATGTCTTCAATGTAGCAGACAGGCTACCTGGCTAGTTACCCTACAATAATTAAACGTGCCTATCAGTCACAGACTGGATAAACCAGCCTTGCAAAATTATACATACCCACTTGCTATAAGTGAATACTTTTTTTGACAAAACATTTGTTCTTTTTTCATTATCTATCCTCATGGTGAAAGGTAGGTTTTGTGAATGGGCTAGTAAATTTTTAAGCAAGTTTTGCAAGGCTTGCATGTCCTAGGGCAGACTTCAGGTCCATGCTGATGTTGCTTAGAATTAGAATGGATGAGGAAATAGATCTACAAGGCTACAGTGTAGAGAACCCCAGTTCAGGTAGGGCATTCAAGACTCCTAAATTCCCAGGGGAGAGGGCAAGCCCACCTTCCTTCATAAAACAACTATGGAAACAAAGATCAGAGAGAGGCAGCTCAGGAAGGGGAAAAGGCGCAAAAGCTCAACACACTGAAGAAAAGAACACAAAAAAAGCAGAGACAGACAGTTAAAGAGAGAGCTGATTTGAGAGAGGTGAAAAAAGAAACCTTAAGAATATTCAAGTTCATGGGACTAGAATAAACTATAACAAGAATGCAGAAAAGAGCAAACCAGCACTAATGGAGGAGTAAGATTCGTAGTCTAATGAAATTCTTGCAAGTTCAAAACATACTTGTGCCTTCCCCAGTAGGGCACCAATACAATAAAATACAGATGGGGAGAGGAGGAGAAATGCAGGATGAGACATGCTGGGAGATTCTATCAGTCAGAAGAAGCCAAAGGTTATAAACATTTTCAGAAGAAAGATGTCTATCAGAAAGATCACAAGGGGTGACAGTAAGTGCAGGGCAAACTTCAGACACACTAAAATAATCTATATATTCTTAACCAGTTTTCATATTCCATGCTCTAATTAAAAGCCCAAGACAATAATGGTGTAAACATAGTAAATGGCTGATGAACTAATATGTTAGATTCCTGTGAAAAATTGGGTGGGGTCATGGTACTCTGTATAAAACTTCCAAATAGGAAGACTTTAGGGAAATGTGTCTAATCCCAAAAGGAATTTCCCCTCTTAAAAATCTTTTTTTCCCCCTTGCCAAACACACCAGGTTCACCTCTCCCCCTCCCCTTTCTTTTTGTATGTACACAAAGGTAGAGAGAGAAGCAAGGCTACACCAAATATGCTAACTTTGCATTTTGTTCCACAGCCAGTAAAGGCTGGTGATAATTCTGGTGTGTTCCAAGAGTAAATTCTGAAGACATGGGCTAGACTCAGAGAAAGCACTATCTCCCATGCTCACAAGTTACACAAAATAGAGGGAAGGAAGGCTCTAGTAATACTGCAGACTGGAAGGACGTGTATCCTGACTTGCTTGTTTGCTTGCTTGCTTGCGTGCGTGTCTGTTCTCCATAATAAATCTCTGAAGTTACATTATCTAAAATAAAAATTACAAACATCATCAGTCCTCATGCTCCTAATTTAAAAAACAAAAAAGCATGAGAACTGTCCAGATCCCATTCCCCCTTTCCTTTTTGTCGCATTTTCATTTTACTTATTTGAGGAATTATCAAATGAACAAACCACGTTACAAGTTTCCATAAGATTTTCAGGCTTAAAATGGTTCCTCACATTTTTTAATCAGAACTGGAAATCACTTTTACTTATTCTCTAAAATTCTAGTGAACATCCATTCCAACACCACTCATTCACAACGCATTTTTTAAAAACGTTTTTCTATATTTCCTTGTATTATGTCACTTTGTAGGGTTTATTCTTCGGTTTGTTTTTGTTTTCAATTAGGAAACAGTTCTGGTTTAAGAGCTTGTTGAAATCTTCATTGAAAGGACCTCCTGCATGCAAGCAAGCAAGAGGGGAATCGGGCCCCAAAGTTTCTAGTATAGATCTGCTTGTATTGGTCCCCTGAACTTCCCGAATAGATGTGACACCCCTATTTTGCCTCAAGAATTGTGTCCTTACCTTAATCATCTGAGAGAGATCACCTGCATCTGCCAGTTCCAGGACAATGTTCAGTTCATTGTCTTCGATAAAAGAATCCAAATACTTAATGATATTGGGGTGGTTCAGTTGCTGCAGAGAGGAGAGAGCGCGCAAAGTGAACGTACAGTACACGAAAGGTGCTTCAGTAATAGTGACCCAAAGCGGACTGCCCATCAGTGTTCATTCCTGTAACTGTTCCACAGCAGCGTCCTTAACAAAAGACAAGGCTATGGCATTTGCTGCGTGTCCTTATACAAACAAGGATGTGTGGGGAAACACAATTCAGATTATATCTCACGTGTACCAGACGAATAAGAAAACCAAGCAGTCTTTTGCAAAGAGCAATTAGTTCCATAGTTGAAGTCAAATGGTCTTTTCTGTTGCAGGTTCAGATAATCAGGGTTTAACATCATGATCTTGGGAGAAACTTGGTCTGAGCTACTATTAGTGGGACTTAATTTAAAAAAAAAAAATTAATATCAAGCCCCACCACACTACTAAAATGTTTGTTATAGTAGAACTTCAAGTCCCCATTCAGGATCCGTGTACCATCTTGCTAGGTGCTTTACAAACATACAAGCAAACACTGTCCCTGCCACCAAAAAATACAAAGGACCGGGGAAAGTCTACAACAGGAGTAGTCAATAGCGGACCGCAGGCCAAATCTGGACCACCAGACACTTCTGAACGGACCCCAAAATCTTTTTATTGGCTTATCATCATTGGGTTTTTAACTATTATTTTCTCTAGAGTCTTGACCTTGACCAAGAAATTTGGACCTTGCCAAAAAATAATTGACTACCCCTGGACTACAACATACAGATTACATACTGCTTGTTAGTTCTAGCTTTTTCTTTTAAAGCTGTATTTATGGTTAAATCTTGATTAATTTAAAAAACACAATTTGAACAATGCCTTTATCAGGTATATATTTTTGCATTTAATCCCAGCTTTTTTCTGTTGATTTATAATTAACACTAGAATATGAAAAATCTTGCCTTTTTCTAATGTGTTATATTTAACCATACCCATCTCTTTTTCTATCTGTTAAAAATTTTTTAATCCTTGCCTATTATTTTAGTGTATTTAACCCGTAGCCTTATTTTAAAAATTTTAACCCTTACCATTTTCAAAATATATTCAATCCTAGTCTTTTCATTTATTTACAAATTATTTTTACATTTATGCTTTAGTAACCCTCACCATTTTAAAAGTATATATCTAATCCCAGTTTTATCTATTAATATTAAAAACATTAAGTCTTGCCCTTTATTTAATTTAACCCTAGGCTTTTACTATGTTTGTATTTACTCAGAGCCTTTTCTATTTAATAACTATTTTTACATTTGTTTTTTTAATGTACAGATCTTTTTCAGAAGAGAGAGTAAAACACCTGCAAATTTAAACAATTATAATTTAGTTCATGGAGGGTGAAAAAAGCAACTTGGATTTCAGACCTTTTCAGACCTTTTTGCCTGTACTGGATATTGAATAAACCCAGTGAAATATTAATTTTGCCACAATTAAAGGTTTGCTATGATCACTACAGATGAAGGTGCCGAACCTGCCAACACGTGTGCAGGGGCCCACCTTTATCCACGTGCGCACTCCCACTGACTGGAGCGATGCCAATTACCAACAGCATCATTTTGGGTTAAACGTGTGGCTAGATGGAGCTACTGTGTGAACCACTTGTCCTGGAGCATTAACATGTTCACTGCCACCACCGTGTTCCTTAGAAAGCACAGCACATGAGAAAGCGGACTTCTTCAGAAATCAGTTCTGCCCTACACGTTTCACAAAAATCTGCATCTTCTGGGATGCAAAGATGGAATCAGTATCAGAAAAGCTGGCTGTCTGAAATTCTTGCATACCTGACACGGAAGATCGTTATGTAGACAATTCTACAGGAGAAGCTCCTAACTAACAAAATAATGAATCAAAAGTAGCTCTTCAACAGAAGGAAAGATTACAAACGCTGAAAAGCCAAGTGTGGACTGGAAATGTGTGGATTCTAGGCTTTCCAAACAATTTTGATACTGTACCCTAAGTTATGGGAAAACATCTCCAAAAAACTTTTTGAGAACAGATACCTGAGATGCATCCATCTATGATGAAAGAAATACAGAATCCCAATGTGTGCATCTGGAAATATAGGAAGCATCATTATAGTTTCTGTCTGATCCTAAAGGAAGTAGGTGAGACTGCTTCCAAAAGACAACAAAATCTAGTTTCCACGTGACCCCAGTCCTATTAATCAGGCCCAGCATAAGGAAGCCACCATATTGTTCCATGCACGGTATTATTCATGAGGAAGTATATATTACCTGAGACACTGATTCTGCTGAGTTTCATCTGGAAATTATTCTTATAATACAGTTCATCCTGCCCTTAGCCTGGGGGGGCTAGACTAGATGACTTCCAGAGGTCCCTTCCAGCCCTACATTTATATGATTCCACACCTATTCTAAAACGTCTTGAATTTCACTTGCCTGTATTCCATTTCTATTGCAGGGCAACGATGAATTTCAGGGGTATTCCCATCATTTGCCACCTTACGGTAGACAAGCTCACCATCTATTCTGTATAGTTGTGTGCTCTGGCTTTTTTGTCTTGTTTGTTTGTTGTATTATAATTGTTAATCCAGATTTTACTTATTTAAATAGCTTTTGTTTTTTTATCAAGTGCAGCATGAGAGGACTTGAACGCTAATATATAATATTTTCTCTTGTTTTCTGATCTTGTTATGCATTATTCCCAGCACTAAATTAAGATATAAAACATATTAAAACAGAAATTTTAATATTTTAATGTCTGATTCTCCTAACAAAACTGACAACTGTAATTACGTGGAACATACTGTATGTATCTTGTTTTCTGTAGTCTCTCTTTGCCTCTTTCTGAATTGCATTTCTCTATTTGTAAGCCTAAAGTCAATAAAAATAAATTTAAAAAATAAAAAATGGGCATTTCATCTAGCAGACAGTAGTGACTCCTGTGTGTCTATTTCATGGGTAACTGAGCCGACAGAAACACTGTTATAACCCACCATGTTAATCACTCTGCTTTGTATGCACATTAGACGATAGATTCTCCTTTGCAATGCCTGGACACTAACTCACATTAGTGTTAATGGGATTCATGTGTAAGCATCAAGAGAAGAATATTCCCACAAGGCTGAATTTAAAAAAAAAAAAAATTCAAAATAGTCAAGACATTGCAACTGAATATTTTAAAAAACGTCTTCCTTCAGGTGTGCTGATCCACTGCCCTTCCAGCTGAAGAGGGTCAGATGTTCCCTGCGGACATTGCTCTCCACCCAATACTGGAGTTAGGTGCATCCGCCGCAGGCTTCCCAGGATCTGCCAGGCTTGCCTGTGAACTTGCCTCCCAGTAGTGTCTGATGGCTCAGCAAGCTTAGCACATGAACTCTCTCCAAGCAACCCATGTCTTAGTCTTTTGATTCATACCTTAAAACTTTTTATAAGTTGAGATTAACTTCTACCTTTGTGGGTGGGTCTCCCATGATTCCCCTTTTAATCTCTGTTACTAGCAGCAGGAGCTGAATACCAATCCCTCTAGAGTCTGTTAAAGCTGTTCCCATAGAGCTAACTGGAAAAGTTCCCTACTCCACCACCCAGCATCTCAGACCAGCCCACCCACCAACATATGGAGATTATATAGAGGGATTTGTTTTAAAAAAAATTCTTGACACTTTAGTCCACACATCTCTGAAGCCCACCACCCCAGAACATCCAGTGAAGTCAGACTGGTTTTATAAGAGACTTGACTGAAGCTGAGATCCTGCCCCTCTCTCCACCCCCGCATAGCCCTCAAGCGCTTGCATGCTCGTGGCAGGGAAGCAATGCGGGAGGTTACCTGAAATTTCTAATCTTTTGACAGAAGGAAACTGCATAACCTTAATTCTCACAAATCTTTAAACACACAAAACAGCACAAAATGCCCTAGCTTGGGTTATTGACACTTTCTTATTTCTTTAATGCAACCTAAAAGTTCGATGGCAGTTAATGCCTGATGTGTATGCACAGCAATGCTGTCAGCAAGAGGCATGCAGAAGAGCAAGTCATCTCCAAATGAGCGAGCAGGTTGGCTCCCTGCTGCTGATTACAGCCATATTACTGAGCTGTTTTACCTCTCTCTTTTTACTAAGCTGGTTTTTGATGGGGTATTCTATTTTTTGCAGCTCCAGTGAAGTTTTTATTACTTCCCAAATGCGAAAGTTTTTCCAATTAATCTACTAAGCACAAAACAACATTTATTTCCGTATCGATACAGGAATTTTTGATCAAAAGAAAGCAGAGGCAAAGAATCATTTTGACACAGATTCACTACAGCAAGCCTGTCCAATTCCTTCAACAACAAAAAATGTATGGAGTCTAACTCGGTATATTAAAAAATTGGGTAAGTTGTTTTAATTTGTAGTTTACACATAAATTATTCTAGACACTGGAGTGAGGCGGAAACTTAGTGTACAACAGTAGATATCATGGGACAAAATTCACAAATATAAGTATCCAGGCTGGTTACTTGGCTAGGCTCCAGATAAAACATTACAGTTAGACATTTACTGCGTATCAATAGACCCACAAGTAGTTCACTGACTTGAACTGGACTTTGCACATGTTTAAGTAGTTCACTGAATCCGTTACCCTTAGAAACTTTAAACTTTTTATTTAAGGTAAAAGAAACAACTGCCTCTCTCAAAACTAACAGAATACTTAAAGGACAGAGTTTATTCAATTTGACATAATATTGTTATGTTAGGAGCTGGGGTGTTCACATGGATATTGTGTGTTAAGTTACTCATTTAAAAAATAGCATTGACTTTGCTAAAATATATTGCACATTAATCTAATGAAAACAATTATGCTCAGTTTTTGTTAAAAATGGAAAAACGTTTAAAAGAAAAAATTCCTGGGAAATTCTTCATGCCATGCCAAGGGAGATCACATGTCTTCTGCAACAAACTGGAGTCATGCTGTTAAAACCTTACTCTTCTCTCAGAACATGCACTCGCTCTGCCTAATGCCTTACGTGTAGAAACGTCCACTGCACCGTCCTCAAATTGTACTGCAAAGCACGGTAGACCTATGCCAAGTTTTGAAATGTGAAGTACAACTTTTCCTAAGAACCACCTCTGTAAAATGGCCTTTAGTTATTTATACGTAGCTGTAAGAACAGCCAGCATGGGAGCTATCAATTAACAAGAGATGAGTTGCAAATATTGATTTGACAAGTTATTAGCTTTACAGCACTGAGTGAAGTGCATTCCAGTTGCTGACACTGACAGACGTACTGAAGCTGGCCTCTTAAAATCCTCCCTAGTCTCTAAACAAAACCTTGAACAACTCTGCCTCATAGCCTTTTGGGAATAGAACTTGCCTCTGCATCAAATTATCAAAAAATGCTGACCTGTACAATGTCATTAAAAACTGCTTCTCAAGTTGACATTTAGAACTTTGATTACTCTTAGTTGTGATTTGTTCAATTTCTCAGAAGCTGACTTATATACATCGTGGGTAAAATCCGTCATATTTTGTTTGATCTTTCATTTGAAAGCTAATATACATTTGAAAGAAGTGCCCTATCGGCACTATCAACTAATATATCCCTTGTGCATTTGCAATACAATATGATTTATTGAACTGACTTTTTAAACCATACTTTGAACTCCAGCTTATTTGATGGGGCTATGTAAGTGTTCAACCAGCAACGACTGTTCACAGCACAGCACGATTATTCTTTACTGCATTTTTCAACCAGGACTTTATATTGTCAAGACAGGAGAGAGACTTATGAGAGTAATGATTAAAACTCCCCAATTCATAGTCGTTTTATGTAGCAAATAACTAAAAAACACAACTCAAAGTATGTTGTCATGGGGCAATAAATAAGGATCAAAATGCAAAAACCTTGGGAGACTACAGCATCTCCTGAAAAGGAAAAGGAAAAAAGAATTTAAAAAGAAGTTCCCTGCATTACTAAGGCTGTGGTTTTTACAATGAAAGAATTTTAAGTTTCTTATTTGTCACCACTTATGCAATTTGTATATGTTCTGCATTTCATTCAGATAGGAGAGTGATCATCAAATATCCACCTTCACTCTTTTCTAGTCAGTTTCACTTCCTGTTTCTCATACACAAGTACAATGCTGAAATGCTTGAACTGCAAGTGTTGAAGGAGAATGGTTGATGTTAAAGAATAAAAAAAAAATAGGTTTAATTTGAAATACTTAGAATACCTTTCAAAAATACATTCACTGAGCCCTATTAGTACATTTGCACATAAGCAGGGTATACCTACCCAGTGTTCCTACAAGTTTCAATGTAAAATGGACAGAAAAATCAATTCAGATACAAAATATCAATTGGACTAGATTCATTTCCAACCTCAAAGAGGCACAGATTTTGTTGATTTATTTTTTGAGTAAAACATTTTTAAAAATCTACTGCTACATTTTGGGCTTAAGTGAGCGGGCAACCCCTCTACAACAGAGATTTCAACCCACTGATTTTCATCAGAAAAATCTCATTCTTAGCTGGCTTAGAGCGAGCAAAGACACACATTAATTTATCCTGGCAGGATTACTCAGACTTCAAAAATACTTAAGCTAAAATTTAGCATTATCCTTAAAAAAACCCAGAAAAATGACTCAGTTAAAATTTTCCATAAAGATAAGTGACATGTTAGCATAAGTTATTATAAATTCCAAGCTAAAATGGCTTTTTCTTCATAAAAGTATGTATCTTGAGTAATGTGTGCATCTGTGGAATATTAGCTGGTAATATTTTCAAATAAATCAATTCAATTTAAAGAAACAAAATACAAACGAGTAATTAATCTAGTCTACTTGTATAACAGGAGCCAATTTGCTACCGGGATGAAGTTCCAGCTATGGAAAAAGAATCAGACTAAGTCTCTGTGGCCTAGGATTTCCAAAAGTGGCATATTTGCTGCTCTTTGGAAGATAGCAGTCACATTTTTTCAGGACACACCATGACTTGCTTGATCTTGAACCAGTAAAGCTGCCCAACTTAAACATACTGGCTAAGTTACAGCCTGATCCAACTCCCATTGACCTCAAAGGGATTTGGATCAGGCCCTCAAGTCTGACAGTTGAGGCTATGTATAGCAAGAGATACTTGGGAGAACAAGAAGAGTCAGAGCTAAGAATGGAGGAAAATGTATGTATGTATATTTATTTTTCAAAAAGCAGTACAGTGGATGGGGAAGTGCTAATTATCCCACCGTATCATACCATCTCTTACTGCTCTTTTCACAACCCAGACAGTACAGTATTCACAGCTTGACATCTGGCTCCTTGGTGAGTTCTACACAGGAAGATTTGGAGTTGCCTCTGGTCATCTCATATGGGTAGGATGATAATTAACTATCTATGATCCCTTGTCATCTTGGATATTTTATTTTCACTCACCTTTAATTTTGATAAATTTGCACATACTGTCCTGAATAAGTCCAGTGCAAACATATGACAGTGCCCCACAACTAAACAATCCTTGTGTAAGATTCCACAACTGAATTGCCAGGATCCAAAAGTCTCTTGATGAATAGTAAGTTCGGCATTATTTTCTTTTTCATTACAAACTCTTTAACAGCTAGACTAACCGCACACGTAAACAGCTTTGCTATAATTCTAACTATATGTCCATACCATGTAACTGCCACAGGCTGACCAGACTTTCACCTACAATAGTAACATGATATCGGATATTCATCAGAGGAAGAGCTAATTCCTATTGCTACACTAACATTCCATTTTGCAGCTGTAAAGAGAGATGCAATAAGATGGCTTCCAGTTGGATAAACTCTTGTGTGAATTCCAGCTGTTACCACCATGAAGCGAATGAGGGATGTTCTCCTCAAGCAAACACTTTGTGTATACACAAACTCACACCGACAGCTGTTATCCATCCCTGCCTGCCCTGGTACCTTTGGAAAGGTAGACCCTTGTACTCTAATTAAACTATGAAACTCATTCTTGTCATGAAAGAACAGCAACAGTATGATCCAATTGCAGAAGCCAAAGCTGTTTTTTTCTTACCAGAGGTTACATGCAAAGTCTATTGAATGTAAACTACCTGATTAATGAACCACTACCCAATGTTGGGAGTGCCCACAGGGACAAATTGCACTGATACTCTCCTGCCACAAATTTCCAAACTTTATTTTGTTCATCACCTACTGGCAGAGCCTGTCTCCTTGTGCCAAAGTAGCATGCAGTGTCTGTGGCATATTTAAACTTGTTCTGTCCTCTATTACTGTAGAGAAAAAGATGGATGCGTGTACTGTGGAAACAACCCATACATCGTCAGCACTTAAATAACCCCAGTTCACACATGACATGTGGACTCAAATACATAGAAATGCACATGCCCTCTGGCCAAAACCTGGCCAGCAGGTGATGCATAATCACCTTTGAAGAAAAAATACCTCCCAGCCAATGCACCTGCCTTGCTGTGTGCAAGATCTGTGGAGGAGAAAAGAGATACTTGTGCATAAGGCAAAAAGGATCAGAATGGATACCCCAGAGCTTTAAAGGTTAGAAAACGAAAAAGAACCAAGAGGTGGGCCAAAAGGCATGTATTGCACAAAACTGCTATGAAAACTAGTTAGATAAAACACCCCGCAACCAAAGAGGGGTCCACTGCAAAATTCCAGACAGGAATTGTAAATATATGTCATCTAACTTGATTTGTCACCCAAGACAAATAGTAATCTGCCTGCATGGATATAAAACAAAATATTCTCGAACGGGAAAAAGTAAAAATAAGCCTCTGTAGAAATTCTTACCTTCAAAAGGTCAATTTCTTTAATGCAATCCTGTCTGGCCTTGGCATCCATCATTTCGAATATCTTCCACATAAGACAAAAGTGAAATATTAAAAAAAAAAAAAAAAAAAAAAAAAAAGGCAAGAAAGCAGATAAGCTCTACTGATTTTAAAACAGCATTGGTTTTCTTGCTCTTCCTTAACTTAATGAACGTAAGTGTCCTATTGCAGTCACCAGACTTTGCATCTGGTTGACATAGTCTTTGTTTTAAAACCACGACGAAGCAGCAAAATTAACATTAGCACCTTTTGGCAACACGCTAAATGGTGGGGAAAATGAGATTTTAGTTTGTAGATGTTTTGCCTATTTGGTGACCTTAAAAAACAGTTACTTAATTTAACACTGTTTTCACATTGTGCATGAAATATTTTATATATATTTCTATTCTCTCTTTAAACAATTCAAAGTTGTTTTTCTTTTCACAGATTCCCCTCCATTAATTAAGAGTAATTAGTATTAATATTCATTCTCTAATAATCAGAGAGCAAGTCACTGGTAATAGGAATTTAAAAGATACGTTGAAGGATTAAAGGCAAATTTCTTCAAGAAAAACACTGTTCTAAACACTGTATGGTATTTTAATCCAAGTTTGTAGTATATTTGTGTGACGTATCTTCGGAATTTTGTTTTACACAAATATAACTAATTATAGTAGAAAGAAAACTAATTTCTTTTCATTTAATTGTGTTCCACCAATGAAAGTCTGGCCACTGAATATCTTTGTTCATCATGTCAGCTGCTCCTCTACTTCTAAATACTAAGGACTCAGATGAGAAGAGCAGTGAGCCAGCGTTTCCATCTCTAACTTTATGTCCTCAACCATCTGCCCCTTTTCAGTCATCCGGCCTTTCATCACACTCAATATTCTCGTATGATAGTCCATGTCAAGATGCCAGAGTCTTAATTTTATGGCTATGCCCATTAAAACCTTTGTTTTTATACATATCAATCACAAACGAAACGGCCATATTCTAATAAAAAATAAAGGAAAATTAATAGTAGTATGAAATGACAATCCTTTTTACACTGGTGATACTGGAAGTGTCTAGCCATTCCTAGATGCAATGGTCACAAGGGATCAAGATTAGGCGGTACAAACACATTAACTCAAATCTGGTCAAGATGGAAGCTGGATTTGTCTGCCCTATATGGAATAACTGAAGAAGGCAATTAGGAGGAGGAAGCAGAGAGTCAGGGCTTGGGTTCTACTCCCAGTTTATACCACTGACTCACTGTGTGACTAATTAAATCAGTTAACCTCTGTCTTCATGTATCCATCTGTAAAATGGGTATGATAGTACTCACATACCTCAAATAGGCCTTATTCTTCTTAATTAGTGTTTATGAAATTGAACCTTTCAAAGGGGTTGCTCTATATGGGAGCCAAAAATAACTAATGTTTATGAAGGCAATTAAGTAAAAAAGGACTTCTAAAACAGCTTTCTGCTCCTCTGGTTTACTTCCACTGGTGAGAGAATTCTCAAGGAGAAGCTAGGACTTCACCTGTAACATCTGTGCAAAGTAAGCAGACATCTCAGAAATCTTCCTTTTACCTGCAATACAATAAACTACAATTTTAAACGCTCACCTGAACTTTCTTTAATGCCACGGTTTTTCTGTCCAGAAGGCAAGTTGCTTTGTAGACTTCACTGAATTGCCCACGGCCAATCTTTTTCTCTATCTGAAAATCTGCCAAGGTGCAGCGATATGGGTATGACGTCAAATGCCTCTGCTTTTTCAAAAGAAATAAAAACAGCCACTGAACTAGACAAATCTGACAAAAACATGAGCATGTATTTCTCCATCCCTCTCCTTTTCTCACTCACAGATAGCACTTTCTATGGCTTGATAATTGCACCTAAGCACTCTATGTGGGAGCATGAAAAGCCAGGAGGCCAAAAAAACCCTCTACTTTATGGAAATAGGCTGAATTTCTCTCTTCGATCACGACTTCCCCTTTCTGCTTCAGATCACTTACAGTTCAAACCACCTTGCAGAGTACCGAACAGTGAATATTCAGTGTGGCTGAAAAAAACCCAGCACAGATCCATAATGTTCCACAAAATGTATCTGTTTACAAAAATAAACTGTTCATGGAATGAAATGGATCGACTACATGTTAACGCAAACAGATCCCCCAAATAGTTCATAAGATTGTTTTACAGGTCCAATGGGCATAAGGAACATACACTTTCAGATGAAATTAAATAAAACCGGTCAACTTATCTAATACTTCATTTGAGCATTAAAGAATTTAAATTTTTCTGTAGTAACTGCAGCAACAAAATTTGCATTCCATAACACGGGCAAACATTTTCACTTCTTATGCATTTCTGTGTATCACCCATTTAAAAATATTACCCATAGAAAACCCAAACATAAATCTGAGCACATTAGTTAACACTGATTATTACAGAACAATTGCACAGAAAGAAGCAAGTTTAAAACTGTAAACATGCTAATACTTTTGGTCTTATTTCTGATGTACAAAGAACTGAACCTTAATCTATGGACACACATTTATCTGTCAATATATTTATTTTCCGTCTAATTCCATTGATGTTTCTAGTGCATCTAGTTTAGTTAGTTAAAATAAGGAAAAAAGGAAATAAAGAGAGTGTGCTGGTCTCCTGTGTAAATAACTAATTAGGCCCAAACTGCTGTCTCCCCAGTTACTTGCCCTCAAATCAACTTTGCATATTATTTTCACCAGGGACAGACTGAAGCCTATTTTTGAGCAGTATCAGGTAAATATGTGGTTAGGCAGGTATATACAGTATAACAAGCATTATGTACTGCACAGACCAGGAACTACTCCCTAGAGCCATTCTGGTCTCTTCTATAATTAACATGAGTGCTAACCAATGTTTAAGAACTAAATTAATGACTAAAAGTTGCTGTGCATGCCAAGTACAGTATTTTTAACCTTCAATATCTTAAGCCATTTTTGAGTTATTGTAACAAAATAAATCAAAATTAGACCAGTCTGTAAATCAATCCTTTGTAAACTTTCATTCTTTAAATATAAATTATTTACAATTGAGGCCATAGTTGACAATCCCAGCAAAGGTGCCCAGGATTGAACAGGATATGAAAACTACATTCTGAGGTGAGAAGCCAGTCCCACCTACTATTGCCACGGCCTAACCTCTTCTGTGGATAAAGCGTATTTATCAGTCCAGTACCGCTCGCTAGCACTATGTTCAGGGCAGTATAGAATCTCTTTGGACTTCATATTTGTTGAAAAGTCAGATTACATTTCCTTCTTTGCAACATCGGCAGAAATAAAAGTTACTAAAATATACAACTCAACACTAAAAAGTATTTTTAAAAATACCTTCCAGGTTTATAGCTGTTTGCTCAAATCTGAACTATAACCAAAAATAATGTAAATATCATATATTCCTCACACAAAACACTGTAAAACTCCATGTTCCTCAGCTGGAATTTTTGAGATACATGAGCTAAGAGATTGTTGAGCATTACAGTTTGTATATCAATGTCAAACCATTTTCAGGAACTACCATCACCTTGACAAATACAGAACAACAAAAATGGAATGCTATTCCACTGGAGCTATAGGGAAGATGAAAGGACAGGTTGTAGTAAAGACTATGATATACAAAATACAATTCTGTATAATAAATTCTCAATTAAAAGAATATCCAATCCTTTCATCCTTTGTCCCCTTTTCCCCATGTCACTTTGTAGCTGGCAATATGTTTTGTTGCTACACCTTCTAAACATGTCTAAACTACTTCCCCATCACAGTCGTTCCAGGGATTGCTAAATGAGCATTAAAATCCAGGACAATTCTCAAAAGACTAAACCATTTGTGAAATATACATATGGGTGGTTATGAATTCCAGCCAAGATGAAACTATCACAATACCATAAGGTTCAGTCAAAGTCTCCTAATGCAAGTAGGCACATGGTTGTGAATTTAACTCCAGGTCATCTTCATCAACTTTCCCAGTTTAATGACAGGTTTCAGAGTAGCTGCCGTGTTAGTCTGTATTCGCAAAAAGAAAAGGAGTACTAGTGGCACCTTAGAGACTAACAAATTTGAGCATAAGCTTTCGTGAGCTACAACTCACTTCATCGGATGCATCAAGCTTATGCTCAAATAAATTAGTTAGTCTCTAAGGTGCCACAAGAACTCCTTTTCTTTTTCCCAGTTTAAGTGCCCTAAAAGAGCAAAAACACATCTTCCCATAAAGTGACACTCACAGTAATTGGTTTTGAAACATCAAAGCCAAGGGTGAATTTTTCCACCCCCAGAACTCCTATAGACTCTTACCCTACTAGCTGATATTGATTTTATTACTCTGGGCTGAAGAACCACAATTAGATTTTAACTCAAGTACAATAATTTATACAAACAATTAGGTTAATTAACGACTGGCATTTAGTTAAAAAAGGTCAGTCATGTGGAAATTGGAAGCTAATTACAGGGAGTGTTTTCTTTTAACCATTATATTCTACAGCTTCCTTTCTTTCCTTTCCCAAAAATCTGTACTTATATGGAACACAGGGAGCTCTTCCACCATACTCCTCATGTGGGCTGTGATCAAAATGTTTGTTTTATTCAATAAGATGAACAGGCTTATCAAGAGTTTTGCTGTGTCATATCATGTTTACAGGTTAGCATGCACTGCTATTAAAATTATAACAATTTTACAAACAAAATTATAACAGGGCAAATTTCTCCTCTAAAGTGCTGCACTGCATATTCCACACTTGTAGGGCAGTAGAACTGTCACAGATACTGTTTGGAGAAGAGAGTTTTGGCCTAAGGTTTGTCAGGTACGTACAACAATGTTTATGCAACAGCTGCTTCAGCATCCTATGAAGTATTGTTTCGTTTACTCATTATAAGTCTAAAAATCTCCTGCTAATATTAGGAGCAATTGGGAGGTTGTATAGAGTGAACTATACTAGCCAACATTCAGATTCCAGAGCCATGGCAACTCTTTAAATTTACTTTCTATGGGAGCATAGTATGAGAATTCTAATTCTACTCTATAGTTACAATCAGATTCTGGGTAGATACATTTTTCTTCTCAGGTTAGCTCAGAAGAAGAAGAGAATACACAGATTTGGCCACAAATATTTGCCCCACTTGGTTGGTAAATATCTAACTATGGAAGCTTTCCTCCTGTTCTGTCCCTACACAAATGCACTCCAATGAGGGTGGATTCATTCTGCTATTCTTTGATATACAGTCAAATTTTTGTACTAACTGAATACGCCAAGACTAATTTAAACAAGGTGTCTCACTGTTTAAACACTCAACATGTGCTTATTTAAAGAAACAATCAAAAGCTGCAATTGTAAATAAGTGCCTCCTCACAGAGCACCTACTGAGTAAGAACTGGATGTTTGTGCAAGAACTTTTATAATTAGGGGATCTGTATTTCAGAGCACCAGAATGACCAGAAGGAATTGCTGTACTTGCGTGGCAATATGTGCCTACCACAGGACTCTCCTGTTCAGATGTTATCAGCTCAAGGAAGTTATTTCAAGCAACATTTAAAAGAAAGATACAAGCCTAGTAAAAAAATATGGCCTTTGCTTATGTCAACAATGATATCAAGTACAGCTAGAGACATGCCTGCTGATCTGCTATTTTGGTTTCACTCCACTAAGGCAACATATGACAGCATTTCCAACCAATTATTTAAACTTACCATCCTTTCAAGGCATTGGGCTATGTTTGCACAAACCCATTGTTTGAAATTTACATAGACTATGAAACTGTGATCAAAACCAAATTTGTGTTCCACTAACTTTTAAATCATCACACGTGCTAATACCTAGCCATACACATGATTACTCCTGAGGGCATTCTGTGCCAAAAAATTAAAAATTCTGCACATAATATTTTAAAATTCTACAAGCTGTATTTGTCAATAAATAAATGCAGAGGCTCCAGCATGGCAGTGGGGAGCATAGGCCACTGGCTGCACGAAGGTGGGAGATCACTGTGCAGCCTCCCCACCCTTCACCCAGGGGACACAGACTCAGTGGTGAGGTTTCTGGGGCTGGCTCTGACACAGCCCCAGCCACTGCTTGTAGGGGAAGAGGAAGTCCCGTCCTCTCCTCCCTCCAGCCCGGCTGGGACTAGCAGCTGATCCCGGCTCAGGGTAGGAGCCACTGGATGGGGTGTCCCCAGCCCTGCGGTGATTTACCTCTCTGCCAGCTGCTCTGGGTGCCTGAAACAATGTACCTGCGCAGCTAGGGAGTGCTGCGTGACTGCTCTTGCAGCTTCCCTTTGCTTCCCTGTCAGAAAGTCGTTTTTCTGCAAGGAAGCTAAGTAATCTGCAGGGGACATGACCAGGAGTACGTGATGGACACCTGAATGCAAGAAAGAGACCCATGTTTAACATGAATAGTAGCCACTTGCTTTTAATAAACTGTCATGCCCTAAATATGCATTCAAAATGTTAATTTATATATAAAAACACTCTTGGTTTAACTGTGTGCCAAAAAATATATCTAGCAACTTCTTAACTTGAAAAATAAATAATGCTAATAGAGTGACGGGGGTAGGGTGGTGTTTCTCTCGCTCTCTCTTCCCTCTACCTTTCCTTCCGCCCCACCCCCACCTCAACACTTTTAATATGGCCAGCAGAAAAAGTCTGCTTGCCATTCTGGAGTTAACACTGGGTGATGACTAGACACCTCAGCTGATATGTTCTGGCATTCTCCAAAACTACAGCTGCACATTTACATATTGTGACAAAAGTTCCTGCTCTACCTTGGTGGGTCTTGCGCTTACTGGCAGATTTGGTCGCCTTGGAGCTTCACGGCAGCCCTCAGCTTGGCCATTTTTCTGCATTCACAGTCCAGGTCGACGACTCCTGTGTCTGACCAGGAGTTGGGAGGATTTGGGGGGAACCCGGGCCCACCCTCTACTCCGGGTTCCAGCCCAGGGCCCTGTGGAATGCAGCTGTCTAGAGTGCCTCCTGGAACAGCTGTGCGACAGCTACAACTCCCTGGGCGACTTCCCCAGGGCCTCCTCCCAACCCCTTCTTTATCCTCACCATAGGACCTTCCTCCTGGTGTCTGATGCTGCTTGTACACCTCAGTCCTCCAACAGTCCACGTTCTCACTCTCAGCTCCTAGTGCCTCTTACTCCCAGCTCCTCACACACACACCACAAACTGAAGTGAGCTCCTTTTTAAAACCCAGGTGCCCTGATTAGCCTGCCTTAATTGATTCTAGCAGCTTCTTGATTGGCTGCAGGTGTTCTAATCAGCCTGTCTTAATTGTCTCCAGAAGGTTCCTGATTGTTCTGGAACCTTCCCTGTTACCTTACCCAGGGAAAAGGGACCTACTTAGCCTGTGGCTAATATATCTGCCTTCTATTACTCTACTATAGCCATCTGGCCCAACCCTGTCACAATATGCAATGACCTAGATTTGCATTTGCTATCACAACCTATCAGACCTAATTAAAGTAATGGAGTTTTCATATAAAATAGGAGAGGATGTTAGATTACAGCATGAACCAAAGAGCATGCTCAGGTCAGATCAAACCATACCAAGGAACTCCCCATTGATTTAGTATAGTATATTTTTCCATATTCCTATTTAAAAATTAACCACTTCCTATTTGTTCTTATATCTAATGCTAACAGTGACTTCTGTAAGTGTGTGTAATTCTTCTGACTATGGATATAAAGGAAAGAAACACACTTGACTTGGCTGGTAAATACCTAACTAGGAAAATTTCTCTCCTATTCTGATGCTTATACAAATATATTTCACTAATTTCATTATTTAAGAGGAACTATGTTTTCCTACGTCCTTTTCAAACCCCAACAATACTGTTCAACAAGCTGTCAAAGAACAGACAGAACTGCAGAAGTAAAAGTCATGGATTACAAGTGGATCGAGTTGCAAATGTACAATTCTGTAAAATTAAAAGGTAAGTTCAGTTGACCCTTCCACCACCATCAGACACATGTATCCTACCTAGGGGGCCTTCCACATTTCCAAGAGTGCTTCAGTTTGAGTGCAGGTGCCAGTGTTTGAAGGAATATGAGACAGAACCTAGTAGTGGATCCTTCAGAGCGAGCTTGACACACATTGACAGGGCAGCTTTGTATTTAGTCATTTTTTGAATGTTCAGAGTGTGAGAGAAATTCAATAATCTGAACAATCTTAATTCCAGAGCAGCTGTAGGACTGGATCTAAACTGGGGGAAAATAAGATACACAATAAAATAGCATTTTTTCTACTGTTCCGTAAAAGAACAAGACAAAAATTAAGCTTAACTATAACCCTCATTCAAATAAAGCAGATACTCATTTTTAAGGAGAAAGCCAGAGATCATTCCAAGAATCAGACTGGGCAATGTCTCTGCAGCATGCATTCCACTGACACAACAACAACAAATCTCAAAGTCAGGGGAGAACAGTATGGAAAAAGCAACCTTCCTCACATGCGTAAAGGAGAAGTTAACCAGATCTTTCAGCACCAAACATTGGTGGTCAATGGGATTTCCTGCCAAATAGGAGAATTAATGAGGTTTTACATTCTAAACAACCTAAGAGAGAAACTCCTCAGAGACATACGTAATAAGATGACTAATTATATCAGCTGCAGTGATATGAACCTTAATTATTAAGGAATTTCAGCCTATATACATGTCAGAGTGCAAAACAGTTCAGACAGATAGGGTGATGGTAGATGGATTCCTACTTATAGATTTATATATTTACCCCTTTGTAGTAGTGCTTGAGTACAGCGATGAAGGCTCTGTTATACTGACACAAGGAACTACACTTAGAAGGCTCTTCAGTTCCTCTAAGAAAAAGCCAACTTTCGAATACATTCATGTTCAGCAGCTAGGTTAAGTTACTCTACAAGACAGGGTGCAAAACAGAACAGAGACACACCTCTGGGCTCTTACAAATATGTTCTTTTTTCTGTATGGTCCACACTTCCCAACCACTGGGTACAACACACGGATCTTATTCCTTATCAAGCCATCAGTGCCTTTCTCCACAAACAAACTACTGCAGAGATGGGGAAGTCATAGCAACAAATACCGAAGTGGAAGGCACGGTGGTAAATAACGTTTTCTTTCTGTATATGCATGTGTACACACATCTTAGAATGCACAGGTGCAGTAGATGTCTTTCAGTGCTTCCATCCAGCACTAAATGTCTTCCATCCAGTATTAAAATTGTTCAACCTTTCCTGAAGGACAGCAGCTATCACCATGCAGAAGTAAAGAGCCACAAGGTTTGGGGAGAATTTTTGGAGAATTTTGAAATGGGCACCTAAGGTTTTACTTCAGAATCTGAAGAAGGAGTGTGCTGGGGGCATGAGAGAGAGAGAAGTGTTCTGCGGATAGACTTTTTCAGTCTCTGGAGAGACTGACAATGCATTTTACAAGTATTAAATTCATACTATTATTAAAAACCTTACTGCTGAGAACTACTGCATAATGCTTTGAGAGCTGGCTGAGAAGCAGCCATTGCTGCTGCTGACCTGCATTTTCAGGCAGAGACTGGGACAATGTGGTCACTGGAGGATGCAAGACTAGACAGCAAAATCTCAGCACAATAATAATATGACATGGAGTTGTGTCTATGTGACTGCTTCTCAGAGGCATGGAGAAATTGGAGTCTGGGTGTGGCTAGAGGATGGAAATATCCTGTGATCATTGCCCGGTGTGTAAATAAAAGCTCATGTTAATAAATAAGAGTTCAGTTGTTTTATTCCAGCCTGACTGGCATGAAAGGAAGTCAGCACTTGCCATATGTCTGAACTAGTGGCAATCAGGTCACAGAAGGCTCAAAATATTTCTGACCTATCTAAAGATTCTTAAAAATTGGTTAACAAATAGTTAAAAAGTTAGCCATTACAATCTTTAGTTACCAATAAAAACATTTTTCCCCTGTAGGAGCATGAAATTAAATATTTCTTATAAAAGAACAAAAAAGCATTCGTCCAATTAATTTTCTGAAATCTCATTAAAAAATTTAGCCTGACTAAGTCATAGACTTCTGACCTGAATTTTAATTATCTTTACGCTGGATGTAAGCTTTTTTCTGATATTTGCAATGCATCATTAATTTTAAGGCAACTGCTTCCATGCTTTTAAAGTGCATGCTTCATCTGAATGACATTTACCATAAACTAATTTCACCTTTGAAAAACATCTGTGTTGGTACATGGGGAAGCCTGAGCACATGCAGTATAATGCATATGTATTCAAAGGACTGATTTACTTGCATCCTCAATCATTCAAATCTCTTTATGATCTGTCAAACTGTACATCCATATCCATAAAATAAAATCTTACTGAAAAAATTTGTTCATTTTGAGATTGAAATTCTTTTTCTGGTGTGGATTTACAAAAATACACTAGAAGAATAAATTGATTTATGCAGGGGTTCTAAGCTCCACCAACTAGAACAGGAAAATACGGGGCTTGTAAATGTGAATTACTGTTCAAATATCAGACAGCTATTATGGTAATGACTGCAGCTGATGACTGTATGCTCTCAGCTTTTGGACTTCATAGCTTCAGAAACAAGTATGATAATCTCCGATATCCTGAATCTGATTTGTTAGCTACAACTCAAAGTCTGATGAACAACTTGGCTCCAGTTTGAAATGTTATCTTCTCTACCAGTGAAAAATTAGTACTAGCTAGTGAAAAGTTGACAGGAAAAGAGAAATGCTAACTTTGAATGTGTAGGCAAAACCCAATATTCAGCAGGGGAAACTGAATAAAAAGCTGGATGCCTCAGGGAATTATAAATGGGACAGAGACTTTCACTGCTACGTGAATCCAATCTAAATCAGTAGTGACCAAAATTAGTTATCACAAGCAATCCTAGTATCTGAGAACTATAAAAATAAGGGTCAGAGAACAGACATTGGATTGCATTATTGTTTTTATAAAACCAATTTTCAGTTAATAAAAATGATGAAAAAGCTACATTTTTAGAACTGTATTTTACATACCTTGCATAATCTTTACTCCTCTGCTACCCAGAGCAAACAAATAATCTGGGTATTACACGGATTGCCAGCTTGCAGTCAGGAACATTACCAGGAAAGCATTGTTTCTTTTTACAAACTTCATAGGAACATAACAACATGGGCTGATATCCTTGCTTGTGATTTTATACGGTTTTATCGCTATATATTCACTTACTCTAATTAGAAAACTTCTAAATATGAAGTTCTATTGTGAGTCATAAGGAAAAGGTTAACTAAAACACTAAATATAAATACTGCAGATGAGCAGCTAGGGATGGCTGTAAACTAGCACTGCAAATCTTTGGGGGAAAGTCTGAAACAAACTGTGACATGTAGTCAATTTATCTCCCTTAAAGTTGAAGTTCTATACCTTTTTATTGTATCTGCAACTTATAAAAAAATAAATATCAAGTCACCAGAGTACAGCTACTATAGCCCCAAATTTTTATTTAATGGAAAAATACTCCAAAATGTGAACTATACAAAGATCAGACTACAACTGGAAAACTATGCTGGTACTAGCAGCTCACGCAGCATTAAGAAAAGCAAATACCCTTCCCCACCTGTGCAGAAGCACTTTAGCGGCAGCATTAGATGTAGAAGGGCACTGCATAAAAGCACAGTCTTATTATGGAAGTGTTGTCTAATAGTTGGAGAAGGGGACGGGGAGTCAGCGGTCCTGGAATTCTATTTCCAGCTCTGCCACTGACTTGTTATACAACATTAGGTCAGCCATTGCCTCCACTTTGCCACCTGTAAAATGGAGATAACGCTTTTGTGAAGCATTTGAAATTGTACGATGAATAGTGCTAAAAGGATTTTTCAATCAGAGTGAAAACTACCGTTAGGAAAGGCCTTTGGGATAGGAGTATACTCCTGGTCTAGTCCATCTGCAGCTGAGGGCACAACCTTGACTGAAGAAAAGAAACCATTCCATTTGGTTTATTCTCTCTCTCTCCACCTCTTTTTTTTTTGCTGAGACTTTAAAAGCCAACACACTGCCTGCTCCGCAGAAACACTGAAGCCCCATGCGTGACACTTTTCATATGAGATGTTTAACGAACATTTCCCTCCCTCCCACCTTAAACTATGGCACAGCATGCTAGCATTACTAACACCCTCAGAGACAAGGATCGCTGCATTTCATGGTGCAGAAATTATGTAATTTGGGATCCTTCCACATAAGAGGTACCACAAAACTAAGAAGTTCTCTAATTACATTTATGCCAAATGAAAAATCAGATATACTGCAATAAACAAGCCATCATCATCATGACACACAAGGAAGTTGTGATAATCTTTGCTTCGGAAGTTACTATATTATGTTTCTTTTTACAATAAACTAAGTTTTAAAACTAACATTTCACCTTCTCTGTAACACTGTGTTTCTCTGGTTTATTCAGCACCAGGGCTTTTAAAAAGGAGCAAAGATGCAAGAGCTCTTTTCTCCACCCCCAATTTCCAACCTGGATCTTCCTCGGAACAGCTGACGTACTCAGACACCTCCACTGATATCATTTAGATACTAATGGGAGAGGGGAAAATCTTCACTGAACAATGACCATTCAGCAAAATGAGGTTGCTCAGCATCAGGGTAAAGGCAGAACATACAGTATTACCTACTAATTACACTTAACTATGTCATTACAAATTCTAACATGTGTTCCACAATGCCATGAATGTATCTGCTGCTTAAGAACACTTCCTAATCTTGTTCATGAAATAATTACAGGGGCTATACCCTGCCAAATGAGGCAGTAATTAACCCTAATTGCTCAAAATGCAACTGGCTAATTCTAGGAGATTAATCAAGGGGATTCAATTATTATTAAATGACTTAATATGACAAATTGCTGCATTAGGAGAGGAGGCTGTGCTCCATACAATGTATTTTCAGAGCAGCACTAAACAAAATAGATTCACTGTTGTACTGTATAAGCAGATAACCCACTGTTTTTGGAATCTTGTACCTATGTTTTGCTACAGCTTTCCTAATGAATCATTCCTGTCCAAAGAACCTCAAAACACCACTGGATCCAATACTTAATGTGGCAAATTAACATTCTCACTTCCCAGCAAGACTTCCAGCATTCTTCTCTACCTTTAAGGCTTTTTGTTAACTGCACTAGGCACTGCGCAGGTAAAACCTAACAGTTCTGATAATATCTGCAGCCTTAAACACCCTCCAAGGAGGGACATAGCCCCAAGCCATACCAACAAAAATAATCTCTTGGTTAAACTGAAAATCTGCAGTTAGTCTGGAAATAAGACCTAATGATATCTTTATCCCCTACCCCTTTTGTGGACTGCCAGTTACAAGAGGGAGATCATCGTACAGGGAAATATGTTTGTGCTGAGAAAAAATATCAAGGAACGATGCTCCCAGAGGCTCAGAAGACAGAAAGAGATCATACAATTTAATCTGGACTGACCTGTTTCTTGTATTTGGTAATTATCACTAAAATATTCAAGTCAATGAATAAAGAATATATTTATCATTAAAATTCAAACAACTTCTTTTCTTTGGCCTTCCTTTAAAGGATCACAGCAGCACAGAAAGTCAGCATTGTACCAATATAAGCTTTTTATAAGCCAATTTCAAAACACCTGCTATAGGCAACACTGAAAATGTTTCCCATTCCTCCTGTGATCATCAAAAATGGGTTTGAAACAACACTGTCAAGCTCTTTAGGCCCAAAAATTTATATATCTTAAAGACTATAATAATCTTAACATTTAAAAAAGAGTTATAAAAAAGGACTCAATGGGGTCTTTAAGGGGATTAAAGAGAGAAATGTGCTTACTTGAGGATCATGCTGATATTCCTGCCCTGGCACTTTGCAGAGAGGGTTGTTCTGGTCCCCTAGATGATGTGGATGGTTATGTTGTCCTTCCATGGTAACATGCCAATCTTTGCCCTAGAATTCTGTTGAAATACAAAAAAAAAAAAAGCCATGTCACTGTTACCAATCCAACACATTGAAAGTGGAAAGAATTTGCAACACGAGTCTGTCCGAGTATGTGGATGTATTTGTACATAAACAGAGAAAGAGGATAGTCTTTTCCTCTCCTTCACTCCAGTGGAGGTTCCAGTGCACAGAACTATTGAAGAAGAATACTTCACCTTCCACCATAGCCTCCAGAGTCTAAGCATGTCACAAATACACTACTCAGAGTCCTTCCAGCTTGTGTATGCAGAAAGCAGTGAGTCAAGCAAATTCTGACTCTCCACAGACAATAGCAAGGGAGGAAGCCTCTTATCATAAGCATCATTGATTTCCATGAAAGCTTTCAAACTGAGCAGAATATCAAAAACAGCTAATGGCTGTATGTTCTCTCTTTATGTTACCCATAAAAGACCTTGCTTTCACCAGTTTAAATATAAATTAATATTGCAGCAATAGCTGGCACTGCCACCAATAAAGCTACATGACCTAAATGTAATTATATACACAGGTAAGAATAATATAAGAAAGGTCAACACTTTTTTCACTGATAAAAGAAAGGAACTAAAAAAAAAATTAATAAGAGAGAGTAAAAGAAAACTGTTTCTTCAAGGAAGTACTTCATATATCTAACTACTCTGCCTGGCACACTATCTTGCACTGGGAGGAATTACAGATCCAATAGGTCTCTCTCATCCCTAGTAACTCTTTAAATCAGATGGCATATCAATTGTAAACACATTGTGCACTTCTGCCAATTTAAAAATACAGAATTAAACTGACTGTGAGCCAATAATGTTCTCCAATGAGCCTGTATTTTGACATCTTTCGACGTTCAGAACCCGCATAGGTTTGTTGGTGTCCTCCATCCCACCCATATCTATTCAGTGGAATCTATATAAAACAAAAAAGTGAAATCCCCCATCTAAAGTGCTTTTATTTCTTTCTGGAGGTACGTATTACCCTGATGATGGCCTGTACAAACGTCCAGATGCACTTAACAAGGGTTAGCAGATGTAGAGTGATGCAATAATGGACCCCATGTGTTTTTCTGAGCCATACTTCCCATTTCCTGACCAGACAGTTCCTCTTCCAAAGCATCCCAAAGCCAACTACCTGTTTTTATTTATTTTAATTTATCTTTGGCAGCATGACAAGTGCAAGTCTTTGGGTTAATCTCAAACCAAAAGCACAGAAGACAGGCTGCAAGGTCAGGGATTTTCTGAATGGAGAGGAGGAAAGTTTAAAAGGGAAAAAAAATCCACAGGTATGTGTGCTCCAAGTAGCTTCATTAAGGAGAAGGGCTGTCTTTTTGATCTAAAGGAAAAAGAATTTGATGGAGCCGAAAATGAAGACCTTCTTTGCATCGGTCTTCACGGCTGAGGATATGAGGGAGATTCCCAATCCTGAGCTATTCTTTTTAGGTGACAGATCTGAGGAACTGTCCCAGACTGAGGAATAATTAGAGGAGGTTTTGGAACAATAAAATCCAAATCCTCAACAGTTAGACCATGCCTAACTTATAATCACACTTCGTAAACAAAACCTGTACTTTGTAAGCCATTTAAAATAGTAAAAACATCAGTGATGGTTATGCATGCAGACTTATAGCTCTGCACTCTACATCCCCAACAATACCGTTTGCAGGGCGGGCATCATTTAAGACATTATATAGGTTGAGGGAGGATTTCAGGATCATCCTCTGTTAGTAGCTCAAAATGCCAAAGCTGACATTACACCGTGACCTAGGGTCAACTGAAAAGTTAAGATTCAACCACCCCCCAAAATTGTCTTTTCATACAAGTTGGTGTGTTGGAGAAAGCAATAGGTGGAAGACCTGTTAGAATACAGTGATACCAACACACTGACCTAGGAACAAAGAGGAAAAAAAGAACAGTACTGCAGATAAATTTGTTCCATTTTTCCCTTACAGCAATTACTAGAGAGACAGCATCCCAATAGAGGCTCCTACAGAAGTTACAGAACTGAAGGGGCGGGAGGAGGGAAAGAGTGTACAACAACTGCCAACAGACCAGTTTCTGATAACGTATTCTATCAGCAGCCAATAACCTGCAATCTCTTATTTCATTCGTACTGTCACTTATTCCTCATTTTCTATCTAAAATTTCCCTTCATCCCACACAAATTGTGTCCCATTTTTTAGCACTGAAAATGTATTGTCGTTATAAACATGAAGTGCCGAGTCAAAACACAAAACGAAATCTAACTTGCATTTAAGTTGCCAGTAATGTGGTTGCTGAAAGGAGTAGTGAAATCCAGTACCCACACCACAACTCAGATTCCTGCACCTCAAGCATCACATCTGGGTTTATCTTAAATCTGTAGAGAAGGGTGGGGGATTATCAAGTGGTTTCAAGTATGACTGGATTACTTTTATACCTCTACAACTTCAAATAAGACTAAGTAAAAGTTTGTGGGTGTTGGGAAGGAAAAGACTAAAAAAAAAAAAAAAAAAGACATGAATGAAAGGGCACTGAGAATGTTATAGATCAGCCAAATTTACAAGTAAGCTGCTGGGAATCCAATCTTTGTGCAATAACTTTTTGAGAACACAAAGTCAGATCAAAGCAACCCTGTCTGGAAAAGTGCAATTCCCCTGTTGGCTGAACAGTGTAAAGCAGTTTGCTCCCTTAGTTGGGTACAGTAATCCTTATTCCTACCTTCCTTCCAAATGGATCTCCAGTATATATGAAAGCACCATCTAGATCCAATGTAAACAGGAGCCACAGGCATAACTCCTCTTTTACTTCCTAATCTTTATTGCCACAAGTTCCCATCAAAGGTAACTGATGTGGTATGGTATTTCCATACAATGTCACATTCAGCATGAAAATAGCTTGCATAATGTCTTAGTAAATGACATAAGGGCTGAAGGAAATTAAATATCTTTAAGCAAAGGAATAACTGATCCACGTTATCTTTGTTTAAGCACAAAAATGAGTATACAACATAGCCCTTCTAGGAGGAGCAGTGAAATGTATCTTGTCACAATGAATCATATTTACAGATTCAAGATAATCAGAATGACTAGAGGCAGAGAATGACTGTGAACCAGATCCCGATACCTTTATTCAAAATGAAAAAATCCCATGAATAGTTAATAGAAGTACGTGTGGATTAAAGTACTACTCGATATGAGTAGATGTATCAGATTCTGGCCCTGAAAGCAAGGCTTCTCTTCAAACTATTTATTCAGAATTTACACATTAAATACTAAATGACCCAGGAAATGCAAGATGACTTTGAACAGAGTGTTTTTGGCTAGTAAAATAACATGCCTAGTTATTCATCCATCTGTGTTTCAGGTACTGTGCCAGTATTGGGTCACCTCTTTGTGGCTGGTCTGATAACTCTTCCAAGAGTATAACAACTGTGACAAGATAAGATTTAGTGTCCAAAATGAATTTTTGTCAGAAACCTTTGTTCCAGCAGTCTTGGCAAGCACTGAGCGAGACAGGGAACTTTGCTATGTATTAATAATGCACCAAGGGCATCTGGGCACTGACTTCCTTTTACTTTAAACTACAACAGTTGGAAAAAGAGGAGGATCATCACAGCTCAAGTCATCAGAAGAATTTTTGCATTGGAGGTTGTATTTTGTTCTATCAGTACTATTCGTTAAAGAGCCTTAAGAGCAGACAGAATTTTGCTGGCTGGGTATAACACAACCTACCATAATGCATGGATGTATGGTGACATTTTAAAAACATCCACTGTCTTTTTAGAAATATAAAATTGAGAATTAAACAAATGCTTTAAAAAGCTTCCAGTGCCAATGCTCCGAACCAGCACACATCATGTGAACGGCAAAGTTTTAGGTTATTCCCCCGTCCCTCAGAGACTACATCGTGCTACTTCCCCTCATTAGCCATACAAATCACAGGAGCAAATTTTGAGTTTTCCATGTTGCAGCAGAACAAGCTACAGATTCATTCTGAGACCTGATGCCATTCTTTCTGTTTTTCCAGTGCTGGCCATTTGATTATGAAAAGAGGTTGGGACTTCTATGAGGAAAACATCAAGGATTCTGTTATATTGATCTACCAACCAGGAAAGCTATAAAAGCAACAAACATTCATCAACAACATTCCCACTACTGAAGAATTGCAAGAGCCCTATAATACCTGCCAAAAACAAAGTGCTGAACACTTCTGGGTTGGTCTAAATATAAAAGCATTTAAAAACCCATAATATGAACTTCAGTTTGTTTTCATTGTCCATGGGGAGAGGAGTACAAAGAATCAGCATGAGTAAGAAAAAGTAACATTAGATGTTAACATTCTTTCACTTTTAATAATCTGTAAGTTTATTAGTAACACAGATAAGGAAGATCATGGTGGGTTGGTTTGTTTGTTTGTAAAAAAAAAAGAAAAAAAAAAAAAGCCCCTTTAATAATAATACCCATCTCTTATATAGCACTTTTCATCAGTAGATCTCAAAGCCCTTTATAAAGGTGTCATTCCCATTTACAGATGGGGAAATCAAGGACAGAGAGGGAAAGGTGACTTGCCCAAGGACACCCAACAGGCCACTGGTCAAACTGGGAACCCAGATCTCCTGAATCCTGGTCCAGTGCTTTATCCACTAGACATATGGAATCTCTCTGAGACACACCCGCAAGTAGTTTGTGCGTTATGTGTTGTTGTCAGAGCCGTCAAATTTATAATTCTCTAAAAACATTGGACCTAAAATAACTAGGATTTATAAAGGTTTCTTATTTAAAAAGAAAGCATAATAAAAAATCCTACATGCACAGAGAACATACTGATACGGGCTTACTGACAGATTACTGACAGATTCCCTTTTTGCTTCTTACCACCCAAGACAATTAAGTTTCACACTTAAAAACTGAAGATACTGGAATGCATTAAAATATCAGGTCCCAGCTGCCATACTCGAACACTGATTCATATCTATAGTCTAACATTGATCTTGTATCACATCTACCATAGCCTGCCTTAGGGACAGAATGAACTCCAAAAAGATATCCAGTTATTTGTAAAACTGAGAAGCCAAGCCAGTCAGCAGATCACATGAAACTCAGGCACTAAGAGAACCATAACTCTGTAGGAAACACAAGGTATGTTCACTTACAAGGAGAGATTAGACAATGGGAAAGTAATTAACAGCTCAGAATAGCATAGCTACCACAAGCATGCAGAAGAGTTTATTAGGACGCGTATTAGGGTTTGGCCAGTGTTTGCTTAAAGTACTGTAGCTGCAAGCAAATAAAGGAGTAAGAATAAAATCAGTTTTGAAAAGAGATATGGCTCAGCTCACATGACACCAGCTCTGATCCCCGCTGACACCTAAGGGACAGAGTGTCCTGCTTGAAACTGGCAGTTCTGCTATTCCAGGCTCTTATTGGCACACACTCACACTATAGGTAGACTGGTAAATTTATCCTCCGCAAGAGGACCGATAGAGGGTCTTCAGATTGCTGATAACAATGGAGAAGCACTTTTTAATGTCAGCAAAGGCTCCTGAATTGTAACTCTACAATAAACTGTTGCATATTTTTCAAGTTTTATGACACTTTAAATAAAAATAGGCAAAAAGGTAACTAAAGCCAGTATTCCAGTTGCACTTTTAAACATGAATACAATGCAGTAGAGGACACTGGGAATGCCTACTATAGCTAAAAGCTGCAAAACTGTTTACAATCTCCCATCTTCCCAACCCTATTTTCAGATGCTTATACTTTTCTAACAAACAAGTAGAAAAGATTGTTTGAAACACTCACATTCTGGGCTAAAGTTTCCCTGCCCGATCTCTGTAAGGTGAAATTTATGGATTAAAGAAAGCTACGTGTGTAAAGTCTAATTTGTAACTAAAGAGTATATTGAAGACTGAATTACCAATTGATACCTCAGTCATTCTAACTTCGTTTACATAATTAATATATTTGTAAACCTTTGTTATTTAAACCTGGAACTATTCGGGCTATGTTACATTCACAACATGGGGCAGACTATCCCACCAACTCCTAAGAGGTAACTACCACAAAACCTTAAACATCACTAGGATAATGATTTTCCAGGACTGAATGTAAGGGAGCACTTCAAAATTGTGCCTCTCGGTCTTAACTGTTCTTTTCAGAATTGCTCAAGTCCATGGGCTATTACAGTCTTGCACCTTATATTTTGGCTGTACAAATCAGGATGGGATGCTGCATGCAGGTACATGTTGTTGTCTGCAAGCAGCACTCTTCCTATATTAAACAGGAAATAAATGCAGGCTGCACTGTAAGAATCTTCAACTGATTTTATCCATTTTATACCGCCAGAGCCACAAAGGTGTCAGTACATCACTGCTAATCAACACAGTGTAATACTTTAATGACTCTTCTCTTTTTAAGATGTTGAATTTTAAAAGGTAAAGTTCCACTGAGGTTGGAAGTAAACGATCGAGAGGATTTTGGCACCATCTGTACCCAAAGAAATTGGTCAAAGAAAGGTAATTAAGTTACAAGAAATCCAAGACCTTCACTGGGTAACAGAATTCTGCTAGATCTTGGATCCAATATTGCTACCCAGTTTGTTAACAATAAGGAAACACTTGTCAGATGGAAGGTAAATCTACACTGCAGTCGAATGATCTCAGCTCAGATAGGCATACTCTCACTAGCTTTAATTTAGCTGGCACACTAAAAATCACAGTAAAAACACAGTGGCATGGGTTTCAATGCCAGACACACATGCCTACCTGATTCTCTGGGTACATAGTCATGTTGTTAGCCCATGCTGAAGCTCCTGCTGCCTCGTCTTCATTGCTATTTTTAGCATGCTAGCCAGATTAAAGCGAGTACAAGTGGGCCTACCGGAGCTGCAAATCACACCTTCAACTGCAGTGTATACATACTCTGATGCTTTTTCCACAATACATAAAAAATATAGCCACCATTCCCACGCAGTAGATGCAGCGCATTCTGAAATATGGCTAAACTCAATCTGAAGGAATAATTATGTTGATTTTATGGAGCATGCACTCCATCTTCAATCATGTATTTTATGTAGCTTTCTTAAAAGGGATACTTAAGTCACTGACATCCAAAATGTGAAAACTTAAAGGTATATTTTACATTTCCATAGCAAATGTGCTCCTGCCAAAATGAGTGTTTTTTAAATTAATCCCTGCAAAGATAAATAACCCAGAAAACTGTTCCAGCTCTAGCTCCTGTATTCATAGCTGTACAGCAGTTTCTAACTGAACCACAAAAGAAATGTACACTAGATTAACAGACCTGAAAACTAAAAATTTTCTGTTTATCTATCCACAGCTTTGCAACAGCAATTCAAGCTTCCTCAAGATTTGTAAATTCCAAGAGTGTGCCTCAATTCTAACTTGCAGGAACTATATCCAGGGGCAAGAGGAACATTTCATCTCCATGGCCTATTCAGACCTTGTCCTCTCTTGAGACACACGACAAGACTACAAAAATTAGTGCGCTGTGATGGTGAGTTTGAAGATGTGATTCCACTGACAACTAGACAGAGATCAACAAACTCATTTTACCTAATGCTTTCCAGCCAACTTTCAATACATTATCACTGGCACAATACAGCATCAAAGAAATCAGACAGAAAAAATTTAGTCAAGTCCTGGTTAAGCAAAATACGAAAGGTACACAAAATCAACAGCAGAGAACATTAATAAAAGACCAGAACTCAAAAACATTTAATCAGACTCCTTCTCACTTCCTTTTCCCATTTGGTAATTAAAACATAATTCCAGAAGAATATTTGAAGAATTCTTCATCTGTTTAACAGCCAAAGACAACAGTAGGAAACAAGTCAAGAGGCCTTGGAACGAGCTCTCCCTACCCTGGCAGTGTTCGACTCTGCTTTGCCCTAGCCCTGCACTTTCATTACTCAAGAGATGGGCTCTCTCTCATTGTTACTTCCAAGGTACTTAGGAAGCTCAGACTGTCTTGTTTGGGCCTTGCAGCTGGGGAAGTGTAAACAGATATATTTTTAAAATAGCACAGAGGTGTGCCACACATTCCCCATACTGGACGAAAAAGGGAAGTTATCACAATCACCTCTGAGAAGAGTAAGTTACAAAAAGTAACCAATGCTGAATTTCTGTTTGAGGCTACTACAAATGCTCACATTAAATATTTCAAATGCACAAGATCCAAGTAGGTCATATGCCACAAAAATCAATATATGTAGAGGCTGAGTCATTCTCCAAAATTATGCATGTCATTCATGGGATCCTTTGTAGTCAGTGTTAGCCAGTTGTTGAAATCAGGCTCTCAATCTTTAATTTTTTTTAATCAAATTTTAAATTAATATTTTTGCTTCTGGACAATTATTTATTCTGAGAATTCCTGTTTGGACATATGGTTCCTTTTTACTGTGAGGTATGAATGGTCATTGTTGGGGTTCCATTCCCTATAAGCAGCACAGAGTAACTGAGAGTGAATATTAATCTTCTCAGCTTCTAGAAAGGGAAATGTAGGGAGGAAAGCTTTCATCACTGCTTTTTCAAGCATGGCACTTGGAGAATTCTGGGTAAAAATTATTAACGGCATGCTATGAGTCTTGCAGTATTTGGGGTAAATTCTAAGTGACCACGTAAGTTCTGAATGATGCTGATGACCGACCAACCAATCTAATGAACCCAGCAATACCGCATACCAATTGTGGTCAGTTTCACACAACATTAAAGCATAAAATGTCTTCAGTTAGCGCTGGCACTTTACCTATAAGTGAAAAATGATAGGGATGCTCTTTTGAAGGGTTCAGAAACACAAGAATGATCATACAGGAAAAGAATAAGTGGCCAGTTCAGTCAGGTATTCCTCCTCCTGCCATGCCAGAATAGACCAAATGACCCATCCATGCCAGTGCCTCAGTCAGTGGCCAATGCAAGAAGCGTCAGAGGAAAGAAAGTAACCCTGTGCTAAACGAATGGTATAATACTATGCCACAAAGAGACGCTTCTTCTTTACCTCAACCAGTGGTCCCATATGGCCTGAAACACAACTGGCATTTATAATTTTGTCAGAGACTAGTGTAATCGCAGGTGCTTGTCCAATTTGCATAAATGTCTAATCAGTTTTGAAATTCACAATCATTTGTCTTAGCAATATCTTGTAGCAGCAAGTTCCACAGGTTTATGGCATGTAAGATTTTATGAAAGCAGTATAACCTAGCCCAGGGGTTCTCAGACTGGGGGTCAGGACCCCTCAGAGGGGTTGTGAAGTTATTACATGGGGGGTCGCGAGCTGTCAGCCTCCACCCTAAACCCTGCTTTGCCTCCAGCATTTATAATGGTGTTAAATATATTAAAAAGTGTTTTTAATTTATAAGGGTGGGGTTACACTCACAGGCTTGCTATGTGAAAGGGGTCACCAGTACAAAAGTTTGAGAACCACCTAGCCTCTTTTGCACACAAGAAGAAAACTTGCAAATTACGATTAAGCAACATTAGCAAAACTGGCTGTGCTGTTTATATGCAATCTTCAGTATGTCACAAGAATGGACACAGGCTGGTAAGTGGGACACTCTCTCTGCATCCCCACCAAATCTACAAAATCAAGGAACAAACTTCTTTTACTGAAAATAAAGAGGAGAACTCATATGAACAAAGAAGCCAGTGATATGCTTCAGTTATTAAAATGCTGGCACTTAGCTGCACATTATAAATAAATGAAGCAACACTGTCTCAGTTAAGCACTTAGTTTCGTAAAGAAGACAGTCATCAGGACATCATATAACCACACAAAAACTGGCAGGTCTTGTATGACTGAATATGCTGCTTACCTAAATATCCGCAGTGGAGTTACTGGCGCAGGATTGTTTGCCTGTACCCAAACCAGTAGGGAAAACAGTTTACTGGAAACAAAGGAAGGAAATAAAACATGGTTAATTAGAGCTGAACCCAACTTAAAAACAAAACATTTTCAGAAAAGAACAATTAACACAGCAGAATGCTGCCTTCCTTCCACCAACAGATCTGAAGTTATAAACTCAAAGGCTAGGAAGACAGCACTCTGAAAATGTATAGGATACCAAACTTCCAACTCGCCGTCTTTTGATGTGTGCACGCACATATATGTCAACACCACTTTAGGAATACATCCCAAATACAGCGATCCACCCAAACCTCAAATGATGTGGAATCTGGTCCTCTCTCAGCCCACATACTAGAATAGGTTTGTCTAATATTTGTCCCTGTATTTGAAGGAGTGGCATGACATGAAAGGGAAGCACACTCCAAACACTCACCCACAAAGGAAATTCCCCTATCAAGCAATTATGAAAATAACGGCTGTCCTAGTCTCTAAACACCCTAGCACCCACTGTCATCATTCTGAAGAACAGTTATTACTACTACAACATATTCATTTATATATTGTAGCACTATTCACATGCAAAACGCAATTTTTACAAAGCCAGAAACAAGGTACACAAGCACAAACAAGTAAAACAGGCTTTGACTTAGATTGGAAATAAATGAATTTATCTGCTACCTCAGCTTCATCTTTACCTACACCTGTGAAATGAACAAAGTAAAATCAATAACGTAATTAAAAATCATCAGCATAAGATCATAAAGAACTGTAACCACACAAACCCAAAGTTTTTATAGCTAGAAGAGCATAGATCTAGAACCAAATTCTGCCCTGACTTATATCTTGTGCAGAAACACTATTCCTGAAACTCTGTCTTCAGGCAGCTCCAGTACCATCTGCCCAAGTCAAAGTAACCTGTCAATCAAGATCCCAATTCACCACCTCTCCTCATATAAAGTTAAATGAACCCCCTAACCTGAAGGGGCCCACAAGTGCAACAAGCTCACATTCTCATGGGAACTCCTCCACAGGACTATATCTCCCAAACAGACCTGCCTCTTGCTCTTCTCCTTTGACTCAAATATTCCACTCAGCCAAAACCAAGCTTCCACGATCCCCTGCAGGTATCTGACAGGTGCCTTTCATAGGGCGGAAGAGCCCAGGGTTCTTGGTACTGGAGCCCAAGATCATTAGTTACAAGATGTACATTAAGGAACAGAACCTCATCAGCGTTCAGATTCTTATGCACCTAATCCCCAAGGTGCAGCTCCTCTCCAAACCAGCCTTGGCAACAGCTGCAGCCAGCTTAATCAGGTATTAGCATGTGCCTTTGGATGCCTAAAACTCAACTAGAGGCCAAATTATCCTCTCCCAGATGAATACACAGTATGACTAGTGCCGAAAACCTCCCAAGGAAATAGTGAAGCAGCAGTAGTTGTGCCTAGCACGTGCCTGTTTCCTGAGCCAGCACACCTCCATCTTATTACCAGGCATAGCCAGCTGCTTTCCATATGACTGGCACTCAGTCCTTTTTGCTGCCCGCAATGGTACTGAGTGTCAGCAAACCCAAATGTCCACAGATGAACTATTGTTAGCTGATCTAATAGGTAGGAGACAAAAGAAAGGATTACACTACACAGAGTAGTAGTGCCCCCCTGTCCCACAGAAAGAAATTGTCCTCATCTGGCCCTGCATAACAAGCCTTTTGTTAATCCATTAGGGCCATTGAGGTGGATGCTCCTATAAGGACAAAATGAGCCAAACAGATTACTGCTTTCCTTTGCATTGCTACAAACAAATAGTAGGGCTTTGCACTGTTACAACATCTTATACTGGAGGTGATGGGAAAAATGAAGCCCAGAAGCTAAGTGACTTCCACAAGGCCATTACGAGGCTCAGTATTCCCATCTGTAAAATGAGGGTAGTAGTGCCCTGCCTTACAGACATGCCAAGTGGCCTTTTGCATCTGCCATATGGTTTGAGATCAACAAATAGAAGGTAGTATAGCAATGCAAAATATATTAATTAATAGTGTGTATAGACTATACACCCACATATGTACTTTCTCCAGTTTACTATATTCCTCTAGGTTTCTTCCCCACCCTCAATTCCTGGGGGGGCCAAATGGGGAAAAGAACTATATTTGGATGAAAATAGCTAGTGTAACAAAATAAGCAATCAAGATATTGTTATGATATGAATACAGCATAACTAAGATGTGTTCTATGCAAGATGAGCCATGTGGGGTATCACTGGAAAGGTTATGATTTACTGAATCTGATTATCCTATTTGTATGCATGCATCATTTCTGTATCTGAAGTTAGGAATATGGACTATGTATCAATTACAAAAGTGTTTGCACCTGGGAAACGCCCACCAGGCAGAATGCAGTCAGTCTGGCTGGTTAGTCAATGGGCCATTATGGAGAACAACAGGACTTTGAAGTTGCTAATCTCCCATCTTCCTGAGAAGCTTCCTGGGATGCTACTTTGACACTGCAGGGCCATGTGATCATATCACCTGGTATTGGACTCCATCTTGACCTACTAGTATTTTTCCACTAATGGGGCTGGGGACTAAACTGGAAAACAAAGGATTCCCGCCATATGTAAATCCTATTTAAGGCAGGGAAGTGAGTTAATCTTGGTCAGTTCTTCGCTGAATCCCTGCCCAAGATGACTGCTGAAAACACCTAAGACTGATCCGGGGAAGAAAGGACTGGACTCAGGCTAGAAGGTGTCAGGTCTGTGAAAGGAATATCTGGAGTTCTCAGCTGCAAGCAAGAGGTTTGTCTTCAAGAATCTCTGTAACCTGCTTAAAACAACACTTAGGGTGAGAAATTACTTGTAGCCAGTTTCCTTAGCATATTAAGTTTAGTTTGCATGTTTGCTTTATTTGCTCAGTAATCTGCTTTGATCTGTTTGCTTTCCTTTATAATCACTTACAATCTATACTTTCTAGTTAACAAACTTGTTTTGTTTTCTTTAAACCAGTTTGTGCAATTCATAACTGGGTGACAAGAAGCTGTGCATATCTTCCTCCACATTGAGGGAGGGAGCGATTTTTATGAGCTTACGCTGTACAGATTTCTGTGCAGAGCAAGACAATGCAATTTTGGGTTTGCACCCCAGAGGAGGTGTGCATTTGAGTACTGGACAATCCCCTAGCTATTCTTCCCATGCAAAGCTGATTTCAGTGTCTGTGTCTTTCTGCAGCTGGGCGTGTCCCTACCTGTGTGTGTGCTAGAGGAGGCTTGAGGGCCTGGCATAGCAGGACAGGGTGAGGGAGCCCAGGCTGGTGGAACAGGCAGGCTCAGTGGGATTCTAGTACAACAGGTGGCACCCCAGAGTGGGGGAGCATCCTGTCACACACACCCTTCCAAATACCTGTGCATGATTTGTCCGCATTCAAGTGGGTGCCCTATCAAGCCCCTGCCCAGTCACCCTGTGGCATACACAGAGGGATCCAACGCTTAATTGTGAATAAAAGCTCTAATATTATGTATCTGATGAGCAGGCTCTTCGGTCAATGACTGATGTACAAATCAAACATTTTACACACGGGAGCCAGGGTTCTCCAATCTCTAGTGAGTGCTGTGTCATTTATAGTAGGCTCCCTGAAAGAGTGAAGTGATGCAAACTATTTTACGAAGTAACCACTACCACAATGATAATACTTTCCTTCCTCTCTGCTGCCCAATAATGTTTTCTCTCCAGCTTACTCATAAAATAAATCTGTCAAGATGCTATATGAGATTACCTATATTTTTAAATGATGATCTAGGCTTATGATTACATTATCTCCCTGGTTCAGTGTACGTGCGATGGAAAAGGCAGTCCAATCCTAGGAGAGTATTATTTTCGAGTGACTTTTATTGTCCATTATCTTACAGCATTTATGCCACAGCCATGATGTCTGGTAGGAATATTTCACAACAGAAATATCTTTGTCGTTAGTATTCTCATTGCAATTTAGTCAGATCAACCTTTAAATCCCATCTATCATACTGAAGTGCTTTGGCAACACAAGCACAGTAATATATGCTTCCATGTAGAACCTAATTACAGGCTAGGTTAAACAGCATACTCCCCCCCTCCTGTATTACAAGGAGATAGGAAATCCTGAGCAGGCTTTGGTTTCTCACCCTCCCTTTTTGTTGGTGGAAGTACACGACCAGTTCATTATAAACAGACTGATTCCGTCTGGCACATGACAAAAATTCAGTTGAACCTAAACAAACTTCTGACAGCATTTCCAAAAGCAGAGAATATTTACTGTAAATCCTTGACAAATTTTTCCTCCTCAGTTCGTCTCTCTCTCTCGACAGTCACCTTAAAATGACTAGAAATTATCATAAGTAAATAGCAGTTTAACATCCAAAAAAAGAGTGTTAACATTTAATACACACCTGCCAAAACTAAAGAACTATTAATAGGGACGTTGAAGGAGAAAACTTGAGACATGCCACTGAAATGCATTAGATAGGAGAGAATTCTGCAAGAAATGAGTAAGAAAATACAATTTAGCAAACATTTTGCTTAAAGAGACTAAGATCAGACCACATACGTAAAGGTGGCTTTTATACCACAGTGAAGAGAAACCTATTAAAAAGAATATAAGCTCTTCAGAGCAGGGACTATGCATTCTTTCTTACTAACAGCTAGAAAAAGTGACAGGAATTCAAGGTAAAAACTGTCAGACATGAAGCTCACACATATCAATTGAGAGTTTCAAAATCTAAGGCTTGGTCTGCACTTGAAGATTATGTTGGCATGGTTATGTTGTCCAGTGTTGTGAAAAACTACACCCGTGACAGAGCTATGCCAACATAACCCCCAGTGTAGACCCAACGATGTTAACAGAAGAGTGGTTCCATTGACATAGCTAAAATTGTTCAGGCAGGTGGTGTTCCTACACCAACAGAAAAACCCCTTCTATTGGTGTAGGCTGCATCTACACTATGGGGCTTTCCTGGCATAGCAATAACCCAACCTAAAACTATGTCAGAGGAAGTTGTACAGTATTCTCCAAAATATAACTCAACTTGAATAATGTACACCTGCAAAACCCAAGGAGATACATTATTAATCAGTATGAAGACTGTGTAAAGGGTATTGAGGTCTCCCTACAATACGCCTGTTGATCTTGTGTCATGGTGATGTTAGTTCATGGATACAGTTCCTAAAACTTACAGCTAATATATTGTCTAATTCAGTTTTATTGTTCCCCAAAGGCACAAGCTCTAAAGAGCTAGAATAGCAAAATTCAACTGTCTCGATCTCTCAAGTTTAAGAAGTTTTTAAAGTGTGCATTGTGGAGCCAATATAACAAAAAAAGGCAACAATCATTAGTGTCTATGCAAATACATATGGTGACAAGGCTGAAAAGCAGATGAACTCACCCAATAGACCACAATGGTTCCAGTTCAGGTGTTCTCAACCTTTTCCTTTCTGAGCCCCCCACCTTCCCATTCCCCCAACATCCTATAAGAACTCCACACACCCTCTTGTGCCTCAACAACTGTTTTCTGCATATAAAAGCCAGGACCAGCGTTAGGGGGTAGAAAGCAGGGCAAGTGCCTGGGGCTCCATGCCACAAGGGGGCACAGGAAGTTAAGTTCCTTGGGCTCCAGCTCCAGGTGGCAGGGCTTGGGGCTCAGGGAGTCAGCCTCATGTGGTGGGGCTTCAGCTTTCTGCCCTGAGCCCCAGCCAAGTCCAGTGCTGGCCCTGCTTGGTGAACCCCCCTCGGTGAAACCTGCTCGCAGCCCCGCAGGGGGGCCCCAGACCCCTGTTTGAGAACCATTGCTCCAGAGTAACAAGGCATTCATTCAGTCTTTAAAACATGTAGTTGTTTGGTAGTAAAATGTCTTATGAAACAGTTCCTGACTGAAAGCAAGAGTTTCTTTTCAAAATTTATTGACCATATTTTTAAATCCCAAAAGTAATCAATTAATCCACTGCAATTTTTTTAATTCAGTCTTTCTTTACATTTATACAAGTGCAAAAATGTATCTTAGTCAAGATTTTTTTTTTTTGTCTTTACTGTTCCAAGTGGAGTATCACCTAAATGGGTAACTACCTCTAATGAGAGTTACATATGTACATGGCAAGGTGAAATATTTAAATGAAAAAAATATTTCTTTATTTTTCTTATATCTGAAAAATAATGAATATGTAAATATCTGCTGCCAGGCTCAAATACAGAAGCCAAGTTTCAGCCCTCAGCAAAAATTTTACATGCAAGTTATAAACCCCTAAAAAAAAAAAAGAGAGAAGCGAAGCTTTATAATGGAAAAGCTGACAGACCCTTAACTGGAAGCAAAGAACTGAAGTCTTTTTAATATTTTAGTCACATATATCCCATTTTATGGGTATTAGAATAATTTATCCTGAAGGCAGGTGCAGATGAGGTTTTGTTAAGACTTTGTGTAGTCTTTACTAGTTGCAACAGCTAGAGTGCTGAGCATTGTTTCCTTGAAGATATCAAAATTGATTAACTGAGAACACTTTAGTTAAAGAACTGAAAACCCTAGAGCTTTTTTCATATTATGTCATGTCAACAACTGATATTCATTAAACAAATGGTGACAGCCACTGTAATTCACTGTTCCATACTTAGGAGCAAAATGACATGCTCAGGGTTCAGCTGATTGCCATATTTGGGGTCGGGAAGGAATTTTCCTCCAGAGCAGATTGGAAGAGGCCCTGGGGGGTTTTCGCCTTCCTCTGCAGCGTGGGGCACGGGTCACTTGCTGGAGGATTCTCTGCACCTTGAAGTCTTTAAACCATGATTTGAGGACTTCAATAGTTCAGACATAGGTGAGAGGTTTATTGCAGGAGTGGGTGGCTGAGATTCTGTGGCCTGAACTGTGCAGGAGGTCAGACTAGATGATCATAATGGTCCCTTCTGACCTTAATATCTAGGACTCTGTGACAGTAAGTCAACAAACTTAGGGCTTGTCTACACTGGCAATTTACAGTGCTGCAATTCTCTCGCACAGGGGTGTGAAAAAACACCCCCCTGAGCACAGCAAGTTTCAGTGCTGTAAAGTGCCAATGTAGACAGTGCACCAGCACTGGCAGCTACGCCCCTCGTAGAGGTGGGGGTTTTTAAGGGCACTGGGAGAGCTCTCTCCCAGCACTCTGCCACGACCACACAAGCCACGTGAAAGCGCTGCCCTTAGAGCTATTCAGAGCCACTCGCTACAGATGTCAATAGAACTAATGCTACTTGCCAATATTTAAATATTTGCAGCAAACTTCCCACTTTGTTTCAAATCCTTCTTCACCCACAGCTCAAGGTTTACATTAGTCACTGAGATTAATCTTTCAACAGAAATACTACCGAATATTCTACATTGTAGTAGCTGGACAAACTCCCCAAGAAACCCAACTTATTTCTAAAAAATAGCATGGTTTGTCATAGTTTTCTCCATTATTTATCACCCTGTTTAAACTATGGAAAGACCATCAAGTACCACATTTTAAAAGTAATAATAATAAAAGTACTTCAGATCCAAACATTTTACAAACTTAACTAGCCAGTCCTCAGCACTCTCCTGTGCCGTAGTTACTAACTATCATCGTCTTCATTTTACCAATTAAGAAAATGATACAAACAATTAAAGGCAAGCATCCCATGACATCATTCAAATATTTGTAAACTTATGTCCATCAAGCTATGTATATTTACCTTTCTTAATGCTTTGTACATTTTAATCTTTCCTACCTCAGAAGCCATCTCATTCCTTACAATACGTGCCGCCACATCAGAGTGAGTCAGCTTGCAAACACTACTAAAAGTCCTTAGATTTAAATCTACGGGGCCTGGAGCTTGGACATAGTCAGTGGACAGCCCCTACCTTTGGAATTTTTTTCCTCTTACTGGCCCAACAGAGCCCAAGACCCTGCTGTCCAGTTCATAGTCACAGTTTAAGGTCCATCACTTCTCCGAGCCACCCGCCTGGGGGAGTGATGTTGAGATTAGGGTTTTTTAAATTTACTTTGTTGGGTGACAGTATTGTAATGGTCATTAACACTGGCCCACAAGTCTCATTCTCTATTTAAGTGTTGTATAAGCAGCCAGGGACAATGTAAAGGCCACTTTTTCAAGTCAGAAATAAGTCTTTCTCCAGCCCCCTTATTTTCTGTTGCTTATCTTTGAATCTTCATATCTTTTGATAATGAGATGTCCACAGCCAAATGCTATTTTTAGATGCAGTCATACCGGAGTCAGAAAGGGAGGAACTATTGGCACTCACCTCCATGGCAGAATGCTTTGGAATATGCAATCCAATCCTACTTTGACTTTATCCATCACATCATCACTCATGTCTATTTCACAGTCCATTATCACTTTTTTCAGCATGCAGCTTTTTCCTTCCATTGAACATGTATGCTACAGATTTCTTTTTCCCATATATATTAGCTTTCATTTGTTCAAAGTGGGATTCAGCACTGATTCTTTCAATACACTCCTATACCTCTCCCAACAATCTAATATACAGATCTTTATTATCACCCTTTACTTACAATTGCTTCAGCCACAGATCATTTTCTCTTTTGAAGACTGGTCATACAATTTACTTTTCTTCACTCTTCTAGTACCAAACCAACTGACTTTTCAAGAAGAGTTGTCAGTAGTTGGAAAAGTTTGTTGGCTCATTCCCTTAAAATGCATATCATCCAAACCACCCAATTTGTACATGTCCACATTTTCCATCTACAGTATTCACTCACTATAAATTATATTTACAATTTTTTTTGTAAACTAAAACTAAAGCCACAAACCAGCATGGCATAAACTTGCATAGACCCTTATGGAATCCCAAGGAAGTGGCACCCAAACTGCTCAAACTACTTTTCTTAAGAAAGAAAAAAATCTACCTTTAAATAAAAGGTGTTAAATATCTCTGCCATATTTGAATCCTTATTAATTTCTGTTTATTAATAGGCCTATTGTTTCTACTAATAAATATCCCCCTGATATTTTCGAAGTCCTTATTATTCTCCTCTCTCTCACACACACACCCCCTTCTTCACCACATGTGAAAGGTTTAACTCAAGCTAATTTAGGCTATTTCTCAGGCAGAGTGATCTGTATTTTGTCTTATACCGCTTTCCTTTTGCTCCCCTTATTTTTCTCTAGAAGACTTATAAAACACCATTTGCTTCTAGGTCACCTACTCTACTGCCATTTGCAATATAGATTTGGAGGAAGGTTTTGATTTGGAAGTGTTTATGCTTTTTTTTTTTTTTTTTTAATGCAAATCACTTGCCAAATGAGTTCCTTAGAACTTGGGCCCAACTGAAATAAGATATTGTTTTTAAAGAAAGTCTCCTGAATATGGTTTTAAATGTAGCTCACACCATTCATTACAAGATTCTTTCACGTGGCTCCCATTAAAGAATCCTAGAATCGGTGCCAAGAGCACTTGGCGATTTATAGTTATGACTGCATAATCAATGTGACAAGAGGTCAATGTGCCTTCACATCAGGCTAACTATACTATTCTTACCTCTTATTTCTGTTCTCAGACACACACACAAATGGGTATATGTATATTTAAGACATTCAACAGATAGGATAGATAATCTTTTTTTAAATTAAAGGGCCTATATATTAGCTAAATTGAGACATAGGGCCTTTCAAGTGCTTTTCTTTGCAACCTTGAACTCCATATAGATATCCACTATACAAATGTTCACATTCTTTGAAACATCATCAGCTGACACCCCATGCTACTACTGTAACTAATATACATCCATATTAAAACTATCTGGAATTTTACTGTCTTGGTTACCAAGCATGCAAAAACATGCTTACCTTTTAATTTACAAAGAATAAAGCTTTCAAGCCTGAAGCCAAAGTTATATAAGAACATTTCTGTTACCATTCTCAGAATTTGTGCATTCCTGATTAACAGAAGAATATAGGCTGTAAATATGTTATTTATATAACATGACCTTGCTGAATAGGCTGCTAGACACATTAATATCATTAAAACAATACTGAAATCAGTATTAGCCATGTGTTGCCATGAAAGGTGCAGTATCTAAACCAATCCCCAGAATTACAGTTTGCCACCATAAAGAGCACAACTAAGATGCCTAACCACTTACCCAGCCCACTTCTATAAACCAAATACAACTAGCACTCTCAAGCAAAAGCCTTAGCAAACAGATGGGCCTTATACACCATTCCCTAGGTCAAACAGACTCTAGAAAATCAATAAGGGAAGTCAGCTCCAGTGTACAGGAGGACCTTCCATCAATTTCTACCCCCGCTCTCCCAAAACTTTAATCTAGGAACTGTTAAAATGAAATGTCTCAGCTGATCTCACTAAATGCTAAATAAATACAATAGTATTAATACTAAATCCTAAGACATCTTCCTAAAAAAAGTCTAGTGATAATAAACACTACCGGTTTTGCCAGGGTGTAGCCCCTTTTAATTGAACCATTTCAGAGCCCTTTACAAACATCAAGTAATCCTCACAGCACACCTCTGAAGTACTGTTGTCATTTCTCAATGTGTTTAGGCACCAAGAGGTACCACAGCTCAGGTCGTGAGTCAATGTCATAGAGGGGCAGACAGCCCAGAAGTCCGTCCTGACTCTTAGTTCCCTGATCTAATCACTATGCCCATGGACTCGGTTTGTGGCCCCATAACATGAATATTCTAAGGGATGAGAAACCAGGAGCCAGTATACCTGTCCTGCTGCAGAGGGAATCTGCCAAGGGCTAAGGGCAGGAATAGAAAACATACTTGCACTTAACTTCAAATAAGCCAGAACAGCTTGAAGTATTTACATTTCTCATAATCAAAAGTAAGAGGAAATGATGTTGAGAATTATGCAAGTCAGACACTCTGAAGAATCACGTGATTCAAATCCAAAGGCAACTTCAAAACCACCTCATAAAAGTGTATGCAAAACTTGCAAAGCAGCCAGATGCTAACATTGCAAGAATAGCTTTCGCAGCATCTGGATCCTGCAACTAATAGCCAAACGGAAGCAGAACTTTTGCCTGTATAAAAAGATTAAACTTTTTTCTCCTTAAATTAAAAAAAAAAAAAAACTAAATTAGAGACTTTTTTTCCTGAGAATGACAGGTTTCAGAGTAACAGCCGTGTTAGTCTGTATTCGCAAAAAGAAAAGGAGTACTTGTGGCACCTTAGAGACTAACCAATTTATCTGAGCATAAGCTTTCATGAGCTATGCATCCGATGAAGTGAGCTGTAGCTCACGAAAGCTTATGCTCAAATAAATTGGTTAGTCTCTAAGGTGCCACAAGTACTCCTTTTCTTTTTTCCTGAGAATATATGTCAAGAAGAGTACTAATTTATAAATGTGTTCTATCTCCTGAATAAAATCATTAATCATTTTCCGATATATTCTGCAAAAGCATCCCATCACATCTGGAACTGACAGCACCAGTTTTTAATTACTGTTCTTGCTAACTTTATATTAACAGTTGTGTTTCACTTTGAACAACAAGGTTGCCTTAAAGTAAATACAATTCCTTGCCCATATGGACAAGTTATTCCCAAAGAATAAGGGTCACACCGATACTTTTTAGAGTGAGACTATGAGGTGATCCTTCTGCAGTCTGTAGAGCGGCTTTTATTACTTCTTCTGCTGATGACTAGGGTTAACTTTAAGCTCTTGCAGAGAAGGGGACTCTCCCCTTCCTGGGCTAAATGCCCAAATTCCTTCAGGATTCACAAGACTGTCTTTTTTAAATCAAGTCCAATTCTTCTACAGAAAGGTCTGCACATAATGTTCTGCAAAGAAACTGAGAATCAACCTTAAAAGAAAATTATAAATAAATTGTGCATGCACAACATATTCTAATACAAATGTTCTCAATGCAGTAGCACAAAGCTAAGTACTATCAGTCAGTAATGCCCTTAAGCTGATGGGGGGGGGGGGGGATTTGACTACCCTGTCTACCCCCTGCTTTTCCTTCCCAACCTCCTTTGACTGCCAAGATATTTGTGCCTAGACACAGCACTGATCTCAGATCACTGCTACTTTACGTACCATGGGGTACATATTTAGTATTTTAGAGATCCAGAAAAATGAGGTTTTACTCACCAGGGCAATAGCTATAAATTCCCACTGCCGTCTGTCCCTTCTCTTACAAACGCTGCAGGTCCTATACCTCCAAGGTGACGCACTTGCAGCCACTTCTCTGCAGCAACTTCCTCTATGGCAATATTACCTCAGAAACTGAGCTACCTTCTCCCCTGACAGCTGAGTGAAAGTTAATTTTCCAATAACCTTCTTGACATTATCAATCTCTGTCAATAATGCTCCTGAACACACCCAAGAAATTACACCATGGACCAGTCCATCACCATTTTCAGGCAGCTGCGTGCTATTACACATTTACATAAATGCAACAGCCAGTTTGTTTCAAAAGAGGCCCTAAATATTTACCTTATTTTAAAACTATCTGTACTCAATGCAAATCATGCTAACAGCTGTGGAATGCCTGAGTAAAGCAACACCACTTATCAAGAATTTTATACAGAGACAGATTCTACCATTGACAAGTTGTATTCTTTTCCCCAAAACATGAAGGTTTTAAGCATCCATGCCCCATTAGCCCTAATGGAAAAAGTATTCCCAGCTACCATAGGAATGAATGGGAAAACTGACCCAGTAACAGGTCACAAACATGAACCCAACTTAAAATCAGGTTCAGACATAGCCTAAGTACCAGGCAAAAATCAAGTGCTAAGATGACAAAGATAAAATTAAAGAGTAGTGACAGCTGGGAAACAAATCAAACCAATTTAAAATAAAACTGATATAAACAACTAATTTAGTCACCAAATGTTTACTGGCCATTATCTAGCCAATGAATGGTCTGTGATTATTAGACAATCTCTCTCAGCTTTTCTAAGTTTATTGGTTTTACTCCTACATTTTCATTTTCATTTGAAATTCTAACAAAGTTGATGGATCAAAAAGCCATACACAGGTACCTTATTTGTAGATGCAACTCCAGCTTTGTCTTAAAATGGTTTCACCTGGAGGCTGTTTTACTATTTTTCCTATTTAATTTCCTGCAATGAAATTAATTTAATAGTGGATATGATAGTGCAAAAGCAAATAAGAGACTGACTCTGCTTTGCATTACCTTTTTTTAGAAATTCTTTCCGAATAATTTTTGTTATATCTATTAATTTATTTTTGACTAATAGCAGTAACTGATAGAAGAGACTGAACAATGTAGCCTGCTAGATTCTTCTGCTAGGAAGGATGAAACTGAACCTCTTTGTGCTTATGGGAAACAATTACACTACATCAGATCTCTTGCTTGGTTCAAGTCTGGACATCCAATGAGATTCTTGGGTTATCCCTCAAGGGAGCCACCTTAATAAACAACAGCAAACCTTTGTATGTACAATACTATGCATTGAAGGATCTGAAAGTGTTTTACAGATATACTTTCTAATGTTTCTGTGTGGTAGGCATTATTTAACACGCAGTGGTAAGTAAGGCACAGAACTATTAAGTGACCTTTCCCAAGGTCATAGAGAGAGTCAGAGCTGGGAACAGAACAGATCTGTCCTGACTCTATGCCCTGCTCTAACCACTAGACAGAATCACAAAATAAATATGTAGATTACTGCAGTGATTTATAGATGTTTAGAAGTGACATGGGCTAGGTGAGCAAGGTTTCTATAAAAACAGCAGAATGTTCTGGTAGTGCAAATTCCCACAAATTGAAAAAGTTGTCACACCAGAGCCAGCAGCCTTATAACCATTTTCAAGAAAGTAACAGTAATGCATGAGAAAGGAGGAACACACAGACAAAAGAATGAGATATTAGGATAAACAGAAAATGTTTAGTAGTGAAGTCAGAATATTTACTAGTTGATTAGAGTGCTGCATAAAATACTGCCACATTTATTCAAGATTTGCTGAAGCTCAAACTACCAGTGAAAACACATTCTATTCTGCATTGATTTTTCTTCTTGCACTAACAGATAATTTGTCAGTCAAAACAGAAGGAAAGCCACCCCAGTGACAAACATGTCCACAAGCACGAAAAGGAAGAGGTATCATATAGATAACTATCCAGGCCTAGCCTTTTCTACACTCTAGAACACAAGGATTGCCAAGGGGCATACAAAACTCAGATATGTTGGCATTTCAGAAACTAGACCCTATGAAAATGGAGGTTTCATCTATTTATCCTCTTACTTCACAATTCCATTAGTCAGTGCTACTTTAACTCCACCTAGTCTTTCTTTCCATATGATATCAGAGACCCTCATTCCATCTTTTGTGCAAGTTAAGATTATTCGATTTTAAATTTCAAATTATCAAATCCTATGTTTACAGTATCAAGCATAAAAAATTAAATAAGTCCTACATGCAGTTGTTCAAATCTTCAGGAGGACTAAAATCAACCTTTATATCACTCATCTTACAACCTCATCATTGGTCCTTACTATACTGAAGTGAAATTCATACCTAGACACCTCTTCATAACAGAAATCTGTTCTGGTGGCCCACTGGTCTGATGTAGTAAGGCATTATTCTATGTTCCTTCCTATGGAACCAATCTTACCACATGGTTCAGCTACTTCTGCGTGCTTGATATGTCCATAACACTCACTAGACTGGAGCTCTTGAGACTTCCTGCTTTCAGCAAATGTTCCCTAATTGTGACACAGA